>NC_136953.1:11127783-11530283 GCF_949987615.1 Pollachius pollachius | reverse complement strand
CCTCGGCCACGTGGGCGGAGTTCCTCAATGCCTCGACCAATGGGAGGATGGAGAGGGACTTTGCTCTGTTGACTCTGAGTGACAGCGAGCAAAGAGAGCTGTATGAGGCGGCCAGAATCATCCAGACCGCCTTCCGGCGCTACAAGGTCATATCATATATATATAGTAATACATATAGATCATCTTTACACATAGTAATGTAATCTGTCCACATTAAATCATCTATGTACATTTTAATGTAATCGATACATATTATATCATCTATATACACATTGTAATATAATCTATACAGATTATATCATCTAAATACATCATCATTTATTACATATTGTATAATCTATATACATTGTAATGTAATCTAAACACATTATATCATCTGTATACATTGTTATGTAATCTATACACATTATATCATCTATATACATTATCATCTATATATTATTATTTCAGCAATATACATTAATATATAACCTGTATACATTACTTTATCTTCTATATACATACCTATATCTTCTATATAAATCAAATGTATTCTATACAAATTATATCAACTATATACATTACTTTATCAACTATATACATGATATCACCATATCATCTCTTCATTGCTATTTCACATTCACTACTATATAATCTATACTTTTAAATCCTCTATACATTATTACATCTGCTATAGTATATCATCTCAATACAATACTATATTTATATTCAGGGTCGGAGGTTAAAGGAGCAGCAGGACATGGCCGCCGCTGTTATACAGAGGTGCTACAGGAAATATAAGCAGGTGTGTGTGTGTGTCTGTGTGTGTGTGTGTGTGTGTGTGTGTGTGTGTCTGGGGTGCGCAAGTACTAACATGTTTTTCTTTTGTCAACTATTCAATTCTATCTGTATACCCTTTCTCTTTCTCTCTCCCTCTTTCTCTCTCCCTCTCTCCCTCTTTCTCTCTCTCTCTCTCTCTCCCTCCCCTTCCTCTCTCTCTCTCTCTCTCTCTCTCTCTCTCTCTCTCTCTTTCTTTCTCTCTCTCTCTCTCTCTCTCTCTCTGCCACTCTCTCCCTCTTCCCCTCTGTGTGTGTCTCTCTCTCTCTCTCTCTCTCATTCTCTCTCTCTGCCACTCTCCCCCTCTTCCCCTCTGTGTCTCTCTCTCTCTCTCTCTCTGCCACTCTCTCCCTCTTCCCTTCTGTGTGTCTCTCTCTCTCCCTCTCTCTCCATCTCTCTCTTTGTGTCTATGTGCCTCTATCTTTCTAGCTAACATGGATAGCATTGAAGGTAAATGGTTGAACATATGTCTGACTCTGCTGGTGTATGTGTTAACGTATGTTGGTGCGTTTTATTGTGTATTATGGTGTATTGGTGTCTATCAGTGTGTGTGATTAGGGGTGTCCTTGACCAATCGACTAGTCAAATCAGATTTTTCAGGCCAGACCTATCGTCAAATTATATGTTATATCTATTTTTTTATATTTGTCTCAATGAAGCGACTTTTGCATGGTTTATTGCTTGAAAATAATCAATTGGCTGATCAATGTTTCCCAATGCAGTCCACAGCTTAATGTCTGAATGCCGGTACCAACAAATTAGGACGCAAAATGACAACAATGTGCGTTCATTTCCGCAGCATTCAGACAGAAAATAACAGTAAATGTAGGCTGCTATTCCCCTCATAAACTATAATATAGACTAATTATACAATTATGTACAGGAATTAAATATATATAACATCGATGAAATCAAACAATGATTTAAATAAATGAATTCACCAAAAGAGTGGCCGGTCTCTTGGGGGGTGGATAGCTCCGTTCTGTCTGGTTACACACTGTAATCCCATGATCCAATCAAATCCCCCATCCATAATAACACTGAAAGAAGCATTTGAAAAAACTAATTTAGGGTGCATGTGAATGATTAGTTTCAGTGTCTAGAACAAATCCGGCGCCATTCAATTTAGCAGAACAGCAGAAATGCACCTTTGAGTACACGAGCCTGAGTGGTATGATATGACAGCTGCTTTTGACATAGTTTGACATATATAATCTGATTGATGGTCTAGAATGTGCTACATGTCAACAATTGAATGGTTGCTTGGTGACACTGCCTTATCACAAAGGGGTTGTAAAACAAACAATAAGGACAATTATTGAATGAAAAACATAACACACACAAGACGAGTCTAACCCTAACCCACAAAATATAATTTTACATAGACTTTCCTCCTAGAAGCCAAGTAATGCTGAGGTCATTCAGAGTATTTAACACTGTCACACACAGACACAATTTTACAGACTAATATTATAATAATAATATTCCACTGTTAAAGATAGCGTAGACTGAATGTTTTTCTGTCGAAGATTTGAATTGTTGAAGATTCAATGCCACCCCCTTGTCTGTATAAATGAGTATTGCTGTAAGTTAGCATTACTAAGTATTTGTGTGTATTAGTGAGCATGAGTGTGTGTGTGTATAGATGAATATTAGTGTGTGAATAAGTGAGTAAGTGTTTGTATGCATCACTACGTATTAGTAAGTATAAGTGTATCAGCATGTAGTAGTGAGTATCAATGAGTCCTGGTGAGTATTTATGAGTCCTGGTGTGTATCTCCCCAGTACGCTCTGTATAAGAAGATGACCCAGGCCGCCATCCTCATTCAGTCCAAGTTCCGGTCGTACTACGAGCAGAAACGCTTCCAGCAGAGTCGCAGAGCGGCCGTCCTCATCCAGCAGTATTACCGCAGCTACAAGGAGTATGAACGCCTTAAACAAGGACCACACAACCCCCGCCTCAAGTAACTACTGCTATATATAGACACATCTATATATATATATACACACACATCTATACTGTCGTCATCCAGCAGTATTACCGCAGCTACAAGGAGTATGAACGCCTTAAAGAAGGACCACACAACCCCCGCCTCAAGTAACTACTGCTATATATAGACACATATATATATATATATATATATATATATATATATATATATATATATATATATATGCACACACACACATCTATACTGTCGTCATCCAGCAGTATTACCGCAGCTACAAGGAGTATGAACGCCTTAAACAAGGACCACACAACCCCCGCCTCAAGTAACTACTGCTATATATAGACACATCTATATATATATATATATACACACACATCTATACTGTCGTCATCCAGCAGTATTACCGCAGCTACAAGGAGTATGAACGCCTTAAACAAGGACCACACAACCCCCGCCTCAAGTAACTACTGCTATATATAGACACATATATATATATATATACACACACACATCTATACTGTCGTCATCCAGCAGTATTACCGCAGCTACAAGGAGTATGAACGCCTTAAACAAGGACCACACAACCCCCGCCTCAAGTAACTACTGCTATATATAGACACATCTATATATATATATATATACACACACATCTATACTGTCGTCATCCAGCAGTACCACCGCAGCTACAAGGAGTATGAACGCCTTAAACATGGACCACACAACCCCCGCCTCAAGTAACTACTGCTATATATTTATATATATACACACACACATCTATACTGTCGTCATCCAGCAGTAATACCTCAGCTGGTCCCCAAGTCACTAGTGCATCTCTATTTATACACTCTAAGGTGAACCGATGCACAAAACTCGCGGTTCTATACGATGGGGTATGTTGGAGGTTCTATACGATGCGGTTCTATACGATGGGGTATGTTGGAGGTTCTATACGATGCGGTTCTATACGATGGGGTATGTTGGAGGTTCTATACGATGCGGTTCTATACGATGGGGTATGTTGGAGGTTCTATACGATGCGGTTCTATACGATGGGGTATGTCGGAGGTTCTATACGATGCGGTTCTATACGATGGGATATGTTGGAGGTTCTATACGATGCGGTTCTATACGATGGGGTATGTCGGAGGTTCTATACGATGCGGTTCTATACGATGGGGTATGTTGGAGTCACGGCTTGGTACGATGGGATATGCTGGAGGTTTCAATAAATTGACAAAATAACTTTTGTCAATGAATGTTGTCTTGTGTTAAAGGGGGTCGTTCCTCACTAAGAAGCAGGACCAGGCCGCCAGGAAAATCATGCGGTTCCTACGACGCTGCAGGAACAGGTAATACTCACACAGAAACACACACACCAGGTTCTCTATACCTGGGAGGAGCTTGACCTACACTCAAACCAGCACCATACCATTAACAAAGAAAAGGTAATCATTGTTATAATAGTCTGTGTGTGTGTGTGTGTGTGTGTGTGTGTGTGTGTGTGTGTTTGTGTTTGTAGGATAAAGGAATTGAAACAGATGAAAGAGTTGGAGCGAAGAGGACTGACCACCTGATCCCACAATATTAATATTACAAATTAATATTAATTTGTAATATGACTAATAATAATAATCATAATATTATTACTGATACTAATAATAATCATAATAATATTAATAGGTATAGTATTACCAATATTATTAATATTATTTTTGTTTATTATAATAATGATAACACTCCAGCCATAGCTGGTGAACCTCTTAAAACTACAAGAGATATATACTATAGATATCTATGATGTAGATATATATAGATATATAATATATAGAGACTATGTGTGTTGTTTACAGCATGAGTGTGTGTGTGTGTGTGTGTGTGTGTACATGCACGTGTGTCCGTGTACATGTAAACATGTGTATATGTTGTGTACATGGTGAAACATCATTCAGCAATGAAATTGTCAGGATACAGTTTGTTCATCTGATTGGCAAGCTCATCATTACTTTGTTCTGATTGGGTAGCTGAACATTGCTGTGTTCTGATTGGCTAGCTCATCATGACCTTGTTCTGATTGGCTAGCTGATCATTGCTGTGTTCTAATGAGCTTGCTCATTACTTTGTTCTGATTGGCTAGCTGATCATTACTGTTTTCTGAGTGGCTAGCTCATCATTACTGTTAGCTGATTGGCTAGCTGATCACTACTGTTTGCTGATTGGCTAGCTCATCATTACTGTTTTGCTGATTGGCTAGCTCATCATTACTGTTAGCTGATTGGCTAGCTCATCACTACTATTTGCTGATTGGCTAGTTCATCATTACGTTTTGTGATTGGCTAGCTCATCAGTACTGCGTTCCTATTCGCTGGATCATAATTACTGTTTATTGATTGGCTAGCTCATCATTACTGTTTTGTGATGGGCCAGCTCGTCATTAGCTAGCTTGTTTGACTCACTCAGATGACCAGTCAATGCAACATGCTAGCGGCGCAAGCTAGCTGAAAGAAGACTCTGTTCTTAGTACGGTTGGAAGGCGAGCATACTGTTGGAATTCTTATAATTAATTTAACAATTCCAACCGACTAACCGTAAGCCTTAAACTAACGGTTTTCACATGACTAACAGTTAGGCTACAGACTAATAGGCTTTCTTCAAATCAGCTAACTTGTTCCCTAATTCCATGTTCCCTTTCAAGTGAACACTATATAGTACATTATTTAGGGAACAGGTATAGGGAGAATTTGGACAAGAATTAAACACCGGGAATCCATCGGTGTGACGTCACATAAACAAGCCTGATGACATTGAAAACTGCTATGCATCATGGGATACAGTGCGAACATATGTGAGAATCAGTTGTATACTTTTTTTTTGAGGTCCATATTTGGTGTTAAGTAGTGCACTATATAGGAAAAACAGATTTGTACGGTCCCATTTCAGCCAATGGAACGCAGAAGATACAAAATGGTTACACATTAAAGGGCCCCTATGGTTAGCCATTACAAGCCGTTTCAAAGTCTGCCCTGCCCTGGGACTTGGTGACATCACAAGTGGGGACGTCCCTTTAGGTTCATTGTGGATAGATAAGCCTACTGGTAGACGATCTATCCAGCGTACATCTAGGTGGACACTCCCACTTGTGGTGTCACCAAGTCACAGGGCAGGGCAGATCTCTAAACAGCTTGTGATTATAAACAACAGCAGACTAGCAGCTCGCTAGAAGACTAGCAGCCAGCTATCAGACTAGCGGCTATCAAGCTGACTATCAGCCGGTGTGTCTGGCTCACTAGAACGCGGAGAGAAGAGGTGTAAATACTGTAGATAGCTTTAGTCTCCCGTTGGTCCCAGCACTTCTTAAACTTGTTCCTTTTGTTCCACAGAGTGGCCGTTATATTCCATATATCCGAATAACATCAGATCAAATGAGAAATATATATATATATATATATATATATATATATAGCTACTATTGTTGGAGTGATGCCTTGCATGCATTTGTATCGTTTTTGCATTTTAAAAACCGTTAAGAGATATGAATCCAGTGTCAACTGAAATTATTAATCATTTTTTTGCTCTTTGCATTTTGCCGTTTGTGTCGACAGTTTCTGTAATTTATTCATGAGGTTGTCACGGCAACCGCTGCATTATAACGAGCCTATCTTTGTAAACAAATAAATGTTCTTGAAACATATGATCTGGTCTTATGTCACCAAAGAAACAATCGTACAAAGGTATGAGGGGTGGGTGGGGTCAGGGCAGACATGCAAGTATCTCCTGGTGGACTCAAAACGTTACTTGACCAAGTCAGTGTAATCTGAGTGGAAGGGAATTAATGGTAGCGTCCAGCAGAGGGCGCCATAAGCGCATCGCCTATAGACTACCCATCCACTGTGTTCAGCTCATTGCCATTTTACAGTGTTGGTTTATAGTCTACACATCCACTATGAGGTGCTCATGTTCATTATATAGTGTATTGTCTAATCGATACACCTCACCTATGTTGTGTTCATGTTCATTGTATGGCGTATGGTCTAAACATATAAACGATAACTACAGGGAAGGGTCATTTAGGAGCAGGTAGGGGTTAGACAGTACAGACGGGTCATCAAGGAGCAGGTAAGACAGTACAGAGACCGGTCATTAAGGCGCGGGTAGGTAGAGACAGTTTATAAAGAGCAGGTAGGGATTGAAAAGTATAAGTAGAGACAAGTCATTAAATAGCAGGCGGGGGGGGAACAGTACAGACAGTGAATACTGCTGCCATACAGGAAATGCCTCAATCTAGATTCCTGTGCTGACCCTGATTGTCTGAGGGTCGCCAGCCGGGGTGGGGCATGTTTCTAGGGGCAACCAGGAGCATACAACCAGGCCTTCACCTGTCCCTCTCTCTCTATCTCTCTCTGTCGATCTGCTCTCTCTCACTGTCCCCCTCTTTCCCTCTCTCTTTCTCTCCCCTCTCTCTATCTCTCTGTCGATCTGTTCTCTCTCACTGTCCCCCTCTTTCCCTCTCGGTTCTCTCTCACTGTCCCCCTCGGTTCTCTCTCACTGTCCCCCTCGGTTCTCTCTCTCACTGTCCCCCTCTTTCCCTCTCGGTTCTCTCTCACTGTCCCCCTCTTTCCCTCTCTCTTTCTCTCCCCTCTCCCGCTCCTCTCTCTGTCTCCCTCTTTCTCCCCTGCCCTCTCAGTCTATATCTGCGCATTTGTACTTCTACAAATGATTAAACACTGTATAATAGTTCTACAGATTATGAAAATACAGTATGGTAGTTCTATGGATTATAAAACAATTGATAAATTGTATACATTATAAAACACAGTGAGGTAGTTCTTCTGATTATAAAACATATTTTATTAGTTATACACATTATGAAGTACAGTAAGGTAGTTATACACATAAAACATAATTTATTAGTTACACACATTATGAAACACAGTAAGGTAGTTTGACAGATTATAAAACATAATAAGTTACACACATTATGAAGCACAGTATTCAAATTCTTAACATTATAAATCACGACAGGCTATAATTGTTCCACAGATTATAAAACGTGCTATGCATACCAAGCAGGTACAGATGTGTTTCTAATATCCTGTTTTACTTTGAGATTTCTTTCTGATATGATATCTTGGTACCGCACGCACACACGCACACACGCACACACACACACACACACACACACACACACACACACACACACACACACACACACACACACACACACACACACAGCTTCTGTTTCAGAGTGACAAACAGCAAAGCCAATCAACGGCCTCCTGCCAAGGGGGGCGGGACTGAGAACATCAGGGTTTCGGATGTCCCGTGCCAGCGGTAAAGGATCTCCGCGAGGGAAGTTTCGAGGACTACTCACGAAACTATTTTAGTTTGTTCCGTTACTCCGGTTCTGTTTCTTATGTTTCCGTTATTCCGGTTCTCTTTAGTAAGGGTCCCGGTGCAACTGGGCCGTCTCGTGGAGAGAGACTTGAAGATAGAGAGAAAGAAGTGGAGTAAGTAGCTGAGGAGGGGAGAGGAATGTGGATTGGGTGGGAGAGGTAGTGTGTATTGCAGTTGTGTGTATGTGGATGTGTGTGTCTGTGGGGGGGAGGGGGGGGCGAGGTTAGACCCCTCCTCCATCAGTCTCGGGAATCGTCAGGCCGGCGAGAGCGCCCGCTGTCCGGCTGCAGATCCTACCGCTGACCCGCGCCGGACCTCCAGATACAAGTCTACGTGAACCCCATGAGCCGATCGAGGAGCCGAGCCTGAGACCTAGGGGGGCACGTTGAGCAAAGGGTCCGGAAGTCCCATAGGATCACGGCCACTTTTTAACATCTGTTTTTCTTTTTAAGGATCGGTGGTTTTTAAAACGACCCTCGACCACCGACAACCCGAGACTGGAATTCTATTGTAGTTCTACTGGGTTTCTGTTGTGGTCCTACTGGAGTTCTATTGAAGGTCCACTGGGAGTTCTGCTGGAGTTATAGTGTCGATCTTCGGGAATATGTTTAAAAGTTATGCTGGAGTCCTATTGTAGTTCGGTTTTCGTTCTATTCGAGTTCTGCTGAAGTTACACTGGCGTTCCGACCGGGTCGAATTGATTCGATTTGGAAACGCATTCGACCGTAGTGTTGTTGGTGGATACTGTAGCAGATAGTATCGGGTCGCTCGGCGCCTGCTGGGTGCTTCTGGGCTCTAATGAGGTCCGTGGGGAGGACGGAGCGTGAGGCCAGCTGATGGCGCCTCGAGGCGCGCGAGGCGCCGGGACCGGGGCCGTGCTGCGGCTCCTGCTGCTGCTGGGCTCGCTGTGTGCGTGCGGTGCAGAAGAAGGTAAGACCTTAAATGCAGTCAAACTTTACTTTCTTTACTTTTTTACTGTCTCCTTGAACTGAACCCAGCTTAAAATAGGCGATGGCCATAGTTATCTAACAACAACCGTATAACTTCAATACTCTTTACAACCATCTGAACTAACTACAAGTACAAGTGAAGCACTCTCACCTCACTAATTAATGACGACTTTCTCCTCGAACTAAACATACGTTTAAAAAGTACTGTTACTATTGTTGTACAACTATAATAAGTATACTCCAACAACTCGTTTATGCTGCAACTAGATACCAGAACTAAATGTTCTAGCTAGGAATGACAGGAGAGACAGAATGATGGAGTGATGACAGAGGAGAGCAGAACGAGGGAGGGATGATAGAGGAGAGACAGAACGATGGAGGGTTGATAAGGGAGAGACAGAACGATGGAGGGTTGATAAGGGAGAGACGGAATGAAGGAGGGTTGATAAGGGAGAGGCGGAATGAAGGAGGGTTGATAAGGGAGAGACGGAACGAAGGAGGGTTGATAAGGGAGAGACGGAATGTAGGAGGGAGGATAGAGATGAGACAGAATGACTACTGCTAGTAATATTTATAAACTACATATGCTGGTAAATCTACTGCTGCTAGTAATACCACAACTGCTAGTTATACTGTACTACTGCTTCTATAATACTACTGCTAGTGATATTTCGACTGGTAATAATACTACTGCTGCTATAATACTAATACTGTTAGTAATACTACTAGTGGTAGTGGTATTACTTATGCTACTCAAAGTAAAACTGTCACTAGTTATATTATTAGTAGTAGTGGTAATACTTCTGCTGCTCATAGTAAAAACTGTTGCTAGTAATACTACTAGTGGTAGTGTTAATACTTCTCATGCTCATAGTAAAAAAATGTTGCTTGTAATATTACTAGTGGTAGTGGTAATAGTATTGCGGCTCATAGTAAAACTGTCGCTAGTAAAACTACTTGTGGTTGTGGTAATACTACTACTGCTGGTAATCCCACCACTATTCCCCAGAGGTGGTTATGAACACCAAGCTGGAGACCTCAGATCTGCGATGGACCAGCTTTCCTAACGATGACCAACAGGTGATGTCCGTTTGTCTTCCTGCCTTTGTGTGTCTATCTGTCTGTATCTCTTACCTGTCTGTTTGTCTCTATCCTGTATGTCTCTAACCTCTCTGTCTCTATCCTGTCTGTCTGTCTCTATCCCATTTGTCTCTTACCTGTCTCTCCATCCTGTCCGACCGTCTAATCTGTCTGTCTCTAACCTATCTGTCTGTTTGTTGGTCTTGCTTACCTGCCTGCCTATCTGTCAGTAACCTCTCAGTCTCTGACCTGTCTGTCTCTAACCTGTCTGAGTTTAGTGGGAGGAGGTGAGCGGTCTTGACGATGATGCCAACAGTGTACGGACCTATCAGATATGCAGCCCTGCCAGCGCCAGTTCCTATTGGCTGAGGACACGCTGGATCCCCCTCAAGGCTGAGACCGTTCTCTACGTAGAAATACGGTGGGTTTGATTGACAGATAGAACATAATCTGATTGGTGGATGTAAACAAGGTATATGCATGATCTGATAGGTTGCTGTAAACCGGCTGTATGCATGATCGAATTGGTTGATGTATATGAGCTGTATGCATGATCGGATTGGTTGATGTAAACAAAGTGTATGAATGATCTGATTGGTTGATGAAAATGAAGTGTATGAATAATTTAAAACACTGGGTTTGGAGTTGGGGGTTGAGATGGTTTATAAAACTTAATTGTTTTGCCATAAGTCATATAAATGTATATTATTAATTAATACAACATACTGGGGGTGACCTTGGATCTTCCATTTTACATTTGTCTAAATATACGATGTATGATTAGACGATCAGTTTCAATGGTTCTGACGAATCGGAATCAACCATGCAAAATCTTAGTCGATGACACCCCTTACAATTAGTAGTTTGTTATATTGATTCATTAATTGGACAGTGATTTTATACAACATACAATTAGAAGGAATTAGCTTTAATCGTCAATGAAAAATTATCTTTATTAATCCCAGACAGGGAATATACTGAAAGTGAGTGATGTGTGTTCCCCTTTAGGTTCACCATGATGGAATGTTCCAGTCTGAACTTCCGTCAGTGCAAAGAAACGTTCAACCTTTACTACTATCAGAGTCCCACCGACAACGCTACGCTCACACAGCCCATGTGGATGGAGAACCCCTACACCAAGGTAAACACTAAACTAGTCTAGTTGGGTCTGACCTGATCAAGTCTAATTTAACCTCGTCTAACCTAACCTATTTTTACCTAACCTTGTTTTAACCCCATTTGTCTAATATAATCTAGTATAACCTCATCTAGCCTAATCCAGTTGAACCAAACCCTTTCTAATGTACTTGAACCTAGATGTAAATCTAATTAATAAACCTGAAATTAATTGGATCAATAATCTGAAATGAATTAAAGTTTATGCAACGTTAATATTCAGGTGGACACGGTGGCTGCGGACCACCTGTTGAGGCGTGGTGGGGAGCGGCGGTCTAATCTGAAGACCCTGCGAGTGGGTCCAGTGGGCTCCGGTCCTGGGGGGTCTGGTCCTGGGGGGACCACCAGGGGGGTGTACCTGGCCTTCCAGAGCCAGGGGGCCTGCATGGCCCTGCTGGCGGTCCGGGTGTACTACAGGAAGTGCCCCGCCCTCATCCACTCCTTCACCAGCTTCCCGGAGACCATCCCACACACACTGGTGCAGCAGGTAGAGACCGTCCCACACACACTGTTAGAGACCGTCCCACACACACTGTGAGAGACCGTCCCACACACACTGTTAGAGACCGTCCCACACACACTGGTGCAGCAGGTAGAGACCGTCCCACACACACTGTTAGAGACCGTCCCACACACACTGGTGCAGCAGGTAGAGACCGTCCCACACACACTGTTAGAGACCGTCCCACACACACTGTGAGAGACCGTCCCACACACACTGTTAGAGACCGTCCCACACACACTGGTGCAGCAGGTAGAGACCGTCCCACACACACTGTGAGAGACCGTCCCACACACACTGTTAGAGACCGTCCCACACACACTGGTGCAGCAGGTAGAGACCGTCCCACACACACTGTTAGAGACCGTCCCACACACACTGTTAGAGACCGTCCCACACACACTGGTGCAGCAGGTAGAGACCGTCCCACACACACTGTGAGAGACCGTCCCACACACACTGTTAGAGACCGTCACACACACACTGTGAGAGACCGTCCCACACACACTGTTAGAGACCATCCCACACACACTGTTAGAGACCGTCCCACACACACTGGTGCAGCAGGTAGAGACCGTCCCACACACACTGTTAGAGACCGTCCCACACACACTGTGAGAGACCGTCCCACACACACTGTTAGAGACCGTCCCACACACACTGGTGCAGCAGGTAGAGACCGTCCCACACACACTGTGAGAGACCGTCCCACACACACTGTTAGAGACCGTCCCACACACACTGGTGCAGCAGGTAGAGACCGTCCCACACACACTGTTAGAGACCGTCCCACACACACTGTTAGAGACCGTCCCACACACACTGTGAGAGACCGTCCCACACACACTGTTAGAGACCATCCCACACACACTGTTAGAGACCGTCCCACACACACTGGTGCAGCAGGTAGAGACCGTCCCACACACACTGTTAGAGACCGTCCCACACACACTGGTGCAGCAGGTAGAGACCGTCCCACACACACTGTTAGAGACCGTCCCACACACACTGGTGCAGCAGGTAGAGACCGTCCCACACACACTGTTAGAGACCGTCCCACACACACTGTGAGAGACCGTCCCACACACACTGTTAGAGACCGTCCCACACACACTGTTAGAGACCGTCCCACACACACTGTTAGAGACTGTCCCACACACACTGTGAGAGACCGTCCCACACACACTGTTAGAGACCGTCCCACACACACTGTTAGAGATCGTCCCACACACACTGTTAGAGACCGTCCCACACACATTGTTAGAGACCGTCCCACACACACTGTTAGAGACCGTCCCACACACACTGTTAGAGACCGTCCCACACACACTGTTAGAGACCGTCCCACACACACTGGTGCTGTTAGAGACCGTCCACACACACTGGTGCTGTTAGAGACCGTCCCACACACAGGTGCAGCAGGTAGAGACCGTCCCACACACTGTTAGAGACCGTCCAACACACACTCTCACTTTGTAACGGTGTGTACGTGTGTGTTGTCTTTGTGTGCAGGTTTGACAATGTGTATAATCTGTGGGTATTCCAGGCGCTGGGTGTTTGTGTGGAGAATGCGGGGACCCCCCCTGGGGAAAAGACGAGCCGTCCCAGCATGCTTTGCGGTGAGGACGGGCAGTGGGTCGGGATGGGGACCGTCTCCTCCAGCTGTGCCTGTCGCCCTGGTTACGAAGCCAACCAGTCACACCTCAGATGTCGAGGTGAGCACACACATTCAGCGGCCGACTCACTCCTCACCCCCCTTATCCTTTTACCGCTATTTCGTTGAATGCGTCTTAAGTGTGTCGACCTCTATTGGACAATTCAATGCAATTAAACAATGAAAGCTATGCACGCATCATGGGATATAGTTTTGAAATAAGTATGAATCAGTTGCGGACTTATTTTACGGTGCATCATGGATATTAAGTATTGCACTTTATACGAACCAGATGTGTACACTTGCGGATAACGACTGGAAAATGCAATTTCTGCATAAATTGCGGTGTGAATGCTGGCTGTTGGCTTTAAACGATTTTTGATCACATGGGTTGAATGGAGTTAAAACAGAACTCAAAAGTAACTATTATGTAATAACATAATATATACAACAATATATTCACGCAAACCATTTTGATAATAACAACAAATTTCCTACTGGAGTTCCTAAATCAAAAGTCAAAAACAATGTCCAACACTTACAGAAACCAAACCAGGACAGGGAAACATGACCTCATCTAAATTCAAACCCACCACACCCAACAAGTGACCACCTTAGGTCTTCCGCTAAGAGCCAGCTCTCCCTTTCACGTGGCCGCTGCTGTACGTTGGGCTGGTCTGGTGGTGATCAGAGACCTTCCTGTTGTTCTCTGGGGTTCAGAGGTCATCGCGCTGAAATCAGGACGAGTTGTCATGAGCACGAGCGGCCTCATCTGCTTCTGGTTAACCTGGAACACACACGCAGACACACATGCACAGACGCTGCCCAAGGTCACTTCCTGTCTCCATTGTTCCTGTCTCTCTCTTTCTCCCTCTCTCTCTGTCTCTTTCTCCCTCTCTCTCTCTCTCTCTCTCTCTCTCTCTCTCTCTCTCTCTCTCTCTCTCTCTCTCTCTCTCTCTCTCTCTCTCTCTCTCTGTGAGGGGTGCATGCTGGGAGCATGGATGTGGGGGAGCGGTGAGTGTTCGGTCAGACTTTTTCTTGGTGTGTCTTTGAGATAAGCGATTCTTCAAACTCACCGTCTTTTCGTTAAACTATTGTTGGGTCGTGTGTTTGAGGGGGAAGAAGGACGGGTTAGGGCTGCCCCCCCCCCTCCCCGGGGTCCCGACGGGACAGGCGCTCAGGTGTCGCGGGCTGATTGAAACTGGGGTGTTTGTAGGTTGACAGACGCGCTTGTGTGTGTCATCTCTGACAGTACCGTCTGACAATGTGACAATATCATGTGTACCGACTATTATCACCGACGCTGCCCTTAAGCAAGGGCTGCTGAGCTTTTAGTTCGCATGCCGGGTTTCAGAACAATTCTCACTTGGTTACAAAAAATCCTAGTCTGACTCATGTTCAGTCTCTAAGGAGAACAGCCTTTATGTTTCCAGAGAAGCCATCCGAGTTCACATTTCATGCGGAGTCCAAAACACAAGGATTCATGTTACACTGTCTGTGCGAGCAGAGGCAGTTTGAGCTGTTTGAGAGTGGTGATCTCGGACCTCAGAAATGTGCGTGCCTGCAAAAGCAAAGACAGATGACAGAGCTCGAACCCTCCAGCGGCGGGGTTGGAAACACAGCTACAGGTGGATTAGTTGGACAGCCTTTAAGCGGGGAACAGCTATCGACAGCAGAGCCACATCCGCCGTTGAATTCCGCTGCCGCCTTGCAAAGGCTTGTTGGAGAAAACCTGGTGGGTTGAAAAAGTTTTAGGCCTGTAAAAAATATCACTACAACAAGTAGAACTCTGAAAGCTGGCAGAACCAAGAATACAAAGAGAGCTAACCAAGGCATGTAAAATGATCATGTTTCAAGGGTTACTCTCTTTTACCCAACATTTTCTTCACTGTCTATGTTTCCCCTCAATGGAAAAAAACGACATTGGTCTCATTTAATATTGATGTATGGAGGGAAAAACCTAAAGAGGTCTTCAATTAAAGATACCTGTAAGAAACGTCATGTGTTTTCCCTGCAGGAATCACACCTCGATACAGGTAATGACAGTGATTGAGATACTTAATTAAAGAGACCTGCACTTTAAAGGAACTTTGTGTGGTTTTCCTGCAGGAACCACACAGTCATCCGAGTAATGACAGTGATTGAGGTGTTTGGTGGAGGGCCAGGTGTTGTGCACTCATCCCACCTCAGGACAGGTGCAGCCACATATTTTCTCAGGCAGGTCTAGACATTCGAATACCATATAATGATGACTGGGTACATTGAACTAATTTGCAAACTCAGTACTACAAATTTGAGCCAAGCTATTGGCCTCCAAATGGGACCATATCATGACAGACATCCTTTAAACAGACCAGACAGGCATCATTCTAGGTCACCAGTCTTCCAGGAACATCGCCCTGTTCTCAGTGTCTTAAACTCCTCAAACTCCCTTGAGATCACTTCAGGGATTGTTTCCATAGATGCAAAGAAGGAGTTTGATGGAGCAGGACTTTGGTTTACAGTTTTGGCTGCATTTGGTTTTGATCCA
Organism: Pollachius pollachius; assembly: GCF_949987615.1. NCBI lineage: Eukaryota > Metazoa > Chordata > Actinopteri > Gadiformes > Gadidae > Pollachius > Pollachius pollachius. The sequence continues at coordinate 11,514,232 of NC_136953.1, read as the reverse complement.
AAGCTTATCTCGTGGGTTTGCTTTGCATAAGCCTCTCCTGAAGCTGCCGTGGTTACGAACAAATCGGGTATTTATTCCAGCTTTCAAGGACTACAAGACAAGACTTAGTCTCCTTCTGTTCACGCATGTTATAGAACCCACTCAACTCTCAAATCCTCACAAATGTGTCAGCGTACTTATAGAGAGAGCTGAGCACAGGCTTTCCCTGTATGCTGACGAACTTGTTTTATTCATACTGGACCCAGTGTACACGGTACTGCATGTATTGCAGACCCTGTGACGCTTTTGATAACTCATCGGTCACAGTCAAGCAGTCAATTGAGTGCACCTGTGCTGAGCAGAGTGGGCCGTTTAAAGCTTGGAGCAGACAGGAGCACTGGGCCAGTGGCCTGTTGTGTAGTCAACGGCTGCGATCGTCTCCTGGAACTGGTAGAGGGAGCTTCTTTGGTTAGATGGTGTTTAGGTGTAGTTTGGTGATTAGTAGTTATTTCGTTTTGGGCTTCCCCCCTTTGGGAAAGTGATTCTTTGTTCTCTAAATTCCTTTAATAAACCTTAATGTTTATTTATTTTCATTCCTGAGGTTTAGTCAGACTCCCCCCCCCCCCCCCCCCCTGACATGACTGTTGGGCCGCAAATATCCCTAACATAATCCACTGGTTCCACTTCCCCGGTGTAGACTGGTGCCAGTTGGAGAGCAGTACTGCCCATCAACATCACAAACATTAGTCACAGCTAGGCTACTCCTCTCTCCCTCACAATACACTTCCTGCCCCATTGTATCTTTTGCGTTAAAAAATGTGGTCTCAATTTAGAAAAGACTTCCATCAAATACATTTTTCTATCCGAGGCGAAAAATGTAACAACAACCCCTCCCCCTCCCCCCTTCTAAACTGGTCGCCATCTTTTAATACTAGGAAATACTGGTCTCCAAAAGTGAATTGACTTGTATTTCATTGGAACCTTCACAGATTTTTTGTGTAATTTCCCATCTGTTTGATATAACTTTATCCAATATTAATACAACACTGAATAAGATTCAGGCAGCCTCGGCAGAAGGATTTGGATTTTGGATGCCTGACGTGATCTGGGACCGTCCTCTGGTGATAGACAATCTCATTGTATATTTGATTCTTCACTTTGGTCTGAAAATAGTTTGTGAGATAGACCCTGATTTAGCACAATGTGTTCCCATCCGGCTTGAGTCTCCTGTGAGCACCAACAGACAATGTATCTCATTTGGGCGGCGTAATGGTATTCTCTGAGATTTGGTAAGCCCCAGGATTCCTTGTCAATTTGAGTGTCATTTGCAATTCTCCCCTGGGTTTGCTCCTGTCAAGAAAATCCAATTTGTAAACTGGGATTCTGACCGCCAGGGATAATAAGAAGCATAGAAACCTCGGCAGTATTTTCACTGTCCCCACCTCAATTCTTGACCTATTGATTTTTGTATTTGATTTAATAAAGGATTTCTCTCTCTCTCTCTCTCTCTCTCTCTCTCTCTCCATATCTCTCTCTCTCTCTATTCTCTCTCTCTCTATTCTCTCTCTCTCTCTCTCAGCCTGTCCATCAGGTCAGTTCAAGGCTGTTCCAGGAGTGGCTGGCTGTAGTGTCTGTCCAGCGAATAGCAACACTCAAATCCCAGGCTCCACCTACTGCTTGTGTCGCCCTGGTTACCATCGGGCTGACTCGGACCCGCCCCACCTGGCCTGTACACGTAAGACCACCTCTCTCTTTCTCTCTCTCTCTCTCTCTCTCTCTCTCTCACTTTCTTTGTCTCTCGACCTCTACCTCTCAGCTGTGTGTTTGTTGGATCAGTCTGGTTGACCTCTGACCCCAACCCCCTGCAGGCCCCCCTTCCAGCCCGAGGCGGGTGGTCAGTCAGCTGAACCTCACCGTGGCAACGCTGGAGTGGAGTGAGCCAATGGAACGTGGCGGCCGGAGTGACCTCACATACAGCATCCTGTGTTCCTCCTGTCCTCACGAGCAGGTCACACACACACACACACACACACACACACACACACACACACACACACACACACACACACACACACACACACACACACACACACGGTCACCCCCCACATGTTTCCAGGTGTGCGTGATTTACGAAGGACTGTTTTTGAGATATATTGTGTGTTTGTTCCAAGTTACTTGTGAGGACAGCGGGTTAGAAACAAGTGTTTGTGTGTTCCAGATCTGTGGCACCTGTGAGGATAGTGTGATGTTCCAGCCCGCACAGCAGGGTCTGACCCTGAGGAGAGTGTCCATCTGGGGTCTGAAGCCTCACACCACCTACTCCTTCCGCGTCCAATCACTCAACGGGGTCTCCTCTCTCAGCCAATCCGAGCCGGCCTCCCAGACGGTCAACATCACCACCAGCCAAGATGGTGACCATCACATGACATCTTGTGACCATTATGAGATCCTCACATGAAACACATTGAATTACATCACGTTATCATCAAATGACTGTTTTTTTTTTTTCTGTCTTTGTGTGTGTGTGTGTGTGTGTGTGTGTGTGTGTGTGTGTGTGTGTGTGTGTGTGTGTGTGTGTGTGTGTGTGTGTGTGTGTGTGTGTGTGTTAGTGCCAGCTCCAGTATGGGGGGTGAGGAAGATTTCCTCATCAGAGAGCAGTCTGACCTTAGAGTGGAGTGCTCCTTCATCCCATCCTCATCTTCCTCACTTGACCATCCTCAACTACCAGACCCGCTATGCAGTAGAGGTAAACACACACACACACACAAAAACACACACACAAAAACACTATCCTCAACTCCCAGACCTGCTACACAATGATACGCACAGCCCTTATTGACAGCTCCTCTATAGGGGTGGGTTCATATGTCATGTAGAATCAGTTGTGTCTATATATATAGTGTGTATGTGTGCATGTTAATATGTTATGTACATATTAAATATGTATTTGAATAAATATATATTAATACAGTATGTGTGTATTCATTTATCATATTTATCATGCTTTTTAAAGCATATGTATTCATGTATTAATATTGTTTTTGTGTGTATGAATGTATATGGTATATTAAACTGTATATATATCTCTATGTATCAATACAGGGCTCTGATTGGATGTATAGCCTGAGTGACAGCTCCTCCATCATACTGTCTGGGCTCCAGCGCTCCAGCAGCTACAGGGTCCAGGTCCGAGCTCGGTCCCAGGCCGGCTACGGACCCTTCAGCCCAGCCACCAGCTTCTCTACCCAGCCTGAAGGTCAGGAAACACCCAGGCTGCTACTCCGGCCTTCTGGATCTCTACACTCACAGAGACAGGCTGAGAGAAAGACAGACACATGGAGACAGACAGACAGACAGACAGACAGACAGACAGACAGACAGACAGACCGAGAGAGGGACACATTGTCATGGAGCAAGAAAGACACAGAGAAACCAACATACAGAGAGACAGGCTGATAGAGCGATTGGCTATCTGTTGCTATGGCTGTTGTTTACCTTTGTTTTTGTTTATTCCGTCTGTGTTCTAGAAGGTCATGTCCACCGGTGGGTCGTTTGGATATCTGTTACCATGGCAATAATCCTACTCGTTATCGCGGCAATAGTTGCTGCGTACTTTTACAGGTGAGGTGTGTGTGTGTGTGTGTGTGTGTGGGTCAAATAATCACCATCCCTAGGCAGCAATGTGTTCCATACCACCAAATTATCCTTTATCAGACCTTTATCAGACCATCTCATATACAGCATCCTGGACCCAAAGAGTCAGCGACATTGGTGATGCTCGTGTGAGCATAAGCAGATTAGTCAACACAGGATAAACACAAATGAATACAAGATATCTGTGGAAAAATGCACAATTGGAAAAAAAACATTTCAATAATAACGAGCCCTATAATTGTATTTAAAGAACAATATTTCACAAAATCTTGTTAATAACCCCCCCCCCCCCCCCCCCCCCCCCCCCCCCCACACACACACACACACACACAGGAGGAGGAAGAGAGAACGTGATCATGACATGAACAACAAACAAGGACATTATCTGATGGGACACAGTGAGTACTAGATCAGTATCTTAGTATTTCTCTCTCTTCCTCTCAGCTCCTCCCTCCCCTCTCCTCTTCTCTCTCTCCTCTTCTCTCTCTTCCTCTCATCTCCCCTCTCCTCTTCCCTCTCTCCTCTTCTCTCTCTCCTCTTCTCTCCCCTCTTCTCTCTCTTCCTCTCATCTCCTCTCTCCTCTTCCCTCTCTCCTCTTCACTCTCTCCTCTTCGCTCTCTCACCTTCTATCTCATCTCCTTTCTCCCCTCCTCTCTCTCCCTTCCTCTCTCCCCTCTTGTCTCTTTCTCCCCTCTTGTCTCTCTCTCCCCTCCTCTCCTCTCTCTCCTCTCCCCCCTCCTCTCTCTCCCCTCCTCTCTTTCCTCTCCTCTCTCTCTCTCCTCTCCTCTCTCTCCCCTCCTCTCCTCTCTCTCCTCTCCCCCCTCCTCTCTCTCTCCTCCTCTCTCTCCTCTCCTCTCTCTCCTCTCTCCCCTCCTCTCTCTCTCCTCTCTCCCCTCCTCTCTCTCCCCTCCTCTCCTCTCTCTCCCCTCCTCTCTCTCCTCTCTCCCCTCCTCTCCTCTCTCTCCTCTCTCTCCTCTCCTCTCTCCCCTCCTCTCTCTCCTCTCCCCTCTCTCCCTCCTCTCTCTCCCCTCCTCTCTCTCCTCTCCCCTCTCTCCCTCCTCTCTCTCCCCTCCTCTCTCTCCCCTCCTCTCTCTCCCCTCTTGTCTCTCCTCTCCTCTCTCTCCCTCCTCTCTCTCCCCTCCTTTCTCTCCTCTCCTCTCTACTCCTCTCTCTCCTCTCTCTCCCCTCTTGTCTCTCCCCTCCTCTCTCTCCCCTCCTCTCTCTCCTCTCCTCTCCTCTCTCTCCCCTCCTCTCTCTCCCCTCCTCTCCTCTCTCTCCCCTCTTGTCTCTCTCTCCCTTTCCTAATGCCTCCTGCCCCTGTGTAACTGAGTGTGTATCCATAGCGATGAAGGTTTACATCGACCCCCTGACGTACGAGGACCCCGGGGAAGCAGTCCGGGAGTTCACCCGGGAGATCAACCCCTCCTACGTCAAGATAGAGGAGGTCATAGGAGCAGGTGACCCATCCGTCTCTCTACCTGTCTGTCCATCAACCTGTGTCTTTCTAATGTCGGTCCTAGGTCAAGAGAGTGGTGGTCATATGAGCAGGGTAGCTGTCTGCCTCTCTACCTGTCTCTCTCCTCATGTTAATCCCATGTCTCTCAACCTAGCTCTCTCTCTCTTCTCATGTTCGTCCCATGTCTCTCTATCTGTCTCTCTCTCCTCATGCGTGTCCCATGTCTCTCTACCTGTCTCTCTCTCCTCATGCGTGTCCCATGTCTCTCTACCTGTCTCTCTCTCCTCATGCGTGTCCCATGTCCCTCTACCTGTCCCTCTCTCCTCATGCGTGTCCCATGTCTCTCTACCTGTCTCTCTCTCCTCATGCGTGTCCCATGTCTCTCTACCTGTCTCTCTCTCCTCATGCGTGTCCCATGTCTCTCTACCTGTCTCTCTCTCCTCATGCGTGTCCATGTCCCTCTGCCTGTCTGTCTCTCCTCATGCGTGTCCCATGTCTCTCTGCCTGTCTCTCTCTCCTCATGCGTGTCCCATGTCTCTCTGCCTGTCTCTCTCTCCTCATGCTTGTCCCATGTCCCTCTACCTGTCTCTCTCTCCTCATGCGTGTCCCATGTCCCTCTACCTGTCTCTCTCTCCTCATGCGTGTCCCATGTCTCTCTGCCTGTCTCTCTCTCCTCATGCGTGTCCCATGTCTCTCTGCCTGTCTCTCTCTCCTCATGCGTGTCCCATGTCCCTCTACCTGTCTCTCTCTCCTCATGCGTGTCCCATGTCCCTCTGCCTGTCTCTCTCTCCTCATGCGTGTCCCATGTCTCTCTGCCTGTCTCTCTCTCCTCATGCGTGTCCCATGTCTCTCTGCCTGTCTCTCTCTCCTCATGCGTGTCCCATGTCTCTCTGCCTGTCTCTCTCTCCTCATGCGTGTCCCATGTCCCTCTACCTGTCTCTCTCTCCTCATGCGTGTCCCATGTCTCTCTGCCTGTCTCTCTCTCCTCATGCGTGTCCCATGTCCCTCTACTTGTCTCTCTCTCCTCATGCGTGTCCCATGTCCCTCTACCTGTCTCTCTCTCCTCATGCGTGTCCCATGTCTCTCTGCCTGTCTCTCTCTCCTCATGCGTGTCCCATGTCCCTCTACCTGTCTCTCTCTCCTCATGCGTGTCCCATGTCCCTCTACCTGTCTCTCTCTCCTCATGCGTGTCCCATGTCTCTCTGCCTGTCTCTCTCTCCTCATGCGTGTCCCATGTCTCTCTGCCTGTCTCTCTCTCCTCATGTGTGTCCCATGTCCCTCTACCTGTCTCTCTCTCCTCATGCGTGTCCCATGTCTCTCTGCCTGCAGGTGAGTTTGGGGAGGTGTGTCGGGGGCGTTTGCGGGCACCCGGCAGGAAGGAGAACTACGTGGCCATCAAGACTCTGAAGGGGGGAGTGACGGACAAGCAGAGGCGGGACTTCCTGTCTGAGGCGTCCATCATGGGCCAGTTCCAGCACCCCAACATCATCCACCTGGAGGGGGTCACCACCTCCCCCACCCCCTCCTCCCCCGTCATGATCCTCACCGAGTTCATGGAGAACGGAGCGCTAGACAGCTTCCTGAGGGTGAGACAGCCTCATACAGACAGACAGCTTCCTGAGGGTGAGACAGCCTCATACAGACAGACAGCTTCCTGAGGGTGAGACAGCCTCATGCAGACAGACAGCTTCCTGAGGGTGAGACAGCCTCATACAGACAGACAGACAGCTATATGAGGGTGAGACAGGCTCATACAGACAGACAGGCAGCTATATAAGGGTGAGACAGGCTCATACAGACAGATAGCTTCCTGAGGGTGAGACAGCCTCGTACAGACAGACAGCTTCCTGAGGGTGAGACAGGCTCATGCAGACAGACAGCTTCCTGAGGGGGAGACGGGCTCATACAGACAGACAGGCAGCTTCATGAGGGTGAGACAGGCTCATACAGACAGACAGGCAGCTTCATGAGGGTGAGACAGGCTCATACAGACAGACAGGAAGCTTCCTGAGGTCCACAAAGGCTCATACAGGCGGACAGCTTCCAGAGGGGGAGACAGGCTCATAGAGACAGACAGACATCTTCCTGGCTCGGAGACAGAGATACAAAGTAGAGAAAGACACTCATCAACATGCCTTCTACTATATTGGTTAATAGCGTTCTCATGTGTGATTGTGTATGTGTTTGTGTTTGTTTGCGTGTGCAGCTGAACGATGGTCAGTTCACCACCATCCAGCTGGTAGGGATGCTGCGAGGCATTGCCTCAGGGATGAAGTACCTCTCAGACATGAGCTACGTGCACCGGGACCTCGCCGCCAGGAACATACTGGTCAACGCCAACCTGGTCTGCAAGGTGAGACCTGACTCCTGAACCACTGAACCCAAACCCCTGAACCCTGACCCCTGAACTCTGACCCCCTCAACCTCTGAACCCTAAACTTGACTCAATTTGATCAACAAAACGTGTGGCACGTCAGAGGCCACCATCTTGGTTGTTTAGGAAAATGCCCTAATAGCATTCCAATATGTGTGTGTGTGCGTGTGTGTCCGTGTGTGTGTATGCGTGCGTGTGTGTGTGTGTGTGTGTCCGTGTGTGTGTGTGTGTGTGTGTGTGCGTGTGTGTGTGTGTGTGTGTGGGGGGGGTTCTTCTCAGGTGTCTGACTTTGGTCTCAGTCGGTTTTTGAGGGAAAACTCCTCGGATCCAACATACACCAGCTCCCTGGTAAGTCCCTTAACCTTATCTTACATTAACCCTTATCACTCAACTTTACCTTTATCCCCTCACATTAACCCTAAACCTATTGCATTAACGCAATTACCCATATTCTGTCACCTTAACTCTTATCCCCTCACATTAACCCTTAACCTATTGCATTAACACAATTACCCATATCCTGTCACCTTAACTCTTATCACATCACATTAACCCTTAACCTATTGCATTAACATATTAAAGGTCCCATGACATGCCACCAGATGTGAGTGTTATTAGCCGTACAAGCCCTTTTGAGGGCTTTGATAATCTGGCTCTTATCACATTACAAATGGGCGTGTCCACCTAGATGTCTGCGGGACGGATCGGTGTACCAGCCTAAACATCACCAGTCACTTAACCAGTGGCTTTAACATAGTGACTACCATGACAGGATGCATGCTGTTTAAAGCCTCACTGCACTAGACCTTATGGATGCCTGGTAAAGTTAAACAGACAGCTGTTGGGCACATACGTTGTTGGGCCGTGAGGTCATTCGTCTCTCTGTCTGTCTTCGTCTCTAGGGCGGAAAGATCCCTATACGCTGGACGGCTCCAGAGGCCATCGCCTACAGGTCAATAATATTCATTATGTATTACTGATTATCTATTAGTAGTTAATATTGAGTGTTTAGAATTGATTATAAATTATTCTTTTTACTATTCATCATCGATTGTGATCAGTACTGCCTCCTTAGGCTTATTGACTGACTGGAAGGGTGTTTCTGATTGGCTGGTGCTACAGGAAGTTCACTTCAGCCAGTGATGCGTGGAGCTACGGGATCCTCATGTGGGAAGTGATGTCATATGGAGAACGACCATATTGGGACATGAGCAACCAGGATGTAAGAAACACTGCCTGTCCTTCTTCATGTCTGTCTGCATACTTGCCTACCTGTGTGTCTCTCTAGGTGATCAATGCTATAGAACAGGACTACAGAGTGTCTGTCTGCCTGTCTGTCTTTCTAGGTGATCAATGCTATAGAACAGGTATACAGAGTGTATGTCTGCCTGTCTGTCTCACTAGGTGATCAATGCTATAGAACAGGTATACAGAGTGTCTGTCTGCCTGTCTGTCTCACTAGGTGATCAATGCTATAGAACAGGTATACAGAGTGGCTGTCTGCCTGTCTGTCTCTCTAGGTGATCAATGCTATAGAACAGGACTACAGAGTGTCTGTCTGTCTGCCTGTCTGTCTCACTAGGTGATCAATGCTATAGAACAGGTATACAGAGTGTCTGTCTGCCTGTCTGTCTCTCTAGGTGATCAATGCTATAGAACAGACTACAGAGTGTCTGTCTGTCTGCCTGTCTCTCTCTAGGTGATCAATGCTATAGAGCAGGACTTCCGGCTCCCCCCCCCTCCAGAGTGTCCTGTGTCTCTGCATGCTCTCATGCTGGACTGCTGGCAGAAGGAACGAGCCAATCGGCCGAAGTTCTGCTCCGTGGTGGCGGCTCTGGATAAGCTGATCAGAAGCCCCGCCTCCCTGAAGATCACTCACCCCGACGGAGCTGGGTGAGACATTTCTCTCCTCCTCCTTTCTCCTCTCTCCTCTTCTCATCTCTCTTCTCTTCTCTCCCTTCTTTCTCCAGGCTCCTTTCTCCTCCCTTCTCTTCCTTCCCTCTTCTCTCCTCCACTCTTCTTTCTCCTTCTCTTTTTTCTCCTCCTCTCTTCTTTGTTCTCCTCCACATTACAGGATAAAATATAACCCTCGTTCTCGTTCTTGCTCTTGCTCTAATTCTTGCTATCACCCTCGCTCTCTCTCTCTCTCTCTCTCTCTCTCTTTTTCTCTATGTGTCTATGTAGCTCGTCCCATCCCCTGTTAGACCAGAGGCGGCATCCTCCTCTCGCTCTCTGTGGTTCGGTGGGCGAGTGGCTTGGGGCGATCAACATGTCTCGTTACGAGCACAGCTTCCTGCAAGCTGGTTTCACCACTCTGGACACTCTGGTTTCCATGGATACACAGTAATATATACTATAATATATTCTTGAATCATATTAAGGATGTTACCAGATGTGGTGCGACGAATCATTGCGACTTAAAAACATAACGACAAAATAGTTTGCGATTATCATTCGTTGACTGGGAGACTTTGAGTAGACTATTCAGATTTTAGGGTAAAGCCATGTGCTACTTCTAACCTGTTCCTATGAAGCACCCCCCACACCACTGAAGTTTTTCGGTGGGGGACCTTACGGGTGCTTGGAGTTCAGGGTGACACCGATAACGTAAACAATGTACAGACTACAAGTTTGTCCTTTATGATAATGAGTCTCTATACCATGTGTCTATACCAGATCTTGTTTACAGTTGCATATGAAATGGAAATACAGGAAGAATGGTGTTGAATGGTCTTTTTTTAGTGACATTTTCTTTATGTACATTTTGTTCAAATATCATTAGAGTATTAAACTAAGTATTATATTTACAACTATATGTTATATAAAAATATGTATTACATATACAACTAAATATAATATATATCGATATAGATATAGATATATAGATATAGTTATAGATAGTTATATATACAACTATGTATTATATACATCTATATATATATGGCATGTGTGCTTCCACAGCGACCTCCTGAGAGTGGGCGTCACCCTGGCGGGTCATCAGAAGAAGATCCTCTCGTCCATTCAGACACTCAGGAATCACAAAGCCACACCCACTCTGCCCTTCTGATGGATTCACCTGGGGGGATGCTCCCCGCTCAGCCAATCACAGCTCAGGAAACACAATGAGTGAAAAACTCCTCGTCAGCATACATCCGTCTCTAGCTAACCTGTAGCTAGCTGACCGATGACATCACCACTGATGCCGGAGCCAATCAGGAATGGACTGACAGACTGGACTACCAGATCGTTGCTATGGAAACGTCTCAACAATATATATGACTTGTTGCTATGGATATACGTCTGACCTGTGTCTAGGGGTAATAACCTTGGAAACATCTGAACTGTATCTACAGGCTTGTTGCTATGGATACATCCAAACTATCTATGGCTTGTTGCAAGGACAACGTATGAACCGTATATATAAGACTTGTTGCTATGGAATTGTTTGAACTGTAGCCATGGCTTGTTGCTATGGAAACATCAGAACTGTATCTAGTTGCTTGTTGCTTTGGGAACATGTGGACGTTTCTATGGCTTGTTGCTATGGAAACCTGTGGACCGTATCCAGTGTTTGTTGCTATGGTAATATCCTGACTGTACCTATGGCTTGTTGCCATGTACAATTGGACCAGTGATCTAGCACACGTCAGGCCCCGCAGCCGGGGCTGGAGCTGTAAACGAGCCATGGCCCAGTGCATTGTGGGTGTGTGTCTTCACATTGAAGGCAGTTTATATCTCTATTAGTTTTATACCTGATATTGATTATTTTTAATGATGTATTATTATGTTTTTTATTTTACTGTACTACCTTTTATACAAACCCAATAAATACCACTTCTACTGTGTATATGTGTACTGTGGTAGTATTATGTTAGTTCTGTGGTAAGGTTAATACTTTGGTACTACAGTAGTTCTGCGGTATTATGTTAGTACTGTGGTACTATTCTGGTACTTAGGTACTATGGTAGTAATATGGTGCTATGCATGTATTATGGTACTACGGTACTACTGTGGTACTAGGCTAGTTATGTTATACTATGGTAGTACTATGTTAATACTGTGGTATTATTGTGCTATAATAGTACATTGGTACTATGTTATACTGAGGTTCGATCTTTATCCTGTGGTACCATGTTAGGTGATGGGATAACTACTGTAGCTCTGGGTCTCCTGCAAATGTGACTTTTGGCAAAATATTTTCTATATAAGTCCTGTTGCTGCGGATGCTGGAGGCCTTTGGCTAAGAGACAAAGTGTGATTGTGTCTACATCAGTTATCAGGGAGGTTTTATCTTAGCTCTATAGAACTGCACATACAACTACTGTGTGGTAGTTAGACGGCTGGTAATAACTATAAAGAGCTAGTGTAGTTAGACTTGTTACTAACTAAATAGTTAGGGTAGTTACTCTCCAGGTAGACATACCTGGAGAGTAGAATAACCTGCAGACTAACTTACCTTTAGAATACCTAACCTGTATGGACTAACGTACCTGTAGGGTACTCCGTAACCTACCTATAGAGTGTAGACTAACCTACCTGCCGGGTGTCGACTAACCTACCTGTAGAGTGTAGACTCACTAACCTGCAGTGTAGCCTAACCTACCTGTAGAGGGTAGACTCACTAACAAGTAGAGTGTAGACTAACCTACCTTTAGACCAGGGGTCGGCAACCCTAGGCACACGTGCCACCACTGGCACGGGGCAGCATAATCATTGGCACACTTAAAAAAAAAATATATATATATATATATTTTTTTTTTATTATTATTATTAACAATTTTCACAGCCCAATGCGGCAGCATAATCATTATTACAGATTTTTTTTTGCACTTTATTCTGTTTCGGGCATTTCCTCCCAGTGCAAATGTCTTAAAGATATTTATGTGGATGGTTCCAACATTCTCATATATTCTCGTTTTTTTACATTTCTCACAGTGCAAATGTTTTTGAATGAGTTTCTGGAAATGGTGTTTTAAGATGGGACATATGTAATTATAATTTGTAAGCCCATGTTGTAAATATAACAACCAAAAAAACATTTAAAATGTTGATGCATGATTTTGGACTATATGGAAATAGTACAATTCCAGGTCTTCTGGAAATTTCTTTGGTCGCTGTGTCATAATTCAGCTTAATTTTAATATATTGTTGCTTAAGGCACACTCATTAACGAGAAAATGTCAAACTGGCACTGCATGTTGAAAAGGTTGCTGACCCCTGCTTTAGACTAACCTATAGAGAAAATTAACTAACCTGTTGAGCATAGACTAACCTGTAGATCAGTAGTAAAGAAGACCACACACTTGGACTATTTGACCAGCTCACACTAGATGTAAAGAGCACTAGTTATATATATACTCATAAAGATATAAATATATCTATATAGTGTTTGTGGGAACATGAACACAGAGCCGATCTGTCATCAGTAGTTTATTAAAACCAGGAGCAAGTGAGGCAGCTCTGGAGGAATTGATGTCATCAATAGATATATGAATCAGTCGTACCTACTGACATCTCTCCTTACACAGAATGCCTTTCAGTCACACTTTATTTGAGTTTATTTAATTTGACAGTTTATTTGACAATCAGCTGTCAGATCTCCCAGCTGTGTGTGTGTGTGTGTGTGTGTGTGTGTGGCAACAGGTTTGTCCTTTAATCCTCCAGTCATCCCCATGGAAACCATGGTAGGTTCCTCTTCCTGTGTCCCTTCCCGTGAAGGGTCCTCTTCCTGAGTTACTTCCTCTGGGAGGGGCCTTTGTGGAAAACGTACAGTGGTCTCTGATCACCTACAAAAAACACATACACATGTTAACTTACAACTAACAATCAGCCATTAGTAATTGTCTGTCTGTGTGTGTGCGCGCCAGAGTGTGTGTGTGAGTAATTGTGTATGTGTTTATTAGAGTGTGTACTAGAGTTTTTGAGCAGGTTGAAGGTGTGCATATGTGCGCGTGCGTGCGTGCGTACCAGATTCTGTGAGCAGGCGGTAGGATGTGAAGCCAGTTGTCTGTGTCAGGTGACAGCTGTAGTCTTCTGGGCGGAGCCTCACGGTTCGGTAGTTTTGATAGGTCGTTTCCTGGAAAACAACATCAACTTATGATCCATCTGCTGTTTGGTTTCTAGTGAGTGCGTGTGTGTGTAGTATCTGGTATTTAGCGAGTAGTGTGTGTGTAGTATCTGGTATTTAGTGAGTTTTGTATGCGTTGTAGTAGTTGGTATCTAGTTACCAGTTTGTGTGTTTTCTATCTGGTATCTAGTTGCCAGTGTGTGCAGTATCTGGTATCTAGTTACCAGTGTGTGTGGTCGCTGGTTTCTAGTTACCAGTGTGTGGGTTCTATCTGCTATCTAGGGAGCAGTGTGTGTTATCTATCTGGTATCTAGTAACTAGTATGTGTGGTAGCTGGTATCTAGTTACCAGTGTGTGTGGTCGCTGGTTTCTAGTTACCAGTGTGTGGGTTCTATCTGGTATCTGGTGAGCAGTGTGTGTCCTATCTGGTATATAGTTACCAGTTACCAGTGTGTGTATCTGGGGAGTGTGTGTTGCAGTAGTTACCGAGGCCTTCTTGCTGTGGCTGTAGCTACTCCACGGCTGGGGTTCCAGGATGAACATCCCGCCCGGCGACAGGCTCTGATAGGCCCGTTTGAACAGACGCACCACGCCCGCGTCTCCTGATTGGAGCTGCACCCACTTGGTCACGCCCAGACACAGGATGACGTCGTACGTGCCGCGCCCGGGCCACGACTCCTGGCGGCACACGTAGTCGCCCTGGAACGACACGGTCGCTATGGTAACCACACATAACTGACCATAGATAACACCCATCTATCTTAAGTCTACCGACATCTCCGGAGTCTGGGCCATAGTGCGCCCGGCCCACCGCCAAGCGGGCTGCGGTGGGGTCAGCCTACTTGGAGCGATGGGATGTGATCGGCTCCTCTAACACAACCCATAAAGTATTCAGAACAAATATCGGTCAATATGTTAAACGCTAAGCCCAAGCGCATGCTATGGTTTTAATCGATTACGTTAGAAGCCAACACTAAGCGAAGGGTATGGCGTAACGAATTATGCTCTGGTGTTAGCTAACCATATGCTATGATTTAGCGGTAACCGGTCTGCAACTGGTTGAGGGGGGATGAAGGTGTCGTTGCTAGGGAACTCACCGTGATGAAGGTGATGTTGCTAGGGAACCCTGCGTCGAGGGTGGGCCGGAGGAACGGTGCGGCCAGAGGTCCACGAGACACCCTGAAGGAGAGAGGGAAGGACGTCTCCCCGTCTCCTCTCCCCTCCTCTTTCCCAGCATGGCCTTGGTGTCTCTCTGTGAGCACCAGGTCATGTGACAGGAAGTGTCTGATGTTGTGGGTCGCAGCGTCGACCAATCGCTGGTCTCGATCGAGTCCCAGGATGTGTGTGGGCCCAAAGTGCCGAGCGATGGTCAGAGTCACGTGACCGCTTCCACAGCCAATGTCCAGGACCCGCCTCTCTTTAAACCAATCAGGTTTCAGGAGTCTGAGACGGGGGTCCGGCCCCGCTCCGACCCTGCCCTCCCATTGGTCCCCGTAGAACCCATGGTAACCATAGTAACGGCTGTGGCCGCCATGCTGATAGCGATACCTGTCCTTTGTCTTCTTCTGTGGTGGGTGCTCTGCTCCAGGAACTCCTCCACATCTGCAGGGGGGGGGAGAGTCAGTCATGTGACTAAAGTCATGCAAATGAGACCAGGGATTGAAAGGTCTAACTGACATACCTGCTGGGTTTGGCCCCGCCCACTAAAGGGGTCTGGAACCTGGTTGGTTGGGCAACGCTGACAGCTATGACGCTTTCCGATGACCTCACAGAGGTGGTACGGCGGCGCCTCCGATGACGGTCTCCCTGATTACGGGGACCGTCTCCATGGTTACGGGCCTTGCGAGGCTGGCTAAGTGGAGGGTGGGTGTGTCTCCGGGGTAGGGTAAGGGGTGGGACAACGTCGTCACGACAGTTGATGGACGTGTTGAGCTCACAGGGGAGCGGAGACGGGGGAACACTGACCCCTCTTGTAACCGGCGGTACTGCAACAGAAGACACTATCAGTGCTATCACTATCACTAGAGACGGAGAAACACTGCCCCTCTGGTGAACACAAGTACTGCAACAGAAAACCCTCAGTGCTATCACTATCACTAGAGACGGAGGAACACTGCCCCTCTGGTGAACACAAGTACTGCAACAGAAAACCCTCAGTGCTATCACTATCTCTAGAGACCGAGGAACACTGCTCCTCTTGTGACCGGTGGTAATGCAGTAGAAAACACTCAGAACTGTACTATCACTTGAGATAGTACAGTACTATCACTTGAGATTAAGAAACACTGAGCCTCTGGTGAAAGGCGGTACTGCAACCCAAACACTATCACTAGCATCACTACTATCACTAGAGACCAGTTTTCCCAGATCCGGGCGCAGAAGTCTTATGTGGAATCAATAAATGGATTAGGGTGAGGTCGTACAGTGAGAGGTTAGGGCGAGGTCGTTAGAGTTAGGGGTTGGGGGGAGGTTGTTTGGGTGAGGGGTACCTGTTGGGGGTAAGGACCGTGTTTCCACAGTGATGGCGTGATGGCGGTTCCTGGGTCTTTTCCTAGTCTTCATGGGTGACAGCAGGACCCCTCCCGCCCCCTCTAGGTTCAGGGGGTCGGTGATGTCACGGGGGACCAGGATCTCTACAGGGTCACCGCCCCGCGACGGCAGGGGCGAACACTTTGGCGTCGCCTGATTGGTCGACCTAAGATTTAAACAAAAGTGTAAACTCTGTTCACTTCACTATCATCCCTCCGTCATGCTGTCTCTTCTCTATTAACCCTCCGTCATTCTATCTCTCCTCAGAAGTAGTTTACAGGGTACCAGGCTATATAGTACTAGTTCAGAGGGTATATAGTAATAGTCAACAGGGAACCAGAGTATATAGTAAGAGTATATGTGTTACCAGGGTATATAGTAGTAATTAAAGTGGTACCAGGGTATATAGTCCTAATTGGAGGGGTAAACAGGATAAAAATAAATTGTTTAAGGGGTAACAAGGTATATAGTAGTTGTAAACGAGGTACCAAGGAGATACAAGTAGTTTAAGGAGTACCTGTTAACTTCCTCATCCAGAAGGGAGTTGAGATTCAGCGGGTCGAAGATGTTCCCACCAAGCAGGAAGTTGCTGGGTAGAACAGGTTCTGATTGGCTGTCGCTGTTGGCCCGCCTCCTTCGCTTAGCCAGTCCCTTGAAGCCGACGCCCAGGGAGTACCGCCTCTTTCCCATTCGCTGGGATGAGGCTGGGGCAGGGGGATTGTGGGAGGACTGGATACCATTTTTGGGATGGAGTGGATGAGTCTTGGGGGATCTGAGCTGCTCTGACTGAAGGACAGGCACCTGCAGCGTCAATACTTCCTTCTCCACAGACATCTTGATCATCTTCTTCTGGGAGGGGCTTCTCTTTTGGCATCCAATAGCATTGGTCTAAAAAGATTAGACTGATTTACAGACAGCAACCACACACATGATCCTATACTATAGCAGCGTCACAATGTCAACGTCGCTATGGCAACAACAGCAACATTGCTATGGAAACTTCCCTATGGTAACGTTGCTATAGCAACGTCACGTCACTATATAGTTAAGTAACGCAACCTCACTGTAGTGACGTCACTTTAGTAACGTTACTATTGCAACGTCACTCTAGCAACAGTTCTATCATATAACTTTGTACTCACAGTGCGAGTCCACTAAATCCGGATACACGCGCTCCACAGTGTATTTGTGCGTACCAGTTAGCTCGTCTCCCGCCTGTCCATATGTGTGTGTGCGTGTGTGTGTAGTGATTAGCTCCTCTTCAACGAACCGTTTGTGTGTGAAGTAGTTAACTCTTCTCCAACACTGTGTGTGTGTGTGCGTGATTGCGTGCATGCGTGTATTGTAGCCTGTTGAGTTTGAAGACTGACAGAAACATACACTTTGGTCATTTACATAACCCCGCCCCTCGTCCTGGATCGACCACGCCCACTTATGAATACATTAAAGAAACACTCACACTGCCCACCCCGGTTGGCTCACCCCTCCCTCCTCAAAGAAAAACACAAGTGGAGAGAAAGCTTGCAGAAAGACTAGCTCATACCTAACTAGCAGGACGTTCAGACTGTGATCTGCCGCTGCGCGGAGAGAGACATTAATATCAAAGTATTATGACTACATCCAACAGACTGGCTCTTACACGATCCGTTGCTCTCGCGCAGGCACGCGCTTTATATTCCACCAACACACACACACGTGACTGGCGCTGGAACCGACCAATCCCATTTTGTTCTGAAGTCATGCCTCCTCTCCCCGGCCAGTCAGATCTACGTTTCGCCTGGAAAACAAATAGGACCCGCCTTCCAGGCAGATAGCTGCCGTCATTATTGCCTGTTTAAAACACAAACTATTTCTCTCTGAAAAGGAGTGTGGATTATGTTACAATTATGTAAGTAAGCGCTACACAGCACATAGCCTTTTATCGATGTAGCTATATATTAACATATATATAATACCAACAGAGTACAGGAATGTACCCCCTTCCAAACACACACACACGCACACACACACACACACACACACACACACACGCACACACACACACACACACACACACACACACACACACACACACACACACACACACACACACACAGTATGAAGGTATGTAGGTTATCTCAATCTAATAATATACACAGCCTTATAACCTTACATATAGCCTAACAACTTAGTATGTATTCTCATGATTGTACACTACCGTGTGTAGTGGTGTGACAATCGCAAACGGAGAGTATTAGTTCCCCTCCCCCACCTCCTCTACTGCCCTACTTTACTCACTATTTATGGGACGTGTAGTTCTTTACGTAATGCTTCAGCCAAACTTATGGGATGTGTAGTTCTTCTCATACAGACCTACTTGACACTTTATATTTATGACTTATAGTATTAGATATAGTATAATTAATTTATGTTATTTATTAAGAACTAAAGGATTTAGGATTACGCACCGGTTTATTGGTAAAAGGAAGGTTCATTATAAAAACATGCAAGGCTAAGTAGGAGCCAAAGACCCCTGTAGGCGGTGCTGGGGGATAAATCAGACACACCGATCTGCGGCTTTTGGCGGCAAATGTTCAAGCTCGAGCTCTAGTTTTCACAAGAAACATAAAGAAGTATTTCATTCGTTTTCTCAGTTTATCGACACAAAAATATATATATTTATCACATACCGACTCGTTGTTAAAACTTCACCTGTATTTATTAAGTGGCGTTTGTTGATATTAAATCGATTTTCTCCCTTTTGAAGTCTATAAAAAGAAATGGACAAAACTAGCAACAAAGGTATGTTAACATACGTTTATGTGTTAAGATTGAAGTTCATATATTTCTGTATACACTTCGTAATTAACAAGTCAACCTCATTCTTCATATATGATATCATAACGTAAATTATAAATTAAACTTAATAAAGAATGAAGTGGACACGTTATGATATATGTAAGAATGATGTAGACTTGTTGATTATGATACAACGTTACATCAAAATGTAGGTGGACATTGTCTTAATAATGATATATATATATAAGGAATGCGGTTGGCATGTTAATTATGATATAAAATAGCATGACGTTGACTTCATTTTGTTTTGACAGGCAAAGAAAAAACCCGGTTTATCCCGCTGTTCAAGACAGCAGAACACAAGCCTAACTCCATCTCTAGAAAGAAGATCCAACCTCTTGATGGAGAACAGAAAAGTTTTCCCAACCCCATCTCTAGAAAGAAGATCCAACCTCTAGTTGGAGAACAGAAAAGACTGCCTGACCCCATCTCTAGAAAGAAGATCCAACCTCTAGTTGGAGAACAGAAAAGACTGCCCAACCCCATCCCTACAGAGAAGAGCAGACCTCTAGATGGAGAACAGAAAAGACTGCCCAACCCCATCCCTACAGAGAAGAGCAGACCTCTAGATGGAGAACAGAAAAGACTGCCTAACCCCATCCCTACAGAGAAGAGCAGACCTCTAGGAAAGGGACAGGAAGAAGACACGGCTGCTGGCCAAGAAAAGGCTGAAGACACGGAGAACACACAAGGGGAGAAAATGAAGAAAACAAGAGAGAAGGGCGAGCTACCAGGAGAAGAAGGGATGGATGAGGTGTGAACGATGAGTAGAGACAGATGGGTAGAGAGACTGAAAGACAGACAGAAAGATATAGAGACTAATAAAGAGTAAGATAAAAGTGGCAGTCAGCGAGACAGACAGAAAGTCACGATATAAAAAATATGTATAAGATATGTATTGTATCTATAGCATATAATGCATGTGTTTGTGTGTCATAGTTTGAAGAGGTATTTGCTGGAGTCTTGGCTGATGCCAGTCCGGGGCTGAAGGAGGAACTACAGACCACTGTCCAACACAGGTGACACGCACTCCCCCAAAACAAATAGAAACCCTACAACTCCTGAATAAATTTGACTTGGGGTGCCATTACATGCTGACGTGTGCATATCTCTGTATGCATGTGCACGTTTGATCCCTTATGTGTACGTGCGTATGCGTACATATGTATGCGTATATGTATTTATGGTTCTCTGATAAACAACTTGTCGAGCAAAGAAATTACTCTTGATTTTTTGTACAATTTATATTCGACATGACGCGCAGTTTGTGAAGTTCGTCCAGGCACGGCCCTTCCACTCGTTGGTGCTTGTTTACGGTTATGTTGCTGTTGATGCACAGTTAGTGCAGAGCTTCAACTTTAAAATGACTATAGTTTTACATTTTCATTCAAATTGTATCTGTAGTTAATGTGTTTGTGTACAGCTCTTTTGTTCACCTCATTTCTAGTTGTTGTTATATTAATGCTAATTAATATAGTTGTTGTGTTTTCAAACATAATCAGAACAGTGGTTGTGTTTTAAGAAATCATCAATACATTGGTTGTGTTTTAAGAAATCCTCAATACATTGGTTATGTTTTAAGAAATCATCAATACATTGGTTGTGTTTTAAGAAATCCTCAATACATTGGTTGTGTTTTAAGAAATCATCAATACATTGGTTGTGTTTTAAGAAATCCTCAATACATTGGTTGTGTTTTAAGAAATCCTCAATACATTGGTTGTGTTTTAAGAAATCATCAATACATTGGTTGTGTTTTAAGAAATCATCAATACATTGGTTGTGTTTTAAGAAATCATCAATACATTGGTTGTGTTTCAAGAAATCCTCAATGCATTGGTTGTGTTTTAAGAAATCATCAATACATTGGTTGTGTTTTAAGAAATCCTCAATACATTGGTTGTGTTTTAAGAAATCATCAATATATTGGTTGTGTTTTAAGAAATCCTCAATACATTGGTTGTGTTTTAAGAAATCCTCAACACATTGGTTGTGTTTTAAGAAATCCTCAATACATTGGTTGTGTTTTAAGAAATCCTCAATACATTGGTTGTGTTTTAAGAAATCATCAATACATTGGTTGTGTTTTAAGAAATCATCAATACATTGGTTGTGTTTCCAGAACTCCACGTTATTTCCAGAGGGAACTACATGATGAACAAAAGGACAAGGATGAAGAATACTGTAAGGCTCTAAACCCTGTACATGTCTCACCTACCATAGTACTACAATCACTGTACATGTATCATAGTACTAGATACACTACACGTATCCCCTACCATAGTACTATATACACTGTAGCTGTAACATACCAGAGTACTATATACACTGTAGCTGTAACATACCATAGTACTATATACACTGTAGCTGTAACATACCATAGTACTATATACACTGTAGCTGTATCATACCATAGTACTATATACACTGTAGCTGTAACATACCATAGTACTATATACACTGTAGCTGTAACATACCATAGTACTATATACACTGTAGCTGTAACATACCATAGTACTATATACACTGTAGATGTAACATACCATAGTACTATATACGCTGTAGATGTAACATACCGTAGTACTATATACGCTGTAGATGTAACATACCGTAGTACTGTATACGCTGTAGCTGTAACATACCATAGTACTGTATACGCTGTAGCTGTAACATACCATAGTACTGTATACACTGTAGCTGTAACATACCATAGTACTGTATACACTGTAGCTGTAACATACCATAGTACTGTATACACTGTAGCTGTAACATACCATAGTACTGTATACACTGTAGCTGTAACATACCATAGTACTATATACACTGTAGCTGTAACATACCATAGTACTATATACACTGTAGCTGTAACATACCATAGTACTATATACACTGTAGCTGTAACATACCATAGTACTGTATACACTGTAGCTGTAACATACCATAGTACTGTATACACTGTAGCTGTAACATACCATAGTACTATATACACTGTAGCTGTAACATACCATAGTACTATATACACTGTACATGTAACACCTACCATAGTTCTATACACACTGTACATGTAGCACATAGTACAATAGTAGTCTCTCTCTCTGTTAGATGACCAGTGGGTCCAGTGTAGTGACTGTGATAAATGGAGGAGACTGAAGTCTGGGTCCGATCCCTCAGAGCTGCTCGGTGCCTGGACCTGCCCTCTCAATACAGGTACTCTTGATTATATGTAATAGTCTCTCTCTCTCTGTCTTATTGTATTGTAGTGTACAGTAATAGTCTATCTATCTCTTATGTATTCTAGTGTATCTCTCATGTTTAATTTCATGGTACATATTTACTTAGTTAAATCTTTCATTGATTTTCTTTCTTGCTTTTCTTTATTTTGGCATGAGTGTGATGAAGATATTGCTTTATAACAAGATTTTTCACCGGTTTCCGGTCTTCATTGATCCGACTTAACCAGTTAAAAAGCGTTTTATGAAAGCTATTGTTAAGGCCAGGGTACATTGTAATTTGCAGATTGTATAAAAATAGTGACCAAACCTTAGCTCGATAGAGAGTAGTGCTGCTTTCTGACGATGCCCAGGGCTTGTTGGGTCCCAGACCGTCCCAGACCAACGGTCCCACAGGGGACTCATACCGGCATTCCCGTCTTCAGTCCTTACGCCACATCACTAATTCAGAGCGTGAATATATCGGTTTAATATCCAATATCATTCTAGCTTTCATTCTAAAACATTCTAAAGTGGTTGCATTGGAATGGACAGTAGACCCTTCAAAACGACTTTTCCCTTAATCCATTGCTCTAATAAAGAGCAGATACTTGTCTAGGACAAGATATATAAGAGATATGATAGCAGTGCTTTCCGTTCACACACTTCGCACACAATCATTTCTGATAGCATATTCGATAATAACTGTCGCACTGTATCTCTGATGTATTGTATTGTATAGTAAGTGTTTCTCTAATGTTCTTTAGTGCATAGTAATAGTCTCTCTCTAATATTTTCTAGCGTGAAGTAATTAGGGATGGGCACGGTTATTTGAATATTAGATTATTCAAAAATTACGTGGGTATTCGACTTTACCTGTTGCAGATTTTTTGAAAATTTTGCCTAAAGTCAATTATTCATTAGCTATATTAATTACATATTGTTCATTAAACGTGTATACTATAATGCCATTTAATACTTGGAATACTTGGCTATACCGGCAACCTCAGTTCCAGCGGAGAGTCTTTTCCACGTCGGGCTTGATTGTAAATCGCCTCCGCACCCGCCTATCCCCCGAGCACGTAGATATGCTCATTTTTTTTTAACAAAAATTTGTGATGCAGTAGGTGGGCTTATGCGTTAAGTTAACTGGAAAGGTTTTAGACATACTGTATTTCCGTCTTACACATAATATAGTTTTTGTTGATGTTCTGTTATATGCGCACATCATGTGCAATGCGAGACAGGCCGATGCGCTGCAAGTGGAGTTCAGTTGATATCCCCCCCAGTACTTTTTGCTGTTGTGCTTCAGTTACTTGAATCTATTCAGTTTGTGCCTTAAATGTACTTGAATCTAATTTCAGTTTGTGCCTTAAGTATGCAATACATATTCTTGTCAAAAAGGATGATTTAGTTTCAACTTGTTTCGATTCCACATACTGATTTCTAGTGTTTTTTTCTTCTAAAAATAAATTGAACAAATTGGATTTGATTTCCTTATATATTTGACTAATAGATAGAAAATGAATACATTTGTTTAGTTAAAGCCAGATCACGGAAGCCCTTCAGGGTACATTATGAGTGCGCTACACTTTATTTTTTTTCGTAGTTCGGTTACTCTAATATTTTCTTATCGAATATTGGTATGTCTAGTCACCTAGTAATAGTCTCTCTCTCTCCAGATGAACAGTACTCTAGCTGTAGTGTATCTGAGGAGCAGAGGTCTGGGGACGATGATGACGACAACATCAGCACTAGTCTGTGGCCAGGCTGTCTCATCTGGGCTCAGCAGGCCGGGTATCCATGGTAACGCTTACACTTTTGTAAGAGTATGTGTGGATGATGGCTGGTTCAAGCAGCCTCACATGAAAGAGTCTGATTGGACTCTGGGGCTGCACAGGTTAAACCAGCCGTCTCCACACACACTCAAGGGGTTCCCCAGATGGCAACAACACCAGGCCATGTGTCATTATCCAACCTTTACAAACAGACGGACCTCTAACACCCCCAGCCTGGCTCCTTTGTCTGGAGAAGCCCAAAGCAAATCACCTAGATGGAGTGTGGCAGCCACCTAGGTGCCGTGTTGCATTGTCCTTTGCTTCAACTATTTCTAAACAAGACCCAAACTCAGATCTTCCGATGTGTGTTGTCCTTGCTACGACACAACGCGGCCCCCCGCGGGGCCCAGTGGCTCGCCTGCTGCGCGACCCGCTTGACACTGAAGTTCTGCTGTAAACGAGTCAGCAAAGACCCCAGAGTGGATCTGAAAGCCACTGGTTGCCTCTACACAGCATTGGCTTGTGATGTTTTAGTTATGCTTTTGGAAGCTTCAAATAAAAACGGGTTTTGCCAATTGAAAGGTTGAAGAAATAAAAATACAAAATATTTCAAATATAAATTTCCACAGTGCAGCAGCCCTTTTATTCCTTTTAAATGTAACATAGTGGTGCTGCACCACTGTTATGTTGTTTTGGGAGAAGCCTGTACACGATGTTAAGATGTTATACATGTATATCCTGTGTATATACCTATATGTAGTATATAGTGACTTTGGCTGGCTTTTCACAGGTGGCCGGCCATGGTAGAGAGAGACCCAGACACCCACCAGTACTGTCACTTCACCCACAGAACAGACACCAATCCTGTAAGACACACAAACACACACACACACACACACACACACACACACACACACACACACACACACACACACACACACACACACAGGTGAGATGATAACCTGTATATCTGTCTAACCTATTCATTGAATACATCCTATATATCCATTTAACCTTTATATCTGTGTATAACCTATGTATCTGTTTATATATTTCCTACCCTACCTTTACAGATGTGGGGGAGGGTCTTAAACTTAGCCTCTCAATGTGTGACCCCCTACTGTTTGTGTGTGTTTGTAGTCTGGGTATCATGTGACCTACCTCGGCCAACCAGTGAGCAGAGCCTGGCTGTCCAGTGGCAGAATCAAACCCTTCTCCAGCCTGACCCCGGAGCAGGCTATAACTGTAGAATACCTACCACTGTGTCATGGCTATAACTGTAGAATACCTACCACTGTGTCATGGCTATAACTGTAGAATACCTACCACTGTGTCATGGCTATAACTGTAGAATACCTACCGCTGTGTCATAGCTATAACTGTAGAATACCTACCACTGTGTCATGGCTATAACTGTATAATACCTACCACTGTGTCATGGCTATAACTGTAGAATAACTACCACTGTAACACAGCTACCACTGTAGATTAACTACAACTGTTACATAGCTACCACTGCAACATACATATTACTGTAACATACCAATCACTGGAACATAACAAGGCAATCCTTATAAAGTGCCTACCATGCAACAAACCTTTCACTGTAACATTCTGTGTGTAATATGTGTTGTCATGTCAGATGCCGTCTCAGAAGCGACACATGGAAAAACTGAAAAAAGCTGTAGCCATGGCAGCACGGGTCCAAAAAGAAACTCTAATAGTATGTACTTGCCTGTATAAAGCTGTCTCTATCTCTCTGTTTGTGTTGATGTCTCTATCAGAGAAGGTAACTTGTGGAGGAGTTGTGGTCTGTTTGTCTTAATCTGTCTGTCACTCTATGTCCATGTCTCACAGAGGAGGATAGACATGTTCGGTTTCCTGAGTCGCTTCGTGTCTGATAGGGAAAGTTCAGAGGACTCTGACCTAGCAGGTACACACACACACACACAAGCACACAAACACGCACACACAGCCTTTTAAGGGATATCATGTAAAAATTATACTAACGTGTTTTCAGTGTGGTAGAACGGTTCCGATGTTTCTAGAAACACAAGATTGCCATTCTTGCTGTGTCTGTGTTTGTAGAAGCTGTACATGAGGTTTTGGATAGTAATAATATCAATTGGGTGCAGACCAATAAAAAGGTATAACCCACACACTCACTCACTGACTTATTTACCCACATACAACCGTTGGTTGCTAACAGTGTGGTTTGTATTCATGTGTTTTAGACAAAAGATGGGAGTTCAAAGCAGAGAGGTCAGTGATAATCAGATATTGGACTGATCAATATGTTGATAGTTATCAAACTGATCAATATGTTAATGTCAGATATTTGCCCGATCAATATTTTGGTCAGATATTAGCCAGATCAATATTTTGGTCAGATATCAGACAGATCAATATGTTGATAATCAGATATCAGACGGATCAATATATTGAGTGTCAAATATCAGACTGATCAATATGTTGATTGTTAGATATCAGCCTTATCAATATGATGGTCAGATATCATACTGATTAATATGTTGATGATCAGATAAAATACTGATCAATAAGTTGTTACCGGCCAGGTTACCAGATGGATCACTATGTGAATCAGATTCAGTGTCATGCAGAGTTATGTCATATAGATGTTGATATGATTTGAGTTGTCAGGCTCATTGTTTTTCCGGAAACATGTTCCAAGCCAGCCTTCCTAAAGTCTGATGACAAAAATCTGTTTAAATCTAAAATATATACGCTGATGTAACAGCTGATGTAACATCTTCTCTTTGGTTCTCCAGGGAGACAGAAGAAGAGGAGAGAAAGAGAGAGTGATAAAAGCAAGAGTTGCAGAACGGAGGAGGGGACGAAGAGAAGAAAAGGGAAAGAGTGGAGGACTTGAAGAGGAGAACTCTCAATAAGGTTATACATATTTATATACAGTAGAGATGTAACAATCCACAGAAAGATACAGATATGAAATTGCGTTATTGTTCATGAATAGTGCGGTATTGATATTTATTGACATAAAAAAACACAAGTAACACAAAAGCACATAAAAATAGATTCATAACATATCAAGACACCAAGTGTTCTTTCAACAGAAGAGTTTACAAAATACTTTCTAAGTGTAAGATGGTTGAGGGGGAAATAACTTTTTTTGCCATCTTGCTCAGTGGGGTAGAAGTATTTATTTCAACGTTTAAACGAGGGGGAAATTCCCTCAATGAGTTGAAAATAATCAATGAGCTCTACTTACAAATAACAACATAACATAATTAGGTAATAGACTCCAGTTACAGTGTTTTTTTTTTATTTTCTGGTGACCCTTCATCCAGAATAGTGTGTCTGTGTTTTTTCTTCGCATGCTCTTGAATAGTGCTAGTGCTGTGGTGGAATTTCATTGAAACTTTACACAATGTACAGACTACCTTTGTTGTATGCTAATTTGAAGTACCCTCACATGTTGTGTGAGGGTAGCAGTGTTTCTTAATTTAAACTTAAGTGGTTCTTTTTTTCCAATTGGGGCACTCACACCGGCACGGCCATAGAGCCGTACTATAACTTCCAGCACTGCTCAAAAACTAGCACCCAGCGTAGCGTGCAACCCATTTTATGTTACACAGATCAAGACCTAAAATGTAATCAGCAAAAACAATGATAAAACAATGAAGTCAACTTAATGTCTGCCTGCCGTCAGCCCTGGTTTGAATGTTGGCGCAGTGCAACTATTGCATTCTCTGGGCAGAACCCCGTCTATCTCTCTCTGTTTCACACCCTTTCTCTTCACCTCCTCACTCTGTAGAAGCATGCACCATAGGGTATGTTCGTTTAGTGGACCCATGCTAATGGGTGGTTTCTGGACTTTCATCATATTTTGCAATTTCTTTTACACGCTGTAGTTTTAGTTTTAACACCTGGCCAGCCCAGGGGTTGACATTTAGGTTTCAAAAGCACTTGCCCATCGGGCAAGTACAGGTCATGTTCAACTTGCCCGAATGTGATGTTCACTTGCCCAAATTATAATCAGAAACGTGAATGGGCCTCTTTTTGCCAGGCACCTGGCCTGGTTTTGGGGTCTCAGAAAACTCATCCTAGCTCAGACTAAAGCTGAATGTTAGCTTCCACACATGTTGTGTTTAAAAAATAACAAACTTGTCTTTGTTTACTTATTTATCGAACGGTCACATCGTGCCATGAAGTGATTTGAGTCCACCGTTGCAACCTATTAAAACTATCGCCCGGTTATATGTAGACCTGCATGATTTTATGCAAATGTACATAACTAAATGTCAGAGGTAGTAGCAAAGATATGTCTTTTTTAACTTTCACGTTTCTTGTAGCTCTAACTGAATAATCACAATCGCGTTTCTAGTAGTGTTGTCAGTCACGATACTGGATTTTCTAACTTTGATACTATACCTGGAAAAATATTGATATTCTATACCATTTTCGATATCAGGGGAAAAGTCTTTTTCAGGAAAGAACGTACCCAAAGTAAATAGAGTATATCTCCACAACTGCAAGGGCGATAATGTGCCAATTATCAGTTGGGAGCGCTGTCTTACTATGAGACACAAATAAAGGTAGATATCTTACAATTTTTATACTTTACACCTCTATTTAAAGTTCAGGGCAAATATAATCGAATGCACCAAGCCAAACACTTGCAAATACACATATGGCCACTAGATTGCGCTGAAGAACATGTTTTCTGATTGAAGGCAATTTACCTTTTTCTTAAGAAACCTTCTCTTAGTCATTGATTGTAAACACCATATTTAGTTGCAAAATTTGGCCCAGACACTGGATTATCTGTTTATGGTGGCTTTATGCGATCAGAATCAACTTTGTGGACAAAAATCACAAAGGTAAAACTTTTTTGAAAACATTTTTGGTTGTTAAAAGAAAAGGGGACGTTTCTTCTTAAGTTGTTGTTTGCGAGTTTTAGTCACAGAATGATATGGTTTGGACTGTTGGAATAAGCTCAGCCGTTAATGTCGAGGCCTGCAGCCCTACCTGTACTTTTCTCAATGCTGATTTTTCAGTCATCAAATAATAGGGACACATTGTAAGATCGGATTTAATTTATTTTTGTTGATATATTAAAGGATTAATTAGGGATTTTCCAACCTAGACCGTATTTTCCCATCTATTTGGGTCTAAGTGACTAATCTGTGCAACCATATTTTAAATTGGTCAAGTATTGAGCGAGAGAGCTTCAGCCATTGCAGCAGCGAAACAGGTAGCATTGTTACCCTAGTATTTCCCTATGGCGCGGCCCCGTGTGGTCGACATCGTGGCAGCTTCACAGAGATTAGGCATTTTTTAAATTATTGTATTTATTCTTTATATCTTTTCTCAAAACAACAATGACCCCTTGGGCTGACACCCTACGGCCGCCGCACACATTCTGGGCATAAACCCCGAGCCATGGTGACCGAATGAGGTTATACGAGAAGGCCACAACAATAACAGTGGAGAATCGTCTCTGTGGAAACAAAGGAGAAAACATTGCGTAAATACATTGCAGCATTCGGGACAGACCGAGAGCTCAAGCCTACAGTCAGCTGTTGTGCAGAATCCTTAATGCCAATGTCCATCCTCTGGAAAATAAGCTGGTGCCTGGATCGTGGACCTCCTGAACACAGGATCACCACAGGGTTGCATCCTCAGCACCTACTGGAGTCTCTGCACACACATAATCGTGTCGCCAGGTTCAGCTCCAACTCCATCAGCACGTTTGTGGATAACACAGTGGTGGTGGTAGTGGGCCTGATCTCTGACAACGATGAGAAGCCCTATGTGGAGGAAGTGGCCGACCTGTGACCCTAGTGCCAGGACAACGGCTTCCTAATGAATGTCACCAAAACCAAGGAGCTGATTGTGGAATAAAGGAGAGCACAACAGAAAAGCCGGGGATGCACACATCACTGTGCATTAATGGGCCTACTGTGGAGAGGGTCAGCAGTTATTAATACCTGGGAGCCTCCATAACAGAGGTTCTGACATGGTCAGCCCACACGGACACTGGTGAGAAAGGCAAGGCAGCGCCTTTATCACCTCAGGCAGCTGAGGAAAGTCAGACTCCCTCAGGATCCTTTAGTTCTTCGGAGAGTAAAAGTGAGTTCAGCTGAGCGCAACTATTGCAACTACACCCCCCTCCCCCCCCTCCTGCATGACTTATACAGCATGAGGTACAGAACCAGAGCCTGGAGGATCGTGAAGGATCCTCACCCTTTCAACAGCAAAGTGTTTCAGCTGCTGTGGTCAGGCAAGCGCCTCCGCAGTCACACAGCAAAAACAGAGAGAATGAGACAGCGTCTTTCTCCAAGCCATCAGGACTGTTTATACTGATCACCAGACACCCACACATGCAGGCACACACACACACACAGTTTTACATCCATTCTTACAGATCCTTTATTTCTATCTACACCTATTGCACATAGCGTTGCTACTTTACATTAAAATATTTGGACCTTCTTTAAATTGTAAATGCTTAAATGCAAGTTACTGTTTTTGCACTGTCCTGTAAGCATTCCAACTTTCGTTTCACTGTAAATCCTGGCATGTGCATTTGACAAAAAACGTTCTTGAAGCTGAAATCTTTTTTCTTGAAAGTAGCGTCAATGTACGCTATACTACGTGTTCTGAAAGTGCTTATACCACTGACGGGTTCAGATTGTTATTGTTAGCGTCTGACAACATTATTGAAAGGATCCTTACAGAGAATAATGCTTTTTCTTTACATTTCGCTTGATCCATCCGTTATTGTGTCTAACCAGGCCTGCTCAGGAAAAGTCACTGAAGTGTCGGAAATTTTCCTATTGTCATAACAATCTCAACTCTACTTCACCCAAAACTTTTAGATAACACTAAGCTACGCACTCCGAAGTCTAGAAAAACAAAGTCTTGCCGTCCCTCTCTTCTCCAACCCTCACTGAGGTTTCCCCCTGCTGCTTGGGGGAGACTTGGTTAGAAACAATAACACGCGGACAAGCGAAAAGGTAAAGAAAAGGTTTTTGTTTCTCTGCAGGGATCTTTTCTATAATGTGGTCAGACACATAATAACAATCTCAGCCCGTCAGTGGCAGAAACGACCATTTTTGGAGGTAGTACATCGAAGGAGTGCTATTGCCCAATAGGGTTACATCTCATCCAATTTCATGCCTGAAATCGTTGAAGCACTCTAACTCAATACTAGACCAATTACATTTTTTTTGTCGGAATCACTCTCCACCACCAGATAAACCGCTGCCTGCTATTGCTCAATAATACAAGGTGAATGACACGGGGACTTGCATAATTAAGGACAGCCCACACATCATGATGACTATGTTGTACTCTGACAAACTCACTGTGTTCGTAAGCAGTTCCACAGCCTATTAGAAAACAGGGATTTTAAGTATTTCGGCTACCTTGTCTAACCATAGGAGGTAGCCGATATGGTAAACCATGCTTAATGAGGTAGCGGATACAGCTAGCCATCAAATAAGGTAGCTGATACGGTTTACCAGCCTAATGTATTTAGGTGTTAACAATGCTAAATGAGGTGGATCAAGCGGGATGACATGTTTTTGCTGTTTCCGTAGCATCTTCCGAAAATCATTACCAGAAGAGACAGAAAGAAAGGATGAGGAAGACCGCAATGAGAGAGAGCGTTGGAAAGAAGAGACAAGATGGAGATAATTACTTCCTCACTAAGAAATGGAGAGGTTAGCATTGGTAAGAAGAGAGCCGATGAGGAAAGGATGATGGAAGGTACCGAGAAAGGGGGAAGAGATGGAGAGGATAAAATAAGTAGGTACTCTATGTTTGAAGAGGAGTAGATGGGACTTGTATTTGTTCTGCTGAGGAAGAATAGCAACTTTTCTTTTTGTTATGTTGAGGAAGAATAGGAACTTCTAATCTTACGTTGTGTTGAAGAATAGGGACTTCTAATATTATGTTGTGCTGAGGAAGCATAGGGACTTCTAATTTGAAGTTGTGTTGAGGATCAATAGAGACTTTTATTGGTTGGTGTGTTGCCTGTAGTATGTTATTTGTTGTTGTATGGACTGGTGCCAGGTCAAGGCTCTTAGTGGAGCAGCTTATAGAAGGAAGCTCTGGTTTTAAGAGGATACGTTTGTTTCACAAGTTTTTTAGGGCCAACTTTTTAATGTTCTCTTATCATATTTATATTGGTATACTTTAAATACTAGAAATATTGTTCTGCTTGTTTAGAGTGCACATGTTTTTGTCCAACTGCAGTTGCAAGATAATAAATGTAGATTCATTTAACAAAACTGGTTGATATCCAAAAACAGTGACTCACTGGCTCACTCACACACACACACACACACACACACACACACACACACACACACACACACAGGCTTGTCCATGAGGTTTAAACAACAGGAAAAGATGAACAATGGCTTAAGACCCTCCACCCTGGTTCCCTTTGGAGACAAACACACACACAGTCACACTCACACACAAACATACATACATTTGTGTCCGGTAATTGAGTCTACTCGACAGGTAACCATCACCTGGAGGGCCTGATCTTGACATCTAGTTTGGTCTTAATAGTCAACATGTCTGGTAAGCTAGTGTACTCTTCAAGTAACCATCAGCTGGAAATCCTGTTCTAAACATCTAGCTTGATCTGGTTAATAGTCAAAGTGTCTTGTAAGTTTTTCTACTCTACAGGTATCCATCACCTGGAGGTCCTGTGCTCAGCATCTAGTTTGATACAGTAAAATAGTCAACATTTCTGGTAAGATGGTATACAGGTATCCACCACCTGAAGGTCCTGGTCTGTCTAACCGTCTGATACACACTCGTTCACGTCAAACCTAACAGCTTTCTTTTATGATGAATAGAGAAAGGGAAAGAAAAGAAGGAAAGGGAAGTCTCCATTGAAAAACAAACTATCGACACAGACAGGAAGTCACATACACACCGACATACAGGAACACGGACACACAAAACACACCAACACATCCGAAACAGCTGAACGTAAACACATAGAAAATACACATCTGCACTGAAAACGCAGACACACACGTAAAATACACAAATAGAATGAAACACACAGGGTGAACAGCTCTTCAGTAAACAGAATAAAACAGTGAACAGCACCTCAGTAAAGATAGAATACAACACATACGCACAAACAGGATGAACAGCACCACAGTAAACGTAGAATATAACACACACATACAAACACACGCACACACACAGGATGAACAGCACCTCAGTGAAGATAGAATAAACAGTACCTCAGTAAACAGTATAACCCACAGAATGCACAGCATAGTAAACAGAATAAACACAAACACACAGTGAACAGCCTCCGTAAAAATAATAAAACAGCTATTAATAAAACAGCTAACAGAACAGCAGTTCAGTAAACAGACAAAAAGACCTACAGACACACGGTGAACAGCAGGTCAGTGAAAACAACAAAGATTGAATCCTGAATGTAATCCTTAGAGTGTGTTTGTGTGCATATGTTTGTGTGGGGAGGGGTAAATCTGTTCTTTCAAAAACTGGATTAGGGTTCCTGATAACTCCTTTGTGTCTAAATATTTTGACATTTATAATATATGCCATTCATATTAGTATATTTATATTATATGGATTATTATTACAATACAATGCATGTAATTTATATTATAAGAATTGGGATGCTATTATTAATACGTTTATATTTAGATAATAATAATAATTAATGCTAGCACTATTATGATAATAATATAGGTGCCATAAATAATAATATATGTACAGTATAATATTGAATTTTCCCATGAATATTATACTTATTAGTAATATAATTATAATAAAGAGCGCCGTTGTGAAAGGGCGACGCGACCCCTTTAAGAGGTGACTGACAGGATGCCCCCCCCACCCCTATTGTTCTCCTGGCTGCTCTCACGCGCCCCGTCGTCGCAAGAGATGAACAACTGACTGCCGGTAGTCACAGTGACCAAGTGAGACAGTGACAGCTCGCGGTGCATCGCTGACGAACCTTCCATCCGATCTGACAACCTCACGCGGGTCGCCCCGGTGTGGCCCTTTCGGTCTGAATCGCGGGAGAACGGTGCGGTTTGACTGACGGACCGTTTGAACCGGGACCGGTAGGAGCGGCTGATGACCCGGGCTCTCGCTGCTTTGCAGCTGGGCTACGGGGGACACTCGCTTGACGGAGCCGTTGTCGCGGGCCCAGGTGAGTGAGCAGTTCCTTTATCTCTCTTTTATCTACCCTCTCATTACTCTTTCCCTCGCTCTCTTTACTTGCTCTTTTTACCCATCTCATGTAACTCCCAACTATTATCATCTAACCCTCGCTCTCTCTTAACCACCCCCCTTTAAACTCCTCTAACCCTCTATCTTTACTCCTCTTCCGTTAACCCCCTTTCTCATCGCTCCTCTAACCTTCTGTTTCCTTACCCCCCTGACCCTCGCTTTCTTTAATCCTCTCACCCCCTCGCTCTCTTTACTCGCTCTAACCCTCTCTTGGAGTCAACCCGTAGTAATCGCGATGCTCCTGTTGTCATGGAGACCATATCCTAGTCTGAGCTCATGGAAAACGAAACCCGTTGTGGTTCTGTTTTGGTTTATAGTTTAATAAATAATGGGGTATATAGTTATGAATAGATATAGAAATAATTTGGCATATAGTTATATATATACTGTAATTCACTGGACTCATTTAAAAATGAAAGCATAAAGGTGAACACATTTACATTTTCAATGTTTAAAATATATATATAATTTAAAAAAATTATGCTGAGATATGGAATGTGTTCCAGGGGCCATAAGAAAGTATCCCAGGTGCCAGATTGGACCTGTGGGCCATCATTTGATTATCCCTGTGTTAGAAAGTGAATACATAGATGTGTCATCAAGGAGCAGTTAGGGGTAGAAAAGTATAGAGACTGCTTATTAAGAAGATAGGGTTAGACAGTAAATAGACTTCATTAAGGGACAGGTAGGGGTTACAAAGGGAATACAGAGATAGGTCATTAAATAGGAGGTAATGGTTAGGCAGTGAATACAGAGACAAGTCATTAAATAGCATGCAGGGGTTAGACAGTATAGAAAAGGGTCATAGAGTAGGTAATATATATTGAATACAGAAATAGGTCATTAAAGAGGAGGAGTTAAACAGTGAATATAGAGACTGGTCAATAAGAAGACGGTAGGGGTTAGACAGTACAGAGACAAGTCTAAGGTGCAGAAACAGGTCATGAAGGAGCAGAAAGGGGTTACAAAGTATAGAGACGGGTCATTAAAGAGCAGGTAGGGGTTAGAAAGTATAGAGACAGGTAATTTAAGAGCAGGTAGGGGTTAGAAAGGATAAGGGCACCTCATTAAAGAGCCGGTAAGAATTAGAAAGTACAGAGACAGGTCATGAATGTGGGTTACGAGTCTGTCTCTCTGCTTTCCTCACAGCTCCTCGTTAGTATAGTGGTCAGTATCCCCGCCTGTCACGCGGGAGACCGGGGTTCAATTCCCCGACGGGGAGGAGTTTTTTTTTTAATTTCCCCCTTGGGATCAGTATTTATCTATCTGTCTGTGTCTGTCTGTAGGTAGAAAGCTGAAGGAGGAGAACAATCATCGGGGGTTGCCATGGTCCCGAAGCCATCATCCGGGGAGCTGTGGGGGCTCCACCTCATGCCCCCCCGCATCCTGGTAGACTGCTGCCTCCCCAACGGTAACCTAATACTCCTTCTATACTCGTAATACTCTAAGGGTGCAAAGACCGCATACGTATTAGAGCTTAGCATTGCGTCGGAGCTCTCTGCGTGGGCTTGTGCCAAGTCATCGTATATGCACCCGGCAAAATCCAAACACTATTTTCAGTTGTTTGTGATACATCAACCGCTTTTCAGCAGCGCATTTCAGTGATTTTGCAACATCTTTATCAGAATGTATATTTATTACTTTTTCAATGTATCCAAAGGAACTCGGCCTTGCATTTCCGTTTCTGGATTTGGTTCATGTGTATTCGTGTTTGCAAATGCTTTAGTGCCCCCTTGTGCTTTGGTGCCTATGCGCTCTCTGTGTATGAACCCAAACGGTCTGGAAAATGGATTTGAGAGACAACCGTTTATCCCACCCCTTGGATTGAGCCGTGCCAATGGAGTGTTCCCAGACCAAACATCTCTATGTGGGTCTGGCATGAACATTTTGAACAAACACTAAAAACAATTCGGCTGGTGCTGAACTCAGAACGTGCAGCACACCGTTTGGGCTGTATGGGCCGCTCAGGTCTTCTTCTAAAGGCCTGTCCGTGGTCGGGCGACAGCGGCTCCTAAGCGACACATCCAAGGGTCTGCAACGTCAACGCGACCTGGCCACACTGCTGCAGGGTCCCGCTGTGTACTTGTCGATCACGTCCGAGGCGTGACAGCAACGCGACACCGCCTGGGTGTCACGTTGCTGTCACGCTACATTGGGGAATGTAGCCACAGCTACATCTCCAGTTGTGTATTATAGCATTATAATAGCATTATAGTGTTATAACAGTATCGTGTTATTATAGTACTACTACTACTTGTGTATTATAATAGTATATAGTAGCATAATAGTTTTATAGTACAATAGTAGTATTAGAATGGTATAGTATTATCATAGTAATATGTTATTGTACAACAGGAATGCTGGTGAGTCTGGAGTGTCTACGAGAGGCCCCTCTGGCCAACATCAAACAGCAACTCTTTACTGAAGCCAGGAAGTACCCGCTCTACCATCTTCTTCAGGTAACGATGCACCCTAATCTACCATCTACTGCAGGGATTTATACACACTGATTGGCTGGTTGTGGGATTCCCTACCTGAATCTGTTGTGTGATTGGTCAGGAGGAGTCGTGCTACATCTTTGTGGGCGTGACCCAGGAGGCGGAGAGGGAGGAGTTTTACGACGAGGCGCGGCGTCTGTGTGACCTTCGCCTTTTCCACCCCATCCTCAAGGTCATCGAGCCGCTGGGGAACAGGGAGGAGAAGATTCTCAACAGGGAGATAGGTCCGAACACAGACATGCCTACGCGCAAACACACACACACACACACACACCTGTAATATAGCGATCTTGGAAGTTCGACAATGCGATAGCCAAATTCTGGGGGAAGAGTGTCGGACGCCGTGTAGTGCCAGGGGTGGAGGTATGCAGGGTTTCCTGTTTTGTTACAGAGATATTCGTCCTGACTCATGGAGGCATTATGCCAACAGGTCCCGTTAACTCTTCTAAAGCGAGAGTGTAGTCTGGTCTCAAGTTCCAACGTTTTCCTAGAAGTCATTTGTTTTATTCCCTTTTTAGAAGGATGTAGTCATTAAAGCACTGGCAGCAAGTTGGTATATAGAGGGTAGCCTGTGTTAATTTGAGCTGGAATATAGTTCTAACCTGTGTGTGTGTGTTTGTATGTGTGTGTGTGTGCGTGTGTGCCTGTGTGTGCCTGCAGGTTTTGCCATCGGGATGCCCGTGTGTGAGTTTGAGCTGGTGAAGGACCCGGAGGTGCAGGACTTCCGTCGGTCAATACTGAGCGTGTGCAGAGAGGCCATGGAGGAGCGGGAGGCCGGGGGGGCTCCTAGCCTGGCCCTCTACGTGTACCCCCCCAACGTAGAGTCCTCCCCCGAACTACCCCAGCACATCTACTACAAACTAGACAAGGGTATAACCCTAACGTAGAGACCTCCGCCCATCTAATCTCTCCGTCCATGATTTATCCTCTCTCTTCTATTGCTCTATTGGTATGGTTCTCTGTTATATGATTAATCCTCTCTCTTTGATGATTCTATGGTTATGGTTCTCTGTTCTATGATTAATCCTCTCTCTTCAATGACTCTATTGCTAAGGTTATATGGTTAATGCTCTCTCTTCTATGGCTCTATGGTTATGGTTCTATTTTATATGGTTAATCCTCTCTCTTCAAGGATTCTATGGTAATGGTTCTATGTTCTATGGTTAATCTCCCTTCTATGATTCTATGGTAATGGTTCTATGTTCTATGGTTAATCCTCCCTCTCCTATGATTCTATGGTTAAGGTTCTATGGTTAATGCTCTCTCTTCTATGGTTATGGTTCTATTTTATATGGTTAATCCTCTCTCTTCTATGATTCTATGGTAATGGTTCTATGTTCTATGGTTAATCCTCTCTCTTCTATGATTCTATGGTGATGGTTCTATGTTCTATAGCTAATCTTCTTCTCTGTTTGCAGGAAGGCTGATGGTTACCATCTGGGTGATTGTTAGTCCATCCAACTCTAAACAGAAATACACTCTGAAGGTAATGCTACACTGTTAAATCTGTGGCAGAGCACTTTGCTTGCCTATGATGTACATGTTTGTGTGTGTATATATTTACGTAAATATATATGTGTGTGTGTGTGTGTGTGTGTGTGTGTGTGTGTGTAGGTGAGCCACGACAGTCTGCCAGAGCAGCTGATAGCGGAGTCTATCAGGAAGAAGACTCGCTCCATGCACCTGTCAGCCCAGCAGCTGAGACTGTGTGTCCTGGAGTACCAGGGACAGTACATACTGAAGGTCTGTCTGCCTGTCTGCCTGTCTGTCTGTCTGTCCTGGAGTACCAGGGACAGTACATACTGAAGGTCTGTCTGCCTGTCTGTCTGTCTGTCTGTCTGTCTGTCTGTCTGTCTGTCTGTCTGTCTGTCTGTCCTGGAGTACCAGGGATAGTACATACTGAAGGTCTGTTTGCCTGTCTGTCTGTCTGTCTGTCTGTCTGTCTGTCTGTCTGTCTGTCTGTCTGTCTGTCCTGGAGTACCAGGGACAGTACATACTGAAGGTCTGTCTGCCTGTCTGTCTGGCTGTCTGTCTGTCCTGGAGTACCAGGGACAGTACATACTGAAGGTCTGTCTGCCTGTCTGTCTGTCTGTCCTGGAGTACCAGGGACAGTACATACTGAAGGTCTGTCTGCCTGTCTGTCTGTCTGTCTGTCCTGGAGTACAAGGGTCAGGACATACTGAAGGTCTGTCTGTCTGCCTGTCTACCTGTCTGTTACGTTGACATTTACATTTAGGGCATTTAGCAGACGCTTTTATCCAATGGAACTTACAATAAGTACATTTGTCATAAGAAGTGAAACAATATATCGCTGTCGGTACAGTAAAGATGTTCATAGAACCAAGTGCAAGTACTTACAATCGCTAGGCTAACCCATTGCCCGTGTACAGCAGTGATAGCAGCTACTGCAGATGCTACACAATTAAGTGCTATGAATAAGTGCCATGTAGATTAAGTGTGTACAATAAGTGTGTACATTAAGTGCCAGGACGTACAACATACAATGGTGGCCGGAAGGGGCTGGGTAGCTATGCAGAGTCGAGTGTCTGTTTGTCCTGGTGTACCAGGGACATTACATACTAAAGGTCTGTCTGTCTTTCTGTCTGTCCTTGAGTAACAGGGACATAACATACTCAGTGTTTCCCCCAGCACTGTATTGTTAAGGCTTTACCTTAACCCTATTGTTAAGGCGGCCGCATTTTTAAAAATTAATTATTATGCATTAACAAAGTAGAAAACTCTCTTAGGGAAAGAAAACATAAAGATAAATAATGCATTAGTAACAGTGGTCGTGCCTTAAAGCTTTTTGAATGGAATTAAAACGGAGACCTCCCCCACTCCTTGACCATTTTGGCTAAGACATTTTCTGGGGGAAGGACTGATACTAATGGTCTGTCTGTCTCTCTGTCTCTCTGTTTTTTCTGCTTGTCTGTTTCTACCTGTTTGTCTCTACCTGTCTGTCTCTAGGTGTGTGGATGCGACGAGTATCTCTTGGAGAAGTACCCTCTAAGTCAGTACAAGGTAGGAAACCATTTGTTGTTCTGCCAGTCTCTCTGTATGCAGGGATGGACAAAACGATTCTTTTCCGGGAATCAGTTCTTTCAGTTCCGTTCACTATCACGATTCGTTCGTTTGATTCGTTCGTTTGATTCGTTTGTTTGATTCGTTCGTTAAGTCTGTTACGTCATTTGCCAGGAAATCGGAAATTATGGAATAAATGTTAATCAACATGCATGTAGCCTACTACTTTCTAATGTTCTGGCGAAATTACCCAGGTTAAGTGTAAATATTAAGCATATATATAAAGCAAATACGTGCCTTTTTTTTCATAAATATCCTTAATACATAACGGGACGCAGTAAGAATTAAATGGCGTTTTCCAAGTAGCGCTAATAAGCAGTGAAGCACGCTAGCAACTAGACCAAACGAGACTCGTAATGGTAGGTAAAGTGCTTGCATGATATTGAAGCCTACAGCGATCGTTAGTTAACTTGTGTTGCGGTGCCTTATCATTTGTTTACCCATGGGCCATGGCAACACGATTGCTACCTGCTCTCATTGGCTGAATCGATGAGAACGTTTTAGACTCATTCAATATAAGGTCGCGGGGAGACGAAACTCTGTTTGTTTGTATATTTTATTTACGTGCCATATTTTTGTTATATGTTTAAAAAAAAGAAAAAGAGTTCTCTTGTTTTGGGAATAAGTTCTCGTCATTCACCTTCGGGATTCGTTCGCGATCGACCCATCACTAATGCATACCTGTCTGTGTACTCTGTGTATCTGTTTACCAGTCTCTCCATTTTTTCTACCTGTCTACCTACTTGTCGGTCTCTCTGTCTGTCGTCTTCTCTGTCAATCTGTCCACCTGTCTCAGTACATCAGGTCTTGTATAATAGTGTACTTTAGTGTGTACCTGTCTGTCTGCAGTACCACAGGTCCTGTTTAACCTTCGACCTGTCTGTTTAACTGTCTTCCTGTTGCACATCAGGCCATGTTTAACTGTCTACCTGTCTATCTG
Organism: Pollachius pollachius; assembly: GCF_949987615.1. NCBI lineage: Eukaryota > Metazoa > Chordata > Actinopteri > Gadiformes > Gadidae > Pollachius > Pollachius pollachius. The sequence goes on along the minus strand of NC_136953.1, from coordinate 11,473,545 downwards.
CATTACATCACACCCTGTATAACAGTCTACCTGTCTGTCTACCTTCCTGTCTGCAGTACATAAGGTCCTGTATAAAAGTCCACCTGTCTGTCTACCTGTCTGTCTGCAGTACATCAGGTACTGTATAACAGTCTGCCTGTATGTCTACCTGTCTGTCTGCAGTACATTTGGTCCTGTATAACACTGCACCTGTCTGTCTACCTGTCTGTCTGCATTACATCATGTCCTGTAACACTCGTTATAATGATTGTCTACCTGCCCGTCTAAAGTACATCAGGTCCTGTGTAACAGTTTACCTGTATGTCTACCTGTCTGTCTGCAGTACATCAGGTCCTGTATAACTGTGGGTCGTCTTCCTCACCTTATGCTGGTCTCCAAGGAGAGCCTGTACTCCCAGCTGCCAGAGTCAGGCTTTGTCATGCCCTCGTACAGGTAAACAAGCCAATCAGCTTCCAGTGTCAGGCTTTGTCATGCACTGCTACAGGTAAACAAGCCAATCAGCTTCCAGCGTCAGGCTTTGTCATGCACTGCTACAGGTAAACAAGCCAATCAGCTTCCAGCGTCAGGCTTTGTCATGCACTGCTACAGGTAAGCAAGCCAGTCAGCTTCCAGTGTCAGGCTTCGCCATGCCATGCTACTGCCAGTCAGCTCTTGCAGTGGTTATAATGGTTTAAGTTATTACTGCGATGATAATGGGTATGTTATTGTTGTAGTGATTATAATGGTGATGTTACGTGTTGGTCATTCATAGTCGCAGGACCCCCCAGCCATCTCCATGTCCAGGGGGAGACCCTACCTCTCCTCCCAGGAGTCTGTGGGCCTTCAACAACCTGCTGAGGGTCAGGCTGCTCTGTGCCACCTACGTTAACGTCAACATCCGAGACATCGACAAGGTAGCCCTACCCTTACCCTGCGTCAACTTAACATAGCTAGCGCTGAGCTAAAACAAAGCTAGCCCTCAGCTAACCCTCCTGTTGATTTGTTTGTATGTGTGTGTGTGTGTGTGTGTGTGTGTGTATGTGTGTATGTGTGTCTTTGTGTGTTTGTAGATTTATGTGAGGACCGGTATTTATCACGGTGGAGAACCACTTTGTGACAATGTCAACACACAGAGGGTCCCCTGCTCTAACCCCAGGTAACACACACACACACACACACACACACACACACACACACACACACACACACACACACACACAAAGTTACAAAGCCACATACAAAGAAAAACACACACACAGGGTTCCCTGCTCTATCTCCAGGTAACACACACAGACACACACACACAGGCCCCTTCTCTAACCCCAGATAACACACACGCACACACACACACACACACACACACACACTTACACACACACACACATGCACACACACAGAGGGTCCTTTGTTCTAACCCTAGGAAACACAAACACACACACCCTAAAACACTCGTTTATTTACCTAACTGAAAATAACTAAGCCATCACATAACCTTGCTTGCTTCTCTCACTGTCTCACTCACTCTCTCTTACTCTCTCCCTCTTTCTCTCTGTCTCGCTCTCTTTAATTCTCTCTGTATCTTATGCCTCTCTACGTCTCTCTCTATATCATCTGCATCTCTGTGTTCCTATTTCTGTCCCAGGTGGAATGAGTGGCTGTCCTATGATATCTACATGGCTGATATCCCTCGCTCAGCCAGACTCTGTCTCTCCATCTGCTCTGTGAAGGGAAGGAAAGGAGCTAAGGAGGTGGGAAACAAGGAGATGTTAACAAGGTGTTGTTCTGTAGTTTAGAAGGACGGTTGACCCTGACCCCTAGATCCACTAATGCCTATAAGAATGACTCATATTAATAACGATAATGATATCTAGATCTACTAGTAGCACTAATGTTGTTCTCGCTCTGTGCGTCTCTCTAGGAGCATTGTCCTTTAGCATGGGGCAATGTGAATCTGTTTGACTATAAGGACACCATGGTGAGTGGGAAGGTGGCTCTGAGTCTCTGGCCAGTTCCCCACGGGCTGGAGGACCTGCTCAACCCTATCGGAGTCGCTGGTTCCAACCCCAACAAGGTGTTTATTTGAACATTACCAACAACTGAGCTTAGTAAACATCTGCACACATTATGCAATAACATCTCCCCCTCCTCTCCTTCCTCTCTCTCCTCCTTCTCTTGCTCCTTTCTCTACTTGCTCTCTTTCTCCTTTCCCTCCTCCTCCTCCTACTCCTCCTAATCTCTCTATCTCCTCTTCCTTCTCTCCCTCCCTCTCCGACTCTCCTCTCTCTTCCTCCTCATCTTCTCTCTCTCTCTCTCTCTCTCTCTCTCTCTCTCTCTCTCTCTCTCTCTCTCTCTCTACCCTCCTCCCTCTCCTTGCCTGCTCCTCTTTCCCCTCCTCCTCCGTCTCTCCCCCTCCAGGAGACTCCCTGTGTGGAGTTGGAGTTCTGCTGGTTCAACCAGACGGTTGTATTTCCAGACGACCAACAGATTGAAGAACATGCCAACTGGACTATCAGCAGAGAGCTGGGCCTCACCTACTGTCTGGTACGGATTATTAATCTGTGTTACATATGATATATATATATATACTGTCTTTATTACACATTCAATGTGTGTGTCCGTTCACGTCGGCATCTGCATTCAATGGGATAGGAAAAACAGTCTGATATACTGTCAGGCTTTTTTTACATATTACAACAATATAGGCTTATATAATATATTGTAACGGATAGAATCAAGGAGATGACACGCCATACTTACATCCGATCCTTCATCCATTTATGTACATATGTATGTATTTATATGTGTATGTATATATTTATGTGTCTGTCTTTATACTACAGAGTGTGTCCGCAGCCGAGGTTGAGCAGCTCCAGAGTCTTTGCTCTAAAGACCCACTCTATGAACTCTCAGAGCAGGAGAAGGACTTCCTCTGGAGACACAGGTCAGAGTCTCTCTTTAGATATCAAGGTTATTAGTCTCTCTACCAGCCTCTCTCTCTTTAGCCTACCGACCTCGCTTACTCTCTCTCCCTCTCTCTCTTCCTCTTTAGATATTAAGGTTATTAGTCTCTCTACCCGCCTCTCGTTCTCTAGGCTACCACTCCCATTCTCTCTTTCTTTCTATAGACATTAAGGTTAATAGTCTCTCTCTCTCTCTCTCTCTCTCTCTCTCTCTCTCCAGACACTACTGTGTTAATATCCCAGAGTCTCTCCCCAAACTGCTGCTGTCTGTCAAGTGGAACTCCAGAGACGAAGTCTCACAGGTCTGTCTCTCTCTAGATAGAGTACGACCTTTAGTATGTTACTAAAGGTCTCTCTCTCTAGATGCACTGTTACTAAAGGTCTCTCTCTCCAGATGTACTGTTACTATAGGTCTCTCTCTCTCCAGATGTACTGTCTGCTGAAGGACTGGCCATTGATGCAGCCAGAGTCTGCCTTGGAGCTGTTGGACTGTAACTTTCCTGAGCCCGTTGTCCGAGAGTTCGCCCTACGCTGCCTTCTCCAGGGTCTGAGTGACGACAAGCTGTCACAATACCTGCTGCAGCTGGTCCAGGTACTATCCCTGACCCCAACCCATTTTCCTAACCAAACCACTTCTTCAGCTGGTCCCGGTACTTACCCTGACCCTTATCCCCTGACCCTAACTCAACCGATTTTCCAGGTACTGAAGTATGAGATGTACCTGGACAACCCTCTGGCTCGCTTCCTGATCAAGAAAGCTTTGACCAATCAGAGGATAGGACACTTCTTCTTCTGGCATCTCAAGTAAGAATTACAGCAGCGCTATGACACTTTGTAGCGCATTTCTAGCCTTCCGCAACTCACACCGCTTTGCATTATGCTCACATTCACTCATTCACGCATTCATACACACATTCATACACATATAAATGCAACCTTTCATGCATACATTCACTATCTAATCAAACTCACATTCATACACACATTCACCCATTCATAGATACATTCACCCATACATGCTTACATTCAAACACCCATTCATTCCCAAATTAATTCACAGAAGGGGGGGGTCAACCATGCAAGGAAACAGCCGTCTGGTCGGGAGCAGTTAGGGGTCTTGCTCAGGGACACTTCAATACTTAGCTAGGAGGAGCTGTGGATTTAACTTGAGGAAAATTTGCCTTTTGTGTGTTTGTGTGTGTCTGTGTTCGTGTGTGTGTGTGTGTGTGTGTGTGTGTGTGTGTGTGTGAACGTGTGTGTGAATAGGTCAGAAATGCACAACAAGACAGTGTCGCGTCGTTTTGGTTTGCTTCTTGAAGCGTTCTGCAGATCCTGTGGGATGTACCTGAAGCACCTGAACAGACAGGTAACTAACACCTGGTCAGACAGGAAACTAACACCTGGTAACACAAGTAACCAACACCTGAACAGTAAGATAACTACCACCTGGTCAGATATATAACCAACAACTGGGAAGACAATTGGCAAGTTATCTTACACCTTGTGTGTGTGTTTGCGTGTGTGTGTAGGTAGAGGCTATGGATAAACTTGTGAACCTGACAGACACACTGAAACAAGAGAAGAAGGATGAGACTCAGAAGGTAGGATCTGTCTGTCTGTCTGTCTGTCTGTCTGCTGTCTGTCTGTGTGTGTGTGTGTGTGTGTGTGTGTGTGTGTGTGTATAGATGTGTGGGTCTGTCTACCTTTATCTTTCTGTCTGTCTGCTTGTGTGTAGCTGCCTGTCTGTCTAACTTTCAGAATACCTGTGTATGTCTGTCTGTCCATATGTCAGTCGTATCTGTCTGCTGGTGTCCGTCTACCTGTCTTTCTGTCTGTCATTCTGTCTGCTTATCTGTCAACGTCTGTCTGTCTGTCCGTCTGTCTGCCTGTATATATAATCATTAGCTCTGTGTTTTGATTGTCTGACAGCGTCTGTATTGTGTATGGCTAACACTGTCTATGTTCTGATTGGCTGCCAGACTCAGATGAAGTTCCTGGTTGAACACATGTCCCGTCCGGACTACATGGATGCCCTGCAAGGATTCATCTCTCCTCTTAACCCTGTCCACCAGCTGGGCAACCTCAGGTACTAACCAACTAACTAACCAACTAACCAGCTGACTGACCAGGTCACTGACTCGACCCAACTCTAAATGTGTGTGTGTGTGTTTGTGTGTGTGTTGCAGGCTGGAGGAGTGCAGGATCATGTCGTCAGCCAAGAGGCCTCTGTGGCTGAACTGGGAGAACCCGGACATCATGTCAGAGCTCCTCTTCACCAACAACCAGGTCATCTTCAAGAACGGAGACGGTACGCCAAGAACCCTTCCTTCTAGTCTCTAGGTTCCATCTAGATCCCTATCTTCTAGCTGGAACCCTCTCTTCTAGCCTATAATGTTACAGCTAGAACCCTATCTTCTAGCTGGAACCCTCTCTTCTAGCCTTTGTTGTTACAGCTTGAACCCTATCTTCTAGCTGGAACCCTCTCTTCTAGCCTATAATGTTACAGCTAGAACCCTATCTTCTAGCTGGAACCCTCTCTTCTAGTCTCTTCTAACACCATCAATGGCTACTGGCTTTAACGTTATTGGTATGTGTGCTGGTGCAGACCTACGTCAGGACATGCTGACTCTGCAGATCATTAAGATCATGGAGAACATCTGGCAGAACCAGGGACTGGACCTACGGTAAGAACACATATCACCTGGCACCGGAAGTATTGCAGACTTGTTCCATAAGTATTGTGGAAGTATGGCCACAGTAATGCGCATCCATGATTTCATCTCTCCGATTCAATTTCTCACTGGGAGTATTATTGCCGTTTGGCTGTCTTTATATTCTGTAATTGACGAATTACTTAGGATATACAGTATGTATAGGAGACTGTAGTATGTATATTAATGAATACATATTTGTGTGTAGTATGTTGCCGTACGGCTGCCTGTCTATAGGAGACTGCGTGGGGCTCATAGAGGTGGTGAGGAACAGCTACACCATCATGCAGATCCAGTGTAAGGCTGGCCTGAAGGGGGCGCTGCAGTTCAACTCCAACACCCTGCACCACTGGATCAAAGACAAGAACAGAGGAGAGGCGTACGTACCTGTCTCTCTGTCAACCTGAATGTCCACCCGTCTTTCTTCACAGATGTAACAGATCTATAGGCCTGTTCACCAGAACATGTCTATAACTGTGAACCTGTCTGTCTACCTCCCTGTCTGTCTAGGTATGACCGAGCTATAGACCTGTTCACAAGGTCGTGTGCAGGTTACTGCGTGGCCACTTTCATCCTGGGCATCGGAGACAGACACAACTCTAACATCATGGTGAAAGACAACGGACAGGTACTATGACACACTATAAACTACACACTATAGCAGGCACTGACACAACTCTAACATCATGGGGAAAGACAACGGACAGGTACTATGACACACTATAACAGGCACTGACACAACTCTAACATCATGGTGAAAGACAACGGACAGGTACTGTGACACACTATAAACTACACACTATAACAGGCACTGACACAACTCTAACATCATGGTGAAAGACAACGGACAGGTACTATGACACACTACTGTATACTACACACTTTATACCACACTCTATATACTACACACCATTATACACACTGTCCCATCTTTTTCAGCATGGTTAAAGACATCTTACTCTCTCTCTCTCTCTTGGATCTTACCTCTCTCGCCTCAGCTGTTCCATATAGACTTCGGTCACTTCCTTGACCACAAGAAGAAGAAGTTTGGCTACAAGAGAGAGAGAGTTCCCTTCGTCCTAACTCAGGACTTCCTTCTCGTCATCAGCAAGGGCAGCCAGGAGTGTACCAAGACCAGAGAGTTTGACAGGTATATCTAGACCCATATATATCTATATTATCTATACCAGGAGTGTACCAAGACCAGAGAGTTTGACAGGTATATCTAGACCCATATATATCTATATTATCTATACCAGGAGTGTACCAAGACCAAAGAGTTTGACAGGTATATCTAGACCCATATATATCTATATTATCTATACCAGGAGTGTACCAAGACCAGAGCGTTTGGCAGGTATATCTACATTATCAATAGAAAGACAGACAGACAGATAGACATATAGATATAGATATATTATATACCAGGGGGTTTGATATGTATAACTGTATCACTTACATCTATATCTACCATGTAATGTTAGGTATTTACCATGTATAATGTGTACATATGTGATGTTTATATAATGCAGGTTCCAGGAGATGTGCTACAAAGCTTACCTGGCCATCCGTCAGCACGCCAGTCTCTTCATCAACCTCTTCTCACTGCTGCTGGGTTGCGGGATGCCTGAACTGCAGAGCTTTGATGACATCGCCTACCTCAGGAAGACCCTGGCTCTAGGTAGCTGTCTGTCTCTCTACCTGTCCCTCTACCTGTCTGTCTCTCCACCTGTCTGTACCTCCAAGAAGACCATGGCCTTAGATACGTGTCTGTCTCGCTACCTTTCTCTCTGTCTACCTGTCTCTACCTCAGGAAGACCCTTGCTCTAGGTACCTCTCTGTCCCTCTACCTGTCTGTCTACCTGTCTGTCTCTCTACCTGTCTCTACCTCATGAAGACCCTGGCTTTAGGTACCTTTCTGTCTCTCTACCTGTCTCTCTAAATGTCTATCCGTCTACCTGTCTCTATCTCAGGGAGACCCTAGCTCTGGATACCTGTCTATCTCTCTACTCGACTGTCTCTACCTGTCTGACCCTCTACATGTCTGTCTCTCTACCTGTCTTTCAATCTATAGAGAAGACCCAGCAGGAGGCATTGGAGTATTTCACCAAGCAGATGAACGATGCTCACCATGGAGGCTGGAGCACCAAAATGGACTGGATCTTCCACACCATCCGACACATGCCTAATGAACACTAACTAGTGTGTATATATATCCATACACACACACACGCACGCACACACACACACACACACACACACACACACACACACACACACACACACACACACACACACACACACACGCATACACACACGCACGCACACACACATTTGAATGCACTAGTTGTTTGTGGAGGATGTCATAGCAACGTAACCTATGAGAGGGAAATTCTGCACAAAAAGGTGAAATTGGACCTGGGGCGCTTTGTACATCAGCAATAGACGTTTTATAATGATGTCAAAGTGTTTCAGGCTGTATATTCCTTTATGCACACCTTGATGACCCTTAATTGCATACAAATAAGTTAACTATTGATTTCTGCTGACCATCACTTTAAAGAGCCAGTGAACCCAAAGGAAACAGAAAAACAATGTTTTTAAGCGTTGTCAATTTTCTTATATGATCGTCCACATTCCACTCTGCTGCGACCAAGGTGGCGTTCTTTGCCTGAAGTCTGAGAGCCTTTTCTGAGGCCCCTAGACGTCACGACCGGCGACCTCCACCCGGCGATGTGTGGAGCTCCGTCTGGGCAGCGGTTTGTTCAATACCTGCGTCCGAGGGTTAGGCTTCCCGGACACATAAAGTATAAGGCTACGGTGTGGGAGGATAGTCAAGTTGATTGTCAGGTTAATCAAATAGTGTTCGGAAGCCATCTGAAACAGTGGGTTCTCTGGCTCTTTAAATATATTCAGATTAATTATAAAGTTAATGAAATATGCAACTTAACCTGCTGCTGTCTGTGCACTGAATAGCTGAGCTGCACTGTGGGGACCAGTATAGACTACCAGCCACATGGAGACTTTAAAACATTAGCTGCACCGTGGGGACCACTCGTGACAACCTGCACCGTGGGGACCAATAAAGACTACCTTTATCATGGGGACTAACATACACTAGCTGCATCGTGGGGACCACTAGTGACAAACTGCACCGTGGGGACCAATAGAGACTACCTTTATCATGGGGACTAACATACACTAGCTGCATCGTGGGGACCACTAGTGACAAACTGCACCGTGGGGACCAATAGAGACTACCTTTATCATGGGGACTAACATAGACTAGCTGCATCGTGGGGACCACTAGTGACAATCTGCACCGTGGGGACCATTAGAGACTACCTTTATCATGGGGACTAACATAGACTAGCTACATCGTGGGGACCACTAGTGACAACCTGCACCGTGGGGACCAATAGAGACTACCTTTATCATGGGGACTAACATACACTAGCTGCACTGTCTATCACACACATCCTTGTGTGTGTATCTGATCGAAGCATCGGTAGTTGCACAGCAGTTTGCACCCGCGCAAGGGTGAGGGTCAGCAATGGACACTAGCTGCTCTTTGACAGCTTTTTTGACTACAACCGTCTTTTAACAGACAGTTGTAGCCTCTCCCAAAGAAATAACCCCTCCACTTTATCCCAGATCAAACAACTGATTGGTTGAATCTCAATTGACAATCAGTAAGATTGCCGCTTAAACCCGACCAGCAATTTAACTCTAATGTGAACACCTACTGTGTTTGTTATCCAGCAGGTGAACTGTAGCAACACCTGGTGTGTTTTTTAACCGGCGCGTGAACTGTGTTTAACCAGAGGAACTGTAGCTGTGTTCTCTCGTCAGGGAAGTGTTGACAATCTGAAGCAAGCACCTTTGAAAAGCTTCTCCATTCTGCACACTAGTCAAACTCCAAGGCCCTGATCTGATATCTTCTCCTACAACCTTTCTCATTGATTAGCTGTTGGCCATGTCTGGCTGAGATATCACTCTCCATTCACATAAGTTACATCGCTGTTTCTAATTCAGACCAGGAATCGAAAAGCTGTTGAATCTACCCACCTAGGGAGCAACCTACCCACCTTGGGAAGAGCCAACCATGGAAGCACCATACCTAGGAAGCACACTAGGAAGGATGCCACCGAGGTCCTGCTCAGGTCAAAGTTCATATTTCTCTTACATACTGTTGCCAGGACAACCTATTTAACTCATCGGATTGTTTTGGTCGTCATAGTGACTGCAGGTGTCACACAGACCCTCCGTGATTGGTGATCATTGATTATCTCTACTGCCATGACTGTATTTTTTACTGTAAGAATAAAGTGTTTTCTCTGTGCTCTCTTAATACCTATGTTAATAACCAATGTAATGAAATGGTTACATTGCATTCAATGACCCTGTCAGTGCGACCCTTGAGGTAGGATGTGAACAGGGAGAGTGCAGAGCCTTGAGACTCCCAGTTCTCGAAGGGTGGAGAGGAGGATCAGGGGGTTCACTGTGTCGAAAAACTGCTTAAAGGTCCAGCAGAATGACCACAGAGGAGGGGGGCTGTTCCCGCAGTGTGAAGTTTTTCTGTGACGGCAAAGAGGGCAGTCTCCGTTGACGGTGAGGGTCCAAAAGGTTGTTCTTGTCGAGATATGCAGTGGGTTGTGTAAAGACTGCACACTCAATTGGTATGGACATCAATGGTGGACGTTGACATCAGCACGTTTGGGTGTGGGTCTCTTTAAGAAGGTTCACTCTCGCTGCTTCAACAGTGTTTGAGAAAACAAGTTGTCTGAGGTGTTGATGAGATGGGTGAGAAAAGGAAGGACGTCTAAGCAATTGACGCCTGCCATTTGATGGACGCTATTCCGGAAATTTTGCCCCCATCGTTCTCATCCCTTTTGAAACAAACTGGGGATTTAGTGAATCTCTTCGTAACGTAGGTTTTTGAAACTCTGAAAATAGATGGCCCGCGCAACAGGACATTACTTGTTTGTTCCATTTCATCTAATGTTTGCAGTCCACAAGATGGGGAGAAATTAATAATTTCCAGCGGCTTTGTTTCAATATAATTTTGACCCACTACAAGGATATGAATCTATTCATATATATATATATATATATCACACCCTATACCCTTACGTAATATTCCTCTCTCCATCCAAATGTTTTACATAGTACCCCTTTAATATATATATTCCATTCTGTAATATATATATATATATGTATAGCTTATATAATATTCCCCATTATAGTTTATGTTATATCTTAAATAGAATTCCGGTTATATAATGACACAAGGCTGAAATAACCACACCATTTGCAATGCCATAATGCAGTAATGACATCAGAGCTGTGATGACATCACACTCTAATTTCACAGGGCTTTGATGACATCATATCCTGTGCAATGAAGACAGACTCAGATGTTTTGTTTGTGTTTTATTATAAAAGTTTCTACAGTGACAACGGAACAGAATAAAAACTCACTGAGGCTCTCTTCTGATTGGCTACAGATCCACCAATCAGAGCTCAGTGGGGCAGGGCTGGGTTTCCATGGTAACACGTTTAGGTAAGGGGCCGGAGGTGTGACTACTAACTCTGGTCTTATTGGTCACTTTAACATAGCTGACGACTCCTACACACACACACACACACACACACTCACAACCACACACACTCACACACACCAATATGCATCACAAACATAACTCACTTTTGTACATGTGCGCACACGCTTACACACTCTCCCTTTCTCTCTCTCTCTCTCTCTCTGTGCCTCCCGCTGTGGCCCTACTCATCATCATCATCATCATCGTCTTCATCCTCTCCATCGTCATCCTCCTCCTCATCTCCTCCTCCTCCTCCTCCTCCCTGGGCCGCTGAGGCCCCTCCCGGGGCACGGACGAAGGTTCCACCTCCACGGTACGCCACCATGTCCTGGACACACCACGTACACCAAGTTAGGGATCGACCGATATGGATTTTCTTCTAGGGCCGATGCCGATACCGATCAGCCTTAGCTGATGACCGATACAGGCTGACGATATTTGGAGCAGATTTTTCTCCCTCGATTTACATCATAAAAATGACACAATGATGATAACAAATGTTACAAGTCTCCATTTAAAAAAGGAACATTTATCGAACTGTCTGTCTGTAAATCATGCCGGGGGGAAAAGAAATACATATATCGGCCGGTCGATATATCGGTGGATCACTTGCACTCAGTAAGAAATAAACCATTCCGAGCTGTCCCGTTGTTAGAACCTACTGTATGACGAGCTGTCTCGAAACACGTTACGCCCCTCGTTAAAAAACAATAAGAGATCCGAATACTCTTAACTCGATAGTTTGTAGCACGATGCCGCAGCATTGCATATAGCAGAGCTCTATCTATCCATCGGTTTGACAGACTCAATATATACATATTAAAAGGTATGCATTATGTATTTACCCGGTCGTATTTCTCTCGGAGTTTCTGGGCCTTCTCCTCGTAGGGCAGTTTGTCAGACTGGGTCAGTTTGCTCCACATCTCTCCCAGCTTCTTGGCACAGTCTCCTATAGACAGGCCAGGGTACTGCTGCTTGACACTGGGCCGGTACTCACCGCAGAACACAAAGAACGCCGACCTGCACACACACACACACACAGAAGAAAACATTAGGTTGTAGGTCTAGAGAGAGAAGGGGTTTCTGGGTACTGCAGTTCTACAGTGAAGTGATTTCAAATCTAGTTTGTGCTATTCTTGTTCCCTTATTCTCTATAAAGTGAACAAGGAATCCAGTATAGGAGAAAATATAGGGGTTTCTTACGGTGGTCGTTTGGGAGCATTTGGGTCTTTCCTCTTGCGGCCCCTTTTCCCGAAGCCCTTGGGTGGGACGTAGTCCTTCATCTCGCGGTTGTAGCGGACCTTGTCGGCCTTCGCCATGTCTTCAAAGCACTTTTTATCGCTGGGAGTCAGCCCCTGGTGGAGATCAACAAAACCTTGTTACACTGTGTAGTTGTAGTTCATATAAGCCTTACCACAGTAAATATCACTTACACTACCCCTAATACTACATATCATTAACACTACATATCACTTACCCATACCACTTCTATAATTAATAATTAATTAATAATAAAATTAAGATAAATTTCATTTTAGTTATCAAAAAAGGTTTTCCACTTGTTAAAATATCATTGTAGATATTTTTACATTTTTATGCATTAGGTCAAGCGTGTGTTGGATTTAAATGAGGTAGACACGTCAAGAAGGCGATCGATGGCTTTGTTTTACTCGTCCACAAATCCCATTTGGTTTACTGATATGTCAACATGTGGAAATTAAATTCTCTGTAGTAGACTGAAATCATTACACTTAATAGTGAAAAGGAATTACTGATGTTTGAAGATATTTATTTGAAAATATCAGCAATTCAGTTTTTTCCATGTCAAAATGGTGTTGGATCTACTAAGTCTGAAATTAACATTTTTAAACGTGGAAATGACATTTCCAGTAGTAAAAAGCTACTAGTCAGCCCTGCTGCTTCAATGATAAAAGGGGGTGCTTTAGAACCTGTTTCTCTCTGGCGAGTCTGTCTCCCTCATTAGCCTGTGTCTCTCACTGCTGAACCTGTCTCTGTCCTTGGTGAACCGTTGTCTCTCTCAGCAGCCTGTCTCTATCTCTGGTAAACCTCTCTCTTTCTGGTGAACCTGTCTCTCTCGCTGGTGAACCTGTGTGTCTCTCGCACTGATGAACCTGTCTCTCTATCTGATGAACCAGTCTCTCTGTCAGTAGCGTGTCTCACCTTCCAGCGTTCTGAGCACTTCTTGGAGAACTCTGCGAAGTTGACAGACTGCTCAGGGTTCTTCTTCCGGTGCTCCTCTCGGCACGTCTGGACGAAGAACGCGTACGCAGACGTTTTGCCCTTAGGCTTGTTGTGGTCCTTGCGCATCATCTTCCTAACTGCAAACACAGTAGCATACTATGTTAGTCCTTCCTGCTACCAGTCCCCTAACCGGGCCTCTGTGGGACCATGTCTCCCTAACCCAGTCTCTGTGGAGACCGGGTCATGGAAGAAAGGCAGCACAATTCAGTTGAGCAGAACAGTGAAAAAGTCACATTCTTGCATGAAATGCAAGAATATCTGTTTCTAGCTGAATTTGCTGTATGAGACCATTTTGTTATTAGACCCCTCCCACCAAAATATCAGACCAATTAGGGCATCTCTTCGGTGATTGGTTTTGGGAATACATCATTCCTTTCAATCACATATAGCTTAGCTCCACCCACAGGCGCATAAATGCAACATGTTTTTGCTCAATGGCAGAGAAGACCGTGAGCCTTCTTAATTATGCCCTATATTCTACATTGGAGCCTAATGCATTATAGTTCTGCCTGCTACACAGCAGCCAACAGCATTATATATAGTCCTACCTGCTACATAGGAACCTACAGCATTATCTTTCTACCTGCTAAATAGGAGCCTACAGCATTATCTTTCTACATGCTCAATAGGAGCATACAGCATTATAGTCCTACAAGGAGGAACGTAAAATAAAAGAAGAGAGCACATTTAAGACTTAACCTTGGACATTTGTTGGGCATTTGCTATTATATACGTATATCTTATGTATGATTCAATTATGCATCGATTAATTTTGGTAACAGAAATCCACTATGAAAATGTTGCAATCCTAATATTGAGACTGAAAAGGTTTACGGATAAGGTGTGACTATATAAACACTCATTAATTATGGTTTAACAGTTTTGTATGTTCAAAAGGCATGCAATAGTTTGCAACAACTGCAACATATTTAGGATGGATCATATAATACAAAATAGCTTATCTTGCGAAAAATTAATTTTAAATAATAAAACACATACAATGTACAGGTTGAGGACTTAACGTGTCAAAAAAAGAGAATGTCCATATTAAATATAAAGACATAGCATACACATGTTGACATCCTATCGTGAAAACTTATTAAAGTGTTAAAAAGTGGATGGATGGTGATGGTGGCAGATTAACGAATAACAAAGAAAACGAGGAATCCATTTTCTTTCCGAGCAGGGCCGTGTATGTGCTCCACATCCCGGGCAGAAAGCCTTCTCTAACCCTCCGGCTGGAGCCTCTACCCGGCTCCGTTCAGCCGGCTATGAACTGTGGTCTGCGGCCAGAGACTGGAAACTAACGTTAGCCGAGATTTCTATTGACATCTATTGGTGCAGTTAGCCTAGCCATGCTAACCCAGTAGACAGGACTGTAAACTCCATTCACCATCGATGCTGCAGTTAGCCTAGCAATGCTAACATGCTAACCCCAGCAGAACAATGGGCCACCATTTGCTTCCCGCCCTATGCAGTGCTAGCCGTCCCATCCCCCTCCGCTAGCACCCTGCTAACTAGCACATTTACTACTACACTATATTGCATGCTTAACATTATATTACAGACTTAACTACCAATGTGCTTCATAATACATTCAGACTATTTTCCGAACTGTTAAAGGTAATTTCGGTCACCCAATGCCCGAGCGGCACACATTTGCAATGGAAACCTCGTCATTGATAACGATGCGCATTTACACCGGAGGGCTCCGTCTATTCTCTGGATCCATCAAGGGTTGTTTAGTCTATTCGCTGGAGCTCAACGCTGATGGGTCCATCTATTTTCTGGATTCATAGCGTTTGTCAAGTCTATTCTCTGGCTCATAGCGGACGGCTCCATCTAATATCTGAGTTGACATTGTGCCTGTGGCTGTGGACTACTCTTAAATGGCCGTTGCGTGATTGAAGAAGCATGTTGTATAAAACTTCCCCAAATGAATTAATGTTTTAACTGCAGATAAATACATCACCAACGTTGCCCTCCAGAATGGCATTTAATCAATAAAATAAGGGGCACTTAGAAATAAGGCTTCTAATTAGATGAGAATAATTTAAGAGAGACATTAATAAGATCCAATAGTGAATAGTATTAGTGATATTATGCATTAGTATTCATGTACTTACTGTGTGTTGGGGTCACGTTGTGTTGTTGTTCGGGTTCCGGCGGCTGCGGACTGGAGACCGTTGCTTTGAAACTGGGTTGAGCTGGAGCCGAGACCACGCCCCACAGGCACGCCCACCTCGACCGAGACCATTCAGTGGGCGTGGCCGATTGGGCGTGGCTCAATCCAGTTTGAAACCTACGGTTTCCAATATAGCCCCGCCCATGGACACGCCCCCTCCCGACTTCACCCATTCAGTGGGCGTGGTTATGCCTGCATAGAGAAGCGGGGCCATTTAAATACAAGTTTCCAGTTGGCTAGAAGGCGTGCAGGTCAAGTCCATGTGCTGCCTTGCCCTTCAGACACGCCCCCGTTGGTCCTCTCCATGGGGGGGCGGGACTCGGTGGCAAAAAGGGAAGGGGTTATTTGTATAAACAAGTCCGATTGGTTGCAAATACTGCCAGTCAACCTTTTCACATGGCTGTAAAATATAAAATATTATAATATCAATATAATCTTAGCCAAACGACGAGGGTCCACCACGGAAATAAAAGAAAAAAAACCTTGACCGATAGGTAACCCAGTAATCCCACGACAACCCTGATATACAGTAACTCATTGCAACCAGCCAACATCCCAAGCTGTACAGCAGAAAGGTCTACATTCACAAACACCATCATTAAACAATAACTCATGTAACCTTACATTATCGGTTTACTACAATATAATACAACCTTTCATATAATATATAACATAATCATTTGTCACATACTAAGATGGTCAATGTAAGATTCAGCTTTAGGGTTCACAGAATCCTGTTTATGACATATAAACCCTGCATACTAAATATTGTAACCGAAAGCAGTTCATAGTTGATTAATTTGTGGGGCGATTCCAAAAGCTGAGGAGTTTTGACCCTTTCCGCACATCGTTGTGAGGAAGTGTTTTGCGGGAAGCGACAGGTTTGAAACTCTGAAGTTGGTTACCGAAGGACTTGAAGCGGTGGTGTCGGTACCGAAGGACTTGAAGCGGTGGTGTCGGTACCGAAGGACTTGGAGCGGTGGTGTCGGTACTGGAGGATATCAGCCGTGGTGACGGTACTGGAGCATTAGCACCGTGGTCAAGGTATCGGAGGACTGTGAGCCGTGGTGTCGGTACCGGAGGACTGGGAGCCATGCTGTCGGTGCCGGAGGACGAAGAGCCGTAGTGTCGGTACCGGACTGTTCTGAGTCGTGGAAGGAATGGAGGAGTTTCTAGATCGGTTTCCCGGCAGGAGTGATGCGGTCAGTGTCTTCTTCGTTGTGTGTCTCGTCAGGCTGCTGCTTTCGTTTAAGCTAAACTACAACTGAAGCATCTAGCTCTATATAGTCTAGATCTACATAGATAGACAACTGACTCGTCCAGCTCTATTTAGTGAAGCTCTATATAGCTAGAATCAGGCATATAGCTCTATACTTTAGTTATATTTGGAATAGATTGACTGATGCATCTTGCTCCATAGTCTCGATAGAAAGTCATTACAGGTGGCAGCATTATATTATGTTAATTATTTACACTCGACTGCCCACACTTCTTAAAAGTAAAACCATCATTATATTTGATCATTTTATTATTCGTTTCATCGTATTGTACTATATATACAAGAGAAATGGTGGAAGACAATAATAATAATAAATAAATAGTAATCTTAATAATATAGTAATAATAGTATAATTATAATACTAATAATCACACAAATAATAATAATACAAAACAACACTATAAACGTTATAAACCTAAAAGTTCTAATAAAATAATAATACACATAACGGTATTAATAACATTTTTATCTGCAGGAGAGGTCGTGGCTCAAGGAGGTATTTGAGTTTGTGAAGCATCAGCTAGGCTCCGCACCCGACGCCTCTTTGACAGGTGCGGACCACGCCCACTATTTAAAGGAGATATACGCTATAAAAGTAATCTGTTTTGTTTATGTGTGAGATGACTCTACAGAATACTGTTATATTGTTTTATATACATTGTTTGTGTGTTCAGAGGAAGCTGCCCTTGACCTCAGTGTGAGTCTGCTGAGGAGAATAGAAGAGATACACAACACCTGTACACTGCCTCTCAGCTACAGGTAGCGACCTCCCTCACACACTCCCTCGCACACGCGCAGATACGTACACAAGCTGCAGTTGTAAGACTGTCCTCTCTTGCTAGGCTGCTGTCTGTCTCTGAGCTGGTGGCCAGGCAAAAGGTTGCTTGTGTGAGCAATTTGTCCTGGAGCACCAATCAGCACAAAGCCTGGGTGAAGGAGGCGGAGTCAGAGCAGGCCCACCGCAAGGCCTTACCTCGGGTTCACCTGCTTCTGATTGGCTACCTGAGAGCAGGGCGGGCCGGAGAGCTGAGACTGACCGACGCAAGCGGGGATGTGACATGCGAGGTTAGCACCCACAATGTGTGCATTGTGTCTCCAGTAATGCGTGGTAGCGTCTCCATGGAAACGTGTGGATGAGTCGTCATGGTAACGTGTGTTTGTTTCTCCACGGTGACGTGTGGTTGTGTCGCCATGGTAACACGTGGTTGTGTCTTCGTGGTAATGTACATTTGTGTCGTCCCCAGTGTGTATCTCCCTCTCCTCAGTGGTTGGGCCAACCTCTGTTTCTTCCTCATTGGAACTACATCCCCCACAATGCACCTCACATGGGGCTGGTGGAGCTAATTGGCTCTCCAGTACTGCTGAGTCCTTGCCAGGGATTGGCAGTTCATCCTGGCGGGGCGGAGCTTAGCAGAGCCAATGGGGTCAAAGAGGCCGCGGCACGACTCCTTACAAGGTAGTGTGGGTGTGTGTGAATGTGTGTAGAATATTTAAATAATTTCTTTGATTATGATGGCAACTCTTTTTCTCTATTCCTGTGCCCGCGCGTATGTGTGTGTCTGTAGGTGTCAGGGTGTGCGTGTGCAGCTGTGTGGGGTGGTGTGTTCAGTCAGTCCTGTGCTGGAGGTCTCTGATAGCACCTTCTTCATCCTCATCCTCAAGGACCCCCAAAACACCCAGACCCTGCCTGTCCTGGTCCAGGTGAGACTTTTCATCATTTTATTTTATGGAAACACAATTTACGTTGCAGACTGTCAATTGTATTTTTATCTGTTGATCTCTCAGTCTCTCTCTCTCACTTCCTGCCCCCCCCCCCTTAGGAGACCAGCTGTTTGTGGTGGAGTCAATGTGTGTTTGTGGATCAGTGTGTGTATGTGACAGTATTGCGTGTGTGTGTGGTGCGTGGTTGGAAGGGAAACCGACTCCTCTGTGCGACCAGCAAGTCCAAACTACACATCCTGGAACACGCACTCTCCCCTCACACTCACACCACACACACCCCCAACACACTCTCCCCTCACACTCACACCACACACACCCCCAACACACTCCCTCCTCACACACATGCAACAAACACACACACACAAGACACAGAAACACACACACTCTCACCTCACACACAAACTCCCCAACAACACACCGATACGCAAACACTCTCACTTCAAACACACACACCACACCAACAAAACACAGAAACGTTCACGCAACTTTCAGAAGCAGCAGGGCAGAAGGTGGAGCCAAACGTGATCATCCAATCAGGTGTCAGAGTGAAGCACTCCAAAGTCATCAGTTACCAGGTAAAACACAAAAACAACATAATGTACAGAGCTCTTTGCTGACTTGCTGCCAGTTAAAGTGCTTTACAATGAGTGTGAGAGTCTAATTCAAACATACAGTCATACACATTCATACATTCATTCATACATTCATTCATACATTCACAGCCGTCCGCCGTCTGTCCTTGGGTGACACTATTACGGCTGCGCACACCTGCTTTATGGCCACCTCACTTCATGAACTTTACTCTCTCCCCCCTCAGAAGAAATGTGGTTTCCTCGTTAGCCATGCCAAGAAGGCTGAATGGATCGTTTTAATAGCACATACTGTATATCATCTTCTTGTGCGTTCACCGAGTCATCATATTTTTTCAACAATGTGTGCGGACAGAGCATGAAGGTCGACTGAATCCATGCAGAGCTTTATTTCATTTATTAATGCGACTTTGATCCACATTTTTATATACTTATTGACCAATAGGGAAATTCAACCTCTGCATTCCACCCATCCTCGCTAGGAGATAGCTAAAGTAATCACTAACCCACCTCATAGGGTTTAGTGTTAGATTACTTGCTCAGGGACACTTCAACACTAGAAGGAGCAGGGGATCGAACAGCAACAGGCAAACTGCTCTTAACCCCCAGCTTTTCTTATTCATGTGCGTGTATATATATATATATATGGTAATTCCGCCCTTCTTCCCTGACAGGGTGTGGTCACTGAGGTGCTGAGTGAGGAGGCGGGACTATACATGATTGATGGGGAAGTGGGCCTGTGTCTGGCCCACCAACCACCTCGGAGGAGGGGCCTCCGGACGGGAGACCATTTACAGGTCACCCCTCTATCATTCTGCCTCTCCTCTATCATCCCTCCATCATTCTGTCTCTCCTCTACCATCCCTCAATCATCCTGTCTCTCCTATCATCCCTCCATCATTTCTTCTCCTCTATCCCTCCATCCTTTTCTCTCTCCTCTATCATCCCTCCGTCCTTTTGTCTCCTCTGTCATCCCTCCATTATTCTCTCTTGTCCCTCCATTTTTCTTCCTCCTCTTTTCTCCCTCCAACATTCTATCTTCTCAGAAAAACAGTCATGAAAATCGATAGACAGACAGATATTCAATGTGTTGAGAGAAAGACAGGTAAAGGTGCTATGTAGTTGACAGGTAGAGAGGTGTCGTACAGATATATAGCATTAGTGAGACAGGCACATGGAGAGACACAGGTCATTCCGATCCATAGTGTTGAAGATACAGACAGGTGGAGAGACAGACAGGTAAAGGTGTCATGTGGTTTCAGATTCACAGCGTTAGAGAGACAGACAAGTAGAGAGACAGACATGTAAAGGTGTCATGTGGTTTCAGATCCAAAGCTTAAGAATGACAGACAGGTAGAGAGACAGACAGGTAAAGGTGTCATGTGGTTTCAGATCCAAAGCGTAAGGTAGACAGGCAGAGAGACAGACAAGTAAAGGTGTCTTGTGCTTTCAGATCCATGGTGTCCACTTCCTCTACCAGCCGTGTCCGGACCTTCCTCCCAGCATGCTTTGCGTGTGTCTGCGCTCCACCCTGAGGGTCACAACCTTTAGCCCGCTGGCTACCCCTGAACCTAGCTCACCTGGACCCTTGTCGTTACCACGGTTACTACTCAAACAGGATGTTGGCATGTCCCAGTACCTCTGGATCAGTCATGTGACCAAACAACTCAGATGCAGGTGTGTTCTGTCAAGCTTTTTGTTGTTTTTATTGTGCGTAATAAAAAGTGATCCTAATAAGTGTGTGTGTGTGTGTGTGTGTGTGTGTGTGTGTGTGTGTGTGAGTAGCCTGGTTCCCATGTGGCTGAAAGCAAACACTGTGTGTGCTGTTGCCTGGAGGATTCTGCAGCTTTTGTTCAAAACAACCGAAGGAGGAAAAAGAAGAGACATTTATACAGAAATACTGGAAGACCCCCACACCTGTCCTCTCTCTCAGGTAACACCCCTGTCCCCCTCTCAGGTAACACACCTTTCCTGGGATCTGGAATCTGGGATAAATAAAGTACTATATTATCCTAAGGCCGTGATTGACTAGTTGGGTAGTGGATGTATTTGTGTGAAGTGCACACTTCAAGACACATAGTGGGCTGCAGAGTGTTAATGGTTTATTACGATGCTCCAAATGAGAGTTGGTGCTGTGGGGCTTCTCATGGTTCAGTTATTAAATCTCTCGATATGAATCTCAAGCTCAGGCTAGGTAATATCAGCAGATGGAAGATAATTTGAGCGTGTTGTGCAACCAAATCTGATAGCTAACCTCAGCTCAACTCAGACCCAAGCAAACGAAAAGCCAAACTGAAGTCGTCTAGATGCATCCAAACCACTCAAACTGAGCAAAAATAAAAACATATGGTTATGGCTTGTTTAACGTTCAAATGAAAAGATGTAAACGCTCCAATGAACGCCATAAACGCTGAAAAACTGACGACGCAAGGCGTTTCTGGCCAGCTCTCACCGCATTCCAAAACAAATCACAGAAAAAACCAATGTGGTCTGGGCTGAAGCCAACCAAATGTCCCAGCATTCCCACTAGTGTACGGAGGCCTGCAGGTACCCAAAAGAGAGCAGGGGTGATAGGCCGAAACTAAAAAATCGAAATGGACCTAGTGCAGAATATTCAATAATCGAATGATTAGCGTTATTTAATGATAAATCAATCCGTATTCAGAATCTTTATGCAAATGAATGCTGTTTCAAAAATTGTGCTAAGGTCATGCTTTTTGTCTATATGGAGTTAACAAGCTTGACTGAACACCCTGCGCACACTGCATCAGTCGAAGACCAATGCAGCATTTTAATGAGTGCTAAGCCTACCGGGGCCTTTCAGCCATACCTAATATCTGCTTCTCTCTCTCCTTTCATCCATGGGCAGTACACAGCGGACCCCCTGGTGTGTGAGTATGTGTGCGTGAGGGAGTGTCTGAGTGAGTTGGAGTCCCAGTGTGGGTCCGGAGCATCTCTTCGCTCTCTGCTGCTCCCTGGTTGGGCCAGTCTCAGCAAGGCCCAGCTCAATCAGCGTCTGGCCTGGTCCCACAGCGCCCGCCCCGGGACCCGGACTAGACCGCCTACACCCCACCAGGAACAGACCGGTCCACAGAAGGACCGGCCTGGTCCAGGACCCACTCGGTAAAAGTACAACCAGAACTAGACAAGGGGCTGACCACACCGCACCTCACCACACCAGGACCAGACAAGGCCACGGACATCTACACTAGGCGTTGCCTGTCAAGGGCAAATACAATTTTAAAGGACTGTCATCACCCTGGCCATAAAATGAAAGCGGCTTCGTTCTCCAAAGGCCAGAACAGAAAGACTGAGAAGAAGTTTTTTCCCCCAAGCCATACGGACAATGAATGCATAATTCCCCCATCTTCATAAACTTTTTATTTTATTTTATTTAATCCCCACCCCCTTCTCTTTTTATTTAATTTTTTTCTTCTTACTTTTCAATTATTATTAAACTTTGCACAGCAGGGAGTTGCAGTCGCAATCCCCATTTCACTGCTTTTTTGTTCCACAAATTACGCATGTGACAGATAAATACTTGAATCTTGAATCTTGGTTAGGGTTGACTAGGCGGCTAGCTAGGCTGTGATATTCAGGGGCTAGCTAGGCTGCTTGATACAGGGACAATGGGGACTAGCTAGGCTGTAAGCTAGGATGTTTGATACAGTGGCTAACTAGACTGGGACCAGCTAGGCTGCTAGATACAGGGACGACAGGGACTTGCTAGGCTGTTATATTTAGGGACTAGCTAGGCTGGCATGTGTTCATTGTTGTCTCTTTACTTTTAGTGGACAGCGCCCCCTGGTGTTGGTGGGGGTCCTGGAGCTCCCTGACCAGACGGACACAGCGCACACCTCATTACACACACACACCTCACCACACACCCTCCAGTTGAGAGACGGGTCAGGGCGCGTGGCCTGTGTTGTCACTGGACCTCATGAGGACCGGCAGAGGGCTGTCTTCAACTCTGCCTGGATCGGTAACGCACACACGCACACACACACAAACGTACACACACACACACACACACACACACACACACACACACACACGCATTTGTTTGATTGGTTAATGTGTGCTTCAGGTTGTCTGGTGTGCGTCAAGCGGGTCACCATGGTTACAGAGCAGTTCCTTCAATCAGATTTCCCTTCCTACACACACCTGGAACAAGATGGATATATCACTCACAAACACTACAGGTAATATGCTACATGTTACACACTACAGGTAACAACAACCACAAAGGTAAAATGCTATAGGTAACACACTACAGGTAACAAACCACTTCAAATACACAACAGGTAACACCCTACAGGTAACCGTTATACGTAACACACTACAGGTAAGATAGGACAGCACAGATAGCACACTAAATGTAACACACTACAGGTAACACACTTCAGGTAACCCACTAGGGGTAGCACACTATAGGTAATACAGTAAAGGTTACAAACTAGGGGCAACACACTATAGGTAAAATGCTTTTTGGTGACACGCTATAGGTAACACAATTTAGGTAACTGCGTGTGTGTGTGTGTGTGTGTGTGTGTGTGTGTGTGCGTGTGTGTGTGTGTGTTAGATCCTATCTCCAGTTCTGTTCGAGTGATGTGCACATCCTGAGCCCCTCGGTTGCCATGGCAACGCACCTGCAAGCAGAGAGGGCTAAGAGAGTAGAGGAGGAGAGGGAGGAGAAGAGAGTGAAGCTTGATGGAGAAGAGGAGGAGAGGTTACCTAGCAGCAGTCAGCATCCATGCGTCTCTGTGGTGATGAGGGTGGAGCAAAAAGAGGGCTTGTGCTGGAGGAACACGGGTGCAAAGCGAGAGGAGGCTGGGCTTACTCTCAGCTTCCAGGTTAGAGCTGAGCTGATTGGTCCAGCCCTGAAATGGGGGAAGGACCCAAAAAATAGCCTGGTCACAGACGCGGAAATGGACAGTCATGTTACCAAGGTAACGCATGTCATCCCCACTCATCCCATTATAAAAATAGATTTGTTGTGTGTCCGTAGGTACATGTAGTGTTTTGTGTCTAGTTGCGTGTTGTGTTGTGTATCCATAGGTACATGTAGTGTTGTGTTTCTAGTTGCCTGTTGGGTTGTGTGTAGATACAGGTTATGTTGTTTTGTCTGTAGGTCCATTCTGTGTTGTGTGTAGTAACATGTGGTTTTGTGTTTTGTGTAGTTACATGTTTTGCTGTGTTGTGTGCAGGTACAGGTTGTGTATCAGTCGAGGGCTGTGCGATGGTTTCCTGTCTTGCAGCCAAACTGTTTGTACCGGATCGTTGTTCCAAAAACACAGGTACACACACGCACACTACTGACCACCTCCCACCCACCTAAATGTCTCAAGGTAACCTGGGAGGATGTTGTCTGGAGTTCGTCAGGGGTCATTTCTAGAGCCCTTGCCTTTCATCTGTGTTTGCTTGGTCATGGTGAAGTAGCACAGAAATATTTGAGCCTAATAGCCTAGATATAGATAGATAGATAGATCTACAGATCTAGATCTACAGTATATCTATCTATATATATATATTTATATATATATATATGTAGATATTTTATTCAGATATTTTTGTCTTTCTGTCAGGATACCA
The DNA here is from genome assembly GCF_949987615.1 of Pollachius pollachius. Classification (NCBI taxonomy): domain Eukaryota; kingdom Metazoa; phylum Chordata; class Actinopteri; order Gadiformes; family Gadidae; genus Pollachius; species Pollachius pollachius. Next base: position 11,448,662 of record NC_136953.1, on the reverse strand, counting down.
GCTTTCTGAGTGGTAAAGTGGCTCCTTGGCAGAGCAAGGTGGAACTACACACTGACCCCGCCCTCCAGGTGGGCTCCGATTGGACATTCCACACACTGGCCCTGCCCAATCTCCTCCACAGCCAGGTAAACCCACACGTATCTGCGCACACAGAGAAGCACACATACACATTTCTAATCCAATCTAATCTCTCTCTCTTTCTCTCTGTCTCTGTTTTTCTAGTGTCTCTCTCCCAACCTGATGTCTGTCTCTGAACTTCTGGATTCCAGGTACCTGTCTGTCTGCCTACGTGCCTCAGTGTCTGTCCGTCTCACATTTTCTTTGTCTGTCTCTCTGCCTGTCTTTTTTTGTCATCGAGGATAATATGGTGTGTTTGTGTGTTCATGTGTTTGTTTGTGTTTGTATAGTTCAGCAGAGATGGTTTGGTTTCAGGGTGTGTTGTCTGAGAGGATTAGTCTGCTAGAAAATACCAACACTGGTCACACACACTCTGGTGAGTCACACACACACACACACACACACACACACACACACACACACACACACACACACACACACACACACACACACACACACACACACACACACACACAATACACACACTGGTTAGATGAAAACCTGTATATCTGTCTAACCTATTCATTGAATACATCCTATATATCCATTTAGCCTTTATATCTGTATATAACCTATATATCTGTGTATATATTTCCTACCCTACCTTTACAGATGTTGGGAAGGGTCTTAAACTTCGCCTCACAATGTGTGACCAGAGTGGGAGGAGTGTTCACGTATATCTGGATCTAAGCCGCGCCCCTTACCCACCTGGCCTGTTGCCTGGCAACACGCTGCTGCTGTCAGCTTTCCAACGGAGGCTGTCGAGGTCCTTCAAACACACACACATATCTATTTATATATAGACAGACACACACACACCAATATCTATTTATATATACACACTACAAATAGATACGGATATAAATATAGATAGAGATATAAATATGGAATGAGGAGAGATATAAATGGTATATGTATATACTGTACATATCTCTCTCGTCATTTTATCTCATCTGTTTTAATGTGTGTTGCTGTAGATCAGGGTTGGTGTTCTGTAATGTTTATATATAACATGTATACAGTGTGTGTTTCTATAGAACAGGGTGTGTGCCATTCATTGTATGTGCTGTACATTATATAACGTGTGTATAATGTGTGTTTCTGTAGATCAGGGGGTGTCTACTGTAACTCTCTCCCTGTGAGCTGTGTGACTGTCAGCCAGCTGGGAGACTCCAGGTAACTGAAGCCCCTTTCACACACGGTTCCTGGAATACTTTGGTCCTTTGCCCTTTCACACACGGCATAGCAAAGCCAGAATAGATGGGCAGAGGGACAGTACAGCAGATGGTGGCAATGCAACCCTTATGCCAACCGCTATTAAACTTGCGGAATCTGTCCACTTTCCAGCCATTCTGAAAAAAGGAGCTTGATGCAAATAAGATAATCTGCGATTGGTTTGCTCGCTCAAAATAAATGTGTCTGGTTGCAGACGGGGGTAACCCTTTGCTGTCTACCGGTCTGTCTGTGTATCTGACTCCCTGTTATCTGCCTGTCTACCTCTCTGTCTACCTCTCTGTCTATCTCTCTCTATCTGTCTGTCTATCTTTCTCTACCTCTCTCCCCGACCCATCTATCTACCCATCTGTCTACCTGTCTGTCTACCTATCTCTATCTGTCTGTCTACCTTTCTCCACCTGGCTTCCTTCCTGTCTGTCTACATGTCTGTCTACCCATCCATCTACCCATCTGCCTACCTGTCTGTCTGTCTACCTGTCCGTCTATCTATCTCTATCTGTCTCTCTCCCTCTCTCTACCTGTCTGTCTACCCATTTGTCTTCTCATCTGTCTACCTCTCTCTACCCGTCTCCCTTCCCGTCTGTCTCCTCATCTGTCTACCTGTCTGCCTACCTGTTACTCTACTCGTCTGGTTGCCCTTTTGTCCCTCCAGCCCTCCCCAGCCCTCAACTCCACCTGTGCGTCTGATAGACTGGATGCAGCCCGGGGAGAAGAGGTGCATTGTGGGTCAGGTCAAAGGTCATGTGGTCTGTGTGCTCTACCTTCAGCTGACCTGGAGCTGCTCTCTCTGTGACAGCACATTCAAACAGGTAGAGATATACTATATAGACTATATAACACACACACACACACACACACACACACACACACACACACACACACACACACACACACACACCTATATGTATTTGTATATATATATGTTGTCTCTCTTAGTCCAGATGTTCCAGTCCTCAATGTTACTCCACCACAGCTGTCTTCCAATCCACAGCCAAGTAAGAGGATTGTGTTTGCGTGTGTGATTTATCCTTATATATAGAGGTACATATCGATTTAGATATAAAGAGGGCTAGAACTATAGATGTGTGTTCAAAGCTCTCTAAATTGTTACATAAATAGTTGTACAGATGTGTAATAGCTGTATATCTCTCTGCATGGTAATGAAAGGAGAACATGAACATAATATGTGAATGTCAAGTGATCCGACCAAGTGGTCGCATTTGCTTGAAGACCTTTTTGAAACCATCACATCTACAGCCAGTACACAGTGAAGGGCCACTGCACCTTTCGTCCATCCATGTGTTTCATATTCGAGTGAGTGGTCTGAACACTCTGAAGTACCTCTCTGTTCTGGGGCATATTTTTAGGATCATTATGGAGGATGGTACAGGGGAGGCCCAAGTCTGGTTCTCCTGTCCACTAGTTCGTCCTCTATTGGGATTGGCTGATTCTCAGTGGGAGGAGCTACAGCGAGCCTTGCGGGTCAGAGGGCGTGTCCGCGTCTACTCCCGTGGGCGGGGTCTGGTGAGAGTCAGTGTGCTACACAAAAAGTACATTTAGTATGCTGTGCACAAGTAAGATTAAGCATGCTATGCGGAAATAATATTGAGTGTGCTACACTAGCAAATCATTAAAGGTGACATATTTTACCACCAGGTGTGAGTGTGATTAGCCGTTACAAGCCGTTTTGAAAATCTACCCATCACAAGTGGGCGTGTCCAGACAGATGTGTGACGGATAGATGAGCACCGTTTGCTACTAGTCCACTGGGTAGGCTGGTAGACTGATCCGTCCAGCACATCTCTAGGTGGACACGCCCACTTGAAGAGGCAGATATTCAAAATGTCTTGTAACGGCTAATCACACTCACACCTGGTGGTACAATAATACCTTTAAGCGAGCTATGTTGAGGTTACATTTAGTATGCTATTCTTAAGTACATGTAGCATGCTGTGCTTAAAGGGTGCTATGAGCTGTCTAATGAGGGGTGTGTGTGTGTGTGTGTGTGTGTCTCAGGTGTGTGAGGAGGACTCTGACTGCCTGGCCCAGTACCTGAGCAGCCTGTGTAGCAGTCACACTGTGTGCCGCCCGCTCACACTCACCTGTCGGGCACGCACACACACACAGCAAGCAGAGGGTGAGCGCGCACACACACACACACACACACACACTAACACTCACACTCACACTCACAGCAAGCAGAGGGTGAGCGCGCACACACACACACCCACACACCCACACACACACACTAACACTCACACTCACACTCACAGCAAGCAGAGGGTGAGCGCGCACACACACACACCCACACACACACACTAACACTAACACTCACACTCACACTCACAGCAAGCAGAGGGTGAGCGCGCACACCCACACACACACACACTAACACTCACACTCACACTCACAGCAAGCAGAGGGTGAGGCCGCACACACACACACCCACACACACACACTAACACTAACACTCACACTCACACTCACAGCAAGCAGAGGGTGAGGCCGCACACACACACACACACACACACACACTAACACTCACACTCACACTCACAGCAAGCAGAGAGTGAGCGCGCACACCCACACACCCACACACACACACTAACACTCACACTCACACTCACACACACAGCAAGCAGAGGGTGAGCGCGCACACCCACACACACACACACACACTCACACTCACACTCACAGCAAGCAGAGGGTGAGCGCGCACACCCACACACACACACACACACTCACACTCACACTCACAGCAAGCAGAGGGTGAGCGCGCACACCCACACACCCACACACACACACACACTCACACTCACACTCACAGCAAGCAGAGGGTGAGCGCGCACACCCACACACCCACACACACACACTAACACTCACACTCACACTCACAGCAAGCAGAGGGTGAGCGCGCACACACACACACCCACACACACACACTAACACTCACACTCACACTCACAGCAAGCAGAGGGTGAGCGCGCACACCCACACACCCACACACACACAAACACTCACACTCACACTCACAGCAAGCAGAGGGTGAGCGCGCACACACACACACCCACACACACACACTAACACTCACACTCACACTCACAGCAAGCAGAGGGTGAGCGCGCACACCCACACACCCACACACCCACACACACACACTAACACTCACACTCACACTCACAGCAAGCAGAGGGTGAGCGCGCACACCCACACACCCACACACACACACTAACACTCACACTCACACACACAGCAAGCAGAGGGTGAGCGCGCACACCCACACACCCACACACACACACTAACACTCACACTCACACTCACAGCAAGCAGAGGGTGAGCGCGCACACACACACACCCACACACACACTAACACTCACACTCACACTCAACAGCAAGCAGAGGGTGAGCGCGCACACACACACGCACTCAGACTCACACACACACAAACAGACGGTGAGCTCTATCTCTCCCTGTATAAATTGTGTTGCTAACACTATGTCGCTAACTGTTTCAGGTGAAGCCCGAAGGTTCACTCGAGGAGAGACCGACTTCATGACCCGGATGCTCTTGCCTTTACAACTGACCTGTACCCACATAGAGGCAGACAGTTAGACCTGTACCCGCATAAAGGCAGACAGACAGGTAGGCAGACAGACAGACAATGGAAGGATGAATCCTAAGAGGACATGAACATTTCCACAATCATGTTTGCAGAGCAGGGATTACCGCTTAAGTCATAATAATAATACTTGTTAATAATTGTTGACGGTCTATCATTGTTTATTGTAAATAAATAAAAAAGTTTATATATGTTATTCATATGTATTGTTTAATTAATGGTGTAAAATATAGAAAGTAATCTAATCACTGTCAGGTTCAGCACACTATTAAGTCATGCTATTCACACACACACATACACACACATACACAAATTTAGTGATACACGTATCTATTGCTAGTGACATACAAACACGACGTACAAACACAATTACATAATGTCTTGTTCAGTTCAACAATAAATCATGCTAGTGACATTCACATACAAATATTTAATATATTATACTGTTATTGCTGTACAATTGCATTATGGTTAACAAAGACAGACTCTGTTAAACATTTTATAATTAATTTTATTCAGATCATTCATTGAATTTGAATAATAAAAATATTATACATCAGTACCAGAGACACCTGTGTGTGTTTGTTGTGAGAGGGTGTTCCGGGGAAGGTGTGAGTGTTGTAGAGAAGGGTGTGAGTGTGCGTTTCGTGTAGAACAGCATAATACATTTTTGGATATGATACATATTGAACTAGAACTCTACTAGAAGGGACTAGATAACCACCCTTACCATAGCCCCCTCAACCCACTCTAGCCCTAACAAACTCTAACCCCCTTCCCGACTCTCAACAAAACCCACTCTAACCCTAACCTCCTAACCCACTCTAACCCTAACCCCCTAACCCTCTCTAACCCTAACCTCCTAACCCAATCTTACCCTTACCCTCTAACCCCTAAAGCCCATTTCTGACCAGTGTGCAAGACCTGGTACCCTTCGTGGACTTGCAGGTGGACCTGTGCACCTGCTGGTCCACCAGGTACCTGACCACCTGTACCGTGTAGATTAGCAGGTACATCTGGTCAACACCTATCTCCACGATGGTGAAGAAGCCCCATATATTAAATATATATACACACTGGGTATAATGACTAAGATCATTCGACCAAAATAAATAGACTAATCAATAAATAAATGAATCAATAGAATATGTGTTATATTGTTATCACCACAGTGGCCTTCTAGACCATCACAGCACCAGATACAAAGACTCTAATCTTCTGCATCATCCCTCCATCGTTCCTCTCTCTCTCTCTCTCTCTCTCTCTCTTTCTCTCTCTCTCTCGTTCCCTCTTGTCAGAGAAAGAGGATAGATAATAAGTTGGTGCGGGTAGATAATAAAGAGGTAAGGGTTGGTTGATGGATGTCATATCAAAAATAGTTCCTCTATGTCACCGCAGCGGCAGTTTTCATGGTGATCATTTCCATGGGGATCATTTCAGTGGTAACAGGCTCCATGGTGTGTCTTTCAGAGAGAGGCAGCCATCACCAGGGGCGATGGCTGAGATGGTATCCATGGTGACTTGGAAGCAGCAACCCATCAGAAAGTCTCTCCAGCGGGGACCAATCAGAACATCTCTAGAGGGGACCCCGATGTAGGAACGAATCAGAACGTCTCTCTCGCGGGATCCCAGATTTAGGGACCAATCAGAAGCTCGCTCTTGCGGGGACCAAGACGTGGGGACCACTCAGAATGTCTCTCTAGCGGGGTCCCAGATTTAGGGACCAATCAGAAGCTCTCTCTGGCGGGGACCCAGATGTAGGGACCACTCTGCTCCTGGATGACTGCAGTCACCTGGTCGTAAACGTCCTGGAAGCTCCCGCCTTCCACCATCGCTGCAACACAAACCACATAGACAATGTAGCACTACAGTACTAGTACAGAGTACATAGATAGCATTCTGTGGAGAGTGTCAGATGGACGGCCCGAGTCAGGTTGATTAGTCTCTGGAGCTAGCCATCACCACGCACACTCCAGCCCAGTAATGCCACCCAGGGGGCTAGTGGCAGGAGCGACTGCTACATGCAGTATGAATGTAGTTTATAACAAGTATACACAGCATATACATTGTATATAGATAGCATACAAAGTATTTATATATAGTATACAGTGTAAATAGATAGTATACAGTATATAGAACATATACAAATAGTATAAAGATAGCATATAGAGTAAATAGAGAATATAGACAGAATATATAGTGAAGATAGTATATAGAGTATATAGATAGAATATACAGTTTAAAGATAGTATGTAGAGTATATAGATAGCATATAGAGTAAATAGGGTATATAGATATAAAATAAAGTAAAAAGATAGTATATAGAAATAATATATAGTATAAAGATAGTATGTAGAGTATATAGATAGAATGTACAGTATATAGAGTATGTATATGGTATATAGTACCTGTGAAACACTCAATGAAGTCCTGCTCCAGTGTGATGGCGCGGTCCAGAGCTTTCCCAGCCTGATCCTCCGACAGGCGCTTGTTCAAGTCCCTGAACACATGAACACATTGATACAGCAGTATTACTAATGGATACTCAATACCACTACGGCTCATCGTCCTCATCACTAACCAATGAACTGCATTCTCCTACATGTATAGTATGTAGTAATAATACCAGCGTGAGGTCATCGTTAGTACTCACAGGATGTTCTGCAGCGAGCGCGGTCGAATGAAGATGGCGATGGGGTGGAGGTTAGCAGCCTGGAGCCTCCTTACAGCGTTGGCCGACACGTCCAGTACACAGTGTTTACCCTGCTGTAACAAATCCAGTACACAGTGGTTACCCTGCTGTAACACATCCAGTACACAGTGGTTACCCTGCTGTAACACAGCCAGTACACAGTGGTTACCCTGCTGTAACACGTCCAGTACACAGTGGTTACCCTGCTGTAACACGTCCAGTACACAGTGGTTACCCTGCTGTAACACGTCCAGTACACAGTGGTTACCCTGCTGTAACACGTCCAGTACACAGTGTTTACCCTGCTGTAACACGTCCAGTACACAGTGGTTACCCTGCTGTAACACAGCCAGTACACAGTGGTTACCCTGCTGTAACACAGCCAGTACACAGTGGTTACCCTGCTGTAACACAGCCAGTACACAGTGGTTACCCTGCTGTAACACATCCAGTACACAGTGGTTACCCTTCTGTAACACAGCCAGTACACAGTGGTTACCCTGCTGTAACACAGCCAGTACACAGTGGTTACCCTGCTGTAACACAGCCAGTACACAGTGGTTACCCTGCTGTAACACAGCCAGTACACAGTGGTTACCCTGCTGTAACACATCCAGTACACAGTGGTTACCCTGCTGTAACACAGCCAGTACACAGTGGTTACCCTACTGTAACACATCCAGTACACAGTGGTTACCCTGCTGTAACACACCCATTACAGTGTTTTCTGTGCTGTAAAAATATCCAGTACAATATTTTCACTGCTGTTTCTTTGTCTTTGTGAGTTTGGTTGTGTTTGTGTGTGTGTGTGTGGGTGGGTGGGTGGGTGGGTGGGTGTGTGTGTGTGTGGGTGTGTGTGTCTGTGTGTGCGTATGTTTACCTGCTCAGCCACCTGTCTCACACTCTGTACGGAGGTCCCATACAGATGGTTGTTGTATTGTCCAGCCTCAATGAAGCAATGGGATTGGATGTCTCTCTCCATCTGTTCCCGTGACGACACAAAATGATAGTCACGCCCATCAACCTCATACTCCCTCTGGGGGCGAGTCGTGTCTAGAGACAGAGAAAGAGGGGGTTAGTATTCATATACCAGTATATAACCATTTTAAACCAGTATATAACCCATATTTTAGCAGTATTCAACCAGTATTAACAGAATTGAACCAGTGTTTAAAGCATAAGCAGTTAATAAACAGTATAACAATTAGTTATTATAACCAGTAGTACAACTAGTATAAAAGGGAAAACAAGTTAATAACTAGTATAACCAGTTGTACTTACGGGGAACACAGGAGCCAAACTTGTCTGGGAACTCGGAGAGCAGATCGTCGTTCAGGCGGTCCTTAGTGGGCCCCAGGATGATGACCGGGCGAGCGTAGTCCACTAACAGAGAGAGAGAGAGCGAGAGAGAGTTTATTATATAGAGAGGATGACAACCGGGCGAACATTGTTCACTTACAGAGAGAGAGAGAGTTTATTATATATAGAGAGGATGACAACCGGGCGAACATTGTTCACTTACAGAGAGAGAGAGAGAGAGTTTATTATATATAGAGAGAGGATGACAACCGAGCGAGCGTGGTCCACTTACAGAGAGAGAGAGAGAGAGAGAGATCAACTGACCTTCAATTTGTGTCACCATCTCATAACTCTGGACAAATCCTTCAACTGAAAGACAAACACACATTGTTGCATAAAAAAACACAGTAAACACACTTTATATATACACAACAAGGATTTAAGAGGAAGCAAAGGGTGTTTATTCATACCTTTATTAAATCTTGACCACTGCTTCCTCTCCACTCTGAAACACACACACACCCACAAACATTATACGCTGTATATAATATATCTCTATACTTATCTTTCTATCGATGTATATCTATATAATAGTATGTCTCCATGTACTCCATTACAAGCAAACCCAAATGAAAAGCAAGGGCTCTAGAAATGAGGAACTCCACACAACATCCTCCCTAGTTACCTGGAGACATTAAAGATTTGGTTGTGTGTGTCTGTGTGTGTGTGTTTGTACCTGTGTTTGGAGGGGATATATCCAACCTCCTCTAGCTCTCCCTGCTGGTTCAGCCTCCTGGCCTGCCACCATTCATCCTCTGAGCTGTCAATCACGTGAAGCACCTCCCCAAAGTTGAAGTCCAGGGCTTGTGATAGGACGCCGCAGTCCCACTGCTTATCGTAGTCAAAAAGCGCTCTGAGACAACACACACACACGCACACACACACACAAGGAATAATCAATTATATAAAATCATTTACATTCAATTGACTTCTAAATTAACATATACCTCTAAGATTTCACTGTATTTTTTATGATGTTGTGTGTGTGTATATGTATGTGGGTGTGTGTGGGTCTGGGTCTTTTTGTGTGTGTACCTGACGTAGAAGGATCGGTTGGCTCTCAGGGATCCTGAGGAGCTGTTCATCATTTGTTCCCTCAGATCGTGAATCTTAGCTTCAAAACGACTGTACTCTGCAAACAAACAAGAATATTATTTATTTATCTGTGAATGCATGTGTGTGTGTGTCTTTGTGTTTTTCTGTGTGTGTGTGTGTGTTTGGTTCCTCACCCTCTGGTCTGTACTGTGTTACTATGGTAACAGTCTGTCCAGCATTCTTCAGTGCAGCCGCAGCCTGTTCATGTGTTGCATGTCTGAGATCCACACCATTCACCTACATACACACACACACACACACAAACAAGATAGGGTTATTTTTATACCTTTAGCATAGCATAATTATACTGTGTTAATCCACGGTAGTAAGGTGTGTAGTGTGTAGTATAGTATAGGATCTGTAGCAGAGTGTTATTAAACGGTAGTATTGTATAGTGGGTGGTATAGTATACTCTAGTGCAGTGTTATAACATGGATGGGACTATTGCCTTGTATAGTGTGTAGCATAGTAAAGTGTTGTCATTACAGTGAGGATCTGCTCTCTCCAGTGTGTAGCATAGTAAAGTGTTCTCATTACAGTGAGGATCTGCTCTCTCCAGTGTGTAGCATAGTAAAGTGTTCTCATTACAGTGAGGATCTGGTCTCTCCAGTGTGTAGCATAGTAAAGTGTTCTCATTACAGTGAGGATCTGGTCTCTCCAGTGTGTAGCATAGTAAAGTGTTCTCATTACAGTGAGGATCTGCTCTCTCCAGTGTGTAGCATAGTAAAGTGTTCTCATTACAGTGAGGATCTGCTCTCTCCAGTGTGTAGCATAGTAAAGTGTTCTCATTACAGTGAGGATCTGGTCTCTCCAGTGTGTAGCATAGTAAAGTGTTCTCATTACAGTGAGGATCTGGTCTCTCCAGTGTGTATTATAGTAAAGTGTTCTCATTACAGTGAGGATCTGGTCTCTCCAGTGTGTAGCATAGTAAAGTGTTCTCATTACAGTGAGGATCTGCTCTCTCCAGTGTGTAGCATAGTAAAGTGTTCTCATTACAGTGAGGATCTGCTCTCTCCAGTGTGTAGCACAGTAAAGTGTTCTTATTACACTCAGGATCTTGTTTCCCCAATCAGATCACTCAAAATAAAATAAAAAATTTGACCAATCAAAGCGCTCAAAATAAATAAAAACACGTCGACGTATCAGATCGTGCGAAAAAATATATTCTTTTTTTGTGTGGGTCTCTCCAGTGTGTAATATAGTTAAGTGTTGTCATTACAGTAAGGATCTGGTCTCTCCAGTATGTAGTATAGTAAAGTGTTCTGGTTACCCCGGTGTTTAGTATGGTAAAGTGTTCTGGTCTCTCCAGTGTAGTATGGTAAAGTGTTCTCATTACAGTGAGGATCTGGTCTCTCCACTGTGTAGTATGGTAAAGTGTTCTTATTAAAGTGAGGATCTGGTCTCTCCAGTGTCTAGTATAGTAAAGTGTCATTACAGTGAGGATCTGGTCTCTCCAGTGTCTAGTATGGTAAAGTGTCATTACAGTGAGGATCTGGTCTCTCCAGTGTCTAGTATAGTAAAGTGTCATTACAGTGAGGATCTGGTCTCTCCAGTGTCTAGTATGGTAAAGTGTCATTACAGTGAGGATCTGGTCTCTCCGGTGTCTAGTATAATAAAGTGTTGTCATTACAGTGAGGATCTGGTCTCTCCAGTGTCTAGTATGGTAAAGTGTTGTCATTACAGTGAGGATCTGGTCTCTCCAGTGTCTAGTATGGTAAAGTGTCATTACAGTGAGGATCTGGTCTCTCCAGTGTCTAGTATGGTAAAGTGTCATTACAGTGAGGATCTGGTCTCTCCAGTGTCTAGTATGGTAAAGTGTCATTACAGTGAGGATCTGGTCTCTCCGGTGTCTAGTATAATAAAGTGTTGTCATTACAGTGAGGATCTGGTCTCTCCAGTGTCTAGTATGGTAAAGTGTTGTCATTACAGTGAGGATCTGGTCTCTCCAGTGTCTAGTATGGTAAAGTGTCATTACAGTGAGGATCTGGTCTCTCCGGTGTCTAGTATAGTAAAGTGTCATTACAGTGAGGATCTGGTCTCTCCAGTGTCTAGTATGGTAAAGTGTCATTACAGTGAGGATCTGGTCTCCTCTCCTCAGCTCTCCGCTCAGGTCTGCCGGGCCTCCAGCCAGGATGAAGGAGATGAAGATCCCCTCCCCGTCTTCTCCTCCCACGATGTTGAAGCCCAGACCCGAGGTCCCCCGCTGCACACACACACGCCGAGGCTCCCTGCAACACACACACAAACATGCACATGTACACACACATGCGTACGCGCACACAAGCATGTACTCGCACACGTATACACAGACGCACACTCACCTCACACATGCATGCACACACGCATTCACATGTGCAGGCACACGCATATGACATGCAAACAAACGCACACAAACACACATACAAACACATACGCACAAACACATGTTCAAAGGGTGATGATGAGGTAGGTTTGGTGGGTTCAAGTAGGAGGAGGTACGAAGAGGTAATAACTCCTACCGTGCATAGTCGTCCTCTCCCATCATGCCATGGGAGACCGGTGAGTATCGCCGTGGCGACGGTGGAGGCAGGGCTTGTGGGTAATCAGCAAGATATTCAGGTTCCATATAGGCTACAGAGAGGGAGATAGTGGGCGGTCGAGACAGATGGAGAGAGAGAAAGAGTAAAAGAGAGACAAAGTGAGAGGGCAAGACAGATAGAGGTAGAGATAGACCACGAGGGAGAGACAGGAAAAGATAGAGATGTATACCATGTAAGCTAAAATAAATATTTCCTACTGCTTTTTTTTTTGTATGTTTGTGTGTGTGTGTGTGGCTACTTACAGCTGGTGAGGTCAGGGGGGTGTGTGTAGCCAGCAGTGGGCGTGGCTACTTTCAGGTAAACAACCTCCGACGTGTTCTTTAGTGCAGTGACCGCATCTTCATGGAGCACCTCCTCTAAATTCATACTGTTCACCTGGGAAAGAGGTTGAGAGACATTAACACACTGTCCACCTGAGAGAGAGAGACAGAGAGAGAGAGAGAGAGAGAGAGAGAGAGAGGGAAATAAACACACTGCTCATCTGAGAGAGTGAGAGCAGGCGAGAGAGAGAGATACATTAACATACTGTTCACCTGACAGAGACCTTAACATACAGTATGCTAATGTCTTTCTCTCTCTCTCTCTCTCTCTCTCTCTTTCTCAGTTGGATAGTTATACTGTTCACCCTTGAGAGACATTAACATACTGCGCAAGTGTAAGTGCATTTTGTGTGTACCTGTGTGTGGGTGTGTGTGACCGCATTTGCGTGTGTGTGTGTGTGGGGGGTAATCAACGATAACCAAAAAACAGACCACACGAGTCCATGGCTGAGTTGTTGATTCAATGATCATTTGCTGCTGTCTATTCCCTTCACTACACTAATACAGGCCTAGGGTGTATCGGGCGTTAAAACCAAGTTCAATTCAGTAACACACATCACATACATACATAAAGGTATGTGTGTGTGTGTGTGTGTGTGTGTGTGTGTGTGTGTGTGTGCGCGTGTGTGTGTGTGTGTGTGTATGTGTCTTACCGCCAGTATCCGGTCTCTGATCTGGAGCCGTCCGTCTCGATGTGCGGCCCCCCCTTCGATGATCTTGGTGACGTAGATGCTGTTGTCCCCGGCAACATGTTGGTTACCTACTCCCCCCGCGATGCTGAAGCCCAGACCTGAGTAGATGGACAGGTAGAGAGACAGACAGGGCATTTGGGTTACCTGTCTGTCTGTTTGCCGTACTTAGTGGTCTCTCTCACCGTTCTGTCTGTCTCTCCTACCTGTCTCTTTTACCTATCTGTCTTGTTTACCAGTATCTCTCCCTGTCTCTACCCGTCTATCTGCCATACCTGTCTTCCTTTCCTACCTATCTGTCTGCCATACCTGTCTGTCTCTCCTGCTTTTTTCTGCCTTACCTATCTGTGTCTCCTACCTTTTTGTCTCTCCCATCTGTCTGTCTGCCGTACCTGCCTGTCTCTCCTACACCTGCCCGTCTCTCCTACCTGTTTGTCTCACCTACCATGCTGTCTGCATTACCTATCCGCTTCTCCTACCTTTTTGCCTCCCATCGGTCTGTCTGCCACACCTGCCTGTCTCTCCTACGTGTTGGTCTGCCGTACGTGTCTATCTGCCATACCTTTGGGTCCTTTAATGAGTCTGATCTGCAGAACGGTGTCAGCAGGGGGGCGTGGCCTCAAGACGTACAGCCTGACCACAGACCCCGCCTCCTTCAGAGCCTCCACCGCCATTGAGTGGGTGACCTCACGCACGTCCACGTCGTTCACCAATAGGATGCTGTCATTCACCCTGCGGACACAAAGTTAGCCGAAAGGATGCTGAGTTAAGACAGTTCACCAATAGGAGGCTGTCGTTAGGACAGTTCACCAATAGGAGGCTGTCGTTTGGACAGTTTACCAATAGGTGGCTGTCGTTGGGACGGTTGACCAATAAGATGCTGTCTTTCCCCCTGCTAGCACACAGACAGCTAGCTACTATTAAATATCTATCTATGTATAGTTGTAAAATATCAATATAAAAAATACCATATACAAAATAAATATTTACTATGTATACATGTATTATATACATAATCTATATGTTATATATATTTAGAATGTATACATATATATTCTATATATTTAATACGCACATGTACTGTGTACGTATGTATGTGTATTTGTATATATAATGTATATTTGTTAAATATATATTTTGTATATATTTGTTAAGTATGAACACACATATATATATGTGTTGTCCATGATTAGTCTGTATTTTACCGGAGCCTTCCGTCCAGAGCGGCGGCTCCTCCAGGAATGATCTTGGTGATGAAGACGGACGGATCGTCTCCAACGTGAGGGTTATCTGTTCCTCCAGCGATACTGAAACCCAGGCCTGCAGTTCCCTACGACACACACACATGACAGCTCTATAGATATACACCTGCATACACACACATGACAGCTCTATAGATATACACCTGCATACACACACATGACAGCTCTATAGATATACACCTGCATACACACACATGACAGCTCTATAGATATACACCTGCATACACACACATGACAGCTCTATAGATATACACCTGCATACACACACATGACAGCTCTATAGGTATACACCTGCATACACACACATGACAGCTCTATAGATATACACCTGCATACACACACATGACAGCTCTATAGATATACACCTGCATATACACACATGACAGCTCTATAGATATAGACTTGCATACACACACATGACAGCTCTCTAGATATACACCTGCATATACACACATGACAGCTCTATAGATATACACCTGCATACACACACATGACAGCTCTAAAGATATACACCTGAATACACACACACATATGACAGCTCTATAGATATAAAACTACACACACACATCTTACATCTATAGATATATGCCAACAAACACACACATTACATCTCTATTGATAAATACCTACGCTCAACCTGAACATACATACACACACATGGACTTACATCGCTATAGGTATACACTTACACACAACCATTTACGTGTTCAAACACACATACCTTTTGATGTACCTGTAACATGTCACACTCAAAATGGAGCCCAGACCCTCCACACACACACACACACACACACACACACACACACACACACACACACACACGCGCGCGTCTACACGTGTACATGCTCACATGTAGTTATTGTATGTGTGTGTGTAGTCTCACCCTTTCCAGTGTAATCTCTTCATATTCCAGCTCTCCCTCGGATCCGTTCATCTAAGAGTACAAGAGAAACACATAAGTGTGTGTGTGTGCGCGCGCGTATGTGTGCACATGTGTGTGCGTGTGCGCGGTTGAGTGGGTGGGATGGTGGCGCTATGCAGATTGTTTCCATGGCAACTCTACAGCAACAGATGCAGAGCCTGCAGGGGAGCCAGTTACCTAGGCAACCACCGTTGTCATAGAAACTATCCTCCTTCACTACCCCCACTCGTGTGCACACACAACCCCCTCAGTCTCTCTGTGGCACTGATGTCACACCATCAGACAGACAGATAGAGAAAGACAGACGGACAGATATAGAAAAAAGACAGACAGATGAGAGAGAGACTGAGAGAGAACGAAAGAGACCGACAGACAGACAGACAGACAGACAGACAGACAGACAGACAGACAGACAGAAAGACAGACGGATAGAGAAAGAGAGAGCAACAGACAGATAGAGAGACAGGCTCTGTTTACAAGGAACCAAATATCTAAATTCTACAACCGTTTTTGTTTCTGTTTTTCGATTGCATTTCGATTCACCAACCAATCTGTTGACACGAATGAAACAACGCACTCACAACCGTCTCCGCCTGTCTACACGTATGGGGCCGTGTACGAGAGGTCCCTGTTTGATATGCACACGCCTACAGTAGGTTTGCTCCACATCACGCTTTCAAATTAACCATCACAGAGAATGGGGGTGTGGGGGGGGGGGGAGACGCAGCTACCGTGGCGTACCCGTTGACATTGCTTAGGCCAATGCGCCAAAAGCAAGGTCTACGGTTTCGACTCATCGAAACCGTACGCCTGGTAGTTACAGCCCGGGGATGTTTTAGATAAATGTTAGATGACGACCCCAGTGCTTTCTATTGGTTACTGAACGCCGGTGCCTGAGCAAACCACATGACCTGACAACGCTTCTGAGAGAGATCGTTTTTCTAGAAAGCAATTGATCGCAGGTCAATCTTGATCGAATGTTGCGATGGCAATCGTGTATCTTGTGAATGTAGCGTACGCCCCCCTACAACCGTGGTCCACACCTCTCATACAACCGTTCCGCCTGTTCACACGGAGAAAACACACCTCTCCTGGCACCCGATCTCACAACCGTTTTCAATTCCCGATTACCGAAGTGTTTCAAACACTTGTGTTTAAAAGGCCAGATAGCGAGCGAGTGAGAGAGAGAGCGAGAGAGAGAGAGAGACAGAGAGAAAGAGAGAGAGAGAAGGAGAAGGGGGGGGGGGGGGGGGATGGAGAGGGGGGGGGACAGAAATGGGATGGGGGGGGAGCTACTGTATAGCCTGGTAGCATATTTGTATTTCAATTAACAGCTTTGCGTTCTTCTATCATGCCAACTTAATACTTAACATGCAGGAGCCACCCTGATTTGATAAATCGATAGATACAGTATATAGATCGCCAGATAGATTGATAAAGTGATACACTGAAGTAAAGATATATTCACAGATAAATGGGTGGAGAGATGGATAGAGAAATATATAGATTGAGAGATAGATAGATAGATAGATAGATAGATAGATAGATAGATAGATAGATAGATAGATAGATAGATAGATAGATAGATAGATAGATAGATAGATAGATAGACAGATAGATAGATAGATACCATCATTCTTTGTCTCTGTCTCTTGGCTTTACGAACGTTGTTGATGAATCGTCGTCCCATCTTCTTAGCATACCACACGGACACAAACATAATCACCACTTAGGCTCTCCTCTTCCTCTCTCCTCCTCTCCTCTCCTCTCCCCTCTCCTCCTCTCCTCTCTCCTCTTCCACTTTTCTTCTCTTCCTCTCTTCTCCTCTCCTCTCCCCTCTTCCTCTCTCCTGTTTCTTCTCTCTCTCCCCCTCTCTCTCTCTCTCTCTCTCTCTCTCTCTCTCTCTCTCTCTCTCTCTTTCTCTCTTTCTCTCCCTCTCTCTCCCTTTCCCCCCCTCTCTCTATCTGTCTATAGCGCTCACCCACATGGTTACATAAAAGCCGAATATGACGCCAACAACTTGATGACGTGAAAGTAACCAACCGCAGGTGGCTTTTAAGCGTTAAAGAAAACGGTCGTTACATCCACAAACCCCCGATTACATCCTCAACCCCGGGGTTCTGTACAGCGCTACCGGTACAGAATACATCCTCAACCATTGTGTCCGTTACAGCGTTGCCTGTGCCGAAGACATCCTCAACCGCAGCGTGGTCCGCTATAGCGTTACCGGTACCGAATAATACATCCTCAACCCTATAGCGTCCGTCACAGCGTTACCGGTGTCGAAGCCATCCTCAGTCAGAGCGCGGGAGACGACGAGCATCACTTAGTCCGCCGTTCCGACGGTTACTCCATCTACCCGCGAGACGCAGGAGGGTGGGAGGTGGGGGGGATGGAGAGAGACTTCTCCCCTCCCCTTTCTCTCTCGCCCCTCCCTCCCTATCTGCATGAACCCTAACCCCATAACCCTAGAGCTGGTAACCTAACGCTCACCCCAGACTAGGTACCCTCACCCAAAAGTTGGTAACCGAACCCTCAACCCAGAGAATGTAACGGAACCCCAGAGTAGGTAAACCCAGAGTATACCCTAACCCTAGAGTGGGAACCATAACCCTAGAGTGGGAACCATAACCCCACAGTGGGAACCATAACCCTAGAGTGGGAACCATAACCCTAGAGTGGGAACCATAACCCCAGAGTGGGAACCATAACCCTAGAGTGGGTACCATAACCCCAGAGTGGGTACCATAGACCCAGAGTGGGTACCATAACCCCAGAGTGGGAACCATAGACCCAGAGTGGGTACCACAACCCCAGAGTGGGTACCATAGACCCAGAGTGACCTTGAGTAAGGTATTAAGGTAAAGTTAGTGTGTGTGTGAGTGTGTGTGTGTGTGTATGTGTTTGTGTGTTTGTGTTTACCGTTTGTGCGGCCGGTTGTGCGTAACCATCAGAGTGTGTTGAGTCCACACTCTGTTCTTTTGTCATGTGACCAGCGCTGGCAGTCATGTGACCAGAGCTGTCCTCCAGGGGCGGAGTGTCATCGCCATGGTAACGATACTTCTGAGGACAGAGGGCGAGAGAGACGTGTGTTCAGATGTCAATCAAGTGTAGTAGTATTTTATGGAAGTCTATATATAACACATTCACATATATAAATAGACATCATATTAAATTTATATATAACGTATATTGTCACTCACGACATGAAAGAGAACATGTCTGCTGCCCATGAGCAAGGCAAGGGCACTACAACTGGAGTTGGTTGGCGATGCATAGAGTTACTTTATAAAGTAGATCTTCTTCTTCTGCTCTCTGAACCCTGTGGTAAGGGCTAGGGTTAGCCCTCTGTCCCTCACTATTTACACTGTGGTAAGGGCTAGGGTTAGCCCTCTGTCCCTCACTATTTAAACTGTGGTAAAGGCTAGGGTGAGCTCTCTGTCCCTCACTATTTACACTGTGGTAAAGGCTAGGGTGAGCTCTCTGTCCCTCACTATATACACTTTGGTAAGGGGTAGGGTTAGCTCTCTGTCCCTCACTATATACACTTTGGTAAGGGGTAGCGTTAGCTCTCTGTCCCTCACTATATACACTTTGGTAAGGGGTAGGGTTAGCTCTCTGTCCCTCACTATATACACTTTGGTAAGGGGTAGGGTTAGCTCTCTGTCCCTCACTATATACACTTTGGTAAGGGGTAGGGTTAGCTCTCTGTCCCTCACTATATACACTTTGGTAAGGGGTAGGGTTAGCTCTCTGTCCCTCACTATATACACTTTGGTAAGGGGTAGGGGAGAACAGAGGAGATAAGAAAGAGAAGAGAGGGAGAAAGAGAGAAGAGAGAATAGAGGAAATGAGAAGAGATGATCAGAGAGAGAGAGAGAGAGAGAGAGAGGAAGAGGAGGAGGTAGAGATAAGAGGAGGGAGAGAGAAAGAGAGAGGGGATGCTGCTTGTTACTATGGAGATATGGTACTGATGTGGCTGCTATGGCAGCAGTGATTGTTACAAACATGTTAATGAGGGTGTGTTTGGGTGTGTGTGTGTGTGTGTGTGTTTGTGCGTGTGTGTAATCACCATGTCTGGTGGTGCCTCCGCTTTCTGGCTTTCGCACACTGTCAGCTCATAGAACTCCTGGATGTCTGTAGGAAGATACACACAAACACCCACGGACAAACGCACACACACACAGTTCATAGTGATCTCTCCAATCAGCAACCTGTTAACCAATGACGTCACTGTGATGTCACCACTAATCCTATTTATCATGAGGGTTATTATGATAAAGTAAGTTTATCACACAGTAAGAGTATTTATCATCAGAGTAATTATCATACAGTAAGAGTATTTAGCATACAGTATGAGTATATATCGTAGAGTAAGAGTATTATAAGAGTATTTATTACACAGTAAGAGTATTTATCATCAGAGTAATTATCATACAGTAAGAGTATTTAACATACAGTATGAGTATATATCGTAGAGTAAGAGTATCATAAGAGTATTTATTGTACAGAAAGAGTATTTTTGATCTGAGTTTAGGTATCAACATGAGAAAATACAATAATATTAAACTCTGTGTGTGTGCATACATGTATATATTTGTGTGTGTGTGTGTGTGTGTGCGTGTGTGTGTGCGTGTGAGTGTGTGTGTGTCTATGTTACCTAGCAGTGCTTGGAAAAGGTCGCTCTGAAAGATGTTGAGCAGTTTTTCGGCTCGACCTTTGAACCCTTCTGCCGCTCCTGTCTGACACTCGGCTATAGCCTGCAGGGCGCGCTCCGTGTCTGACAACACACACACACGCACAGACACACACACACACACACACATATATAAATATACACACAACACACACAGACACACACACACACATATATACATATAAATATATATACACACAAACACACACACACATATACACACACACACACACACTCAATCCATATATATGTGCACACACATAAACACACACACACACACAAATATATATAAATATACACACACAAACACGTGAACACCATATATGTACACACACGCACACACACACACGCACACACACACACACACACAAACACACACACACACGCACATACTGTGTGTATAAACACAAACACACACAAACATAAACACACTCACACACACACAAACACACATATATATATATATATATACATATACACACACACAGACACAAACACACACACACATAAACAATATATGAAAGTCTCACCTTCTCTTTTCATGTTCGCTTCGTTGTTTCTCTGCTCCTCTGATCCAACATAAACCTCTTTAGGGTTTAAACTGCACTGTGCTCTGGGTAATGCAGTCCTAATCCATCCTGCACTGACCTGTGGTTAATATAGCCCTAATCCATTGTGCTTTGAACCCTGGGTAATGTAGTCCTATTCTATGATGAAGTTGTAGTGAGTGTAACATAATTAATTTCCACAAGTGTCTCTATAGATCCAGTAGATAGAGTAGAACAATGTATGTTAGAGTGAGATATTGAGATAAATGATAATATACTAATCAATATTATAACTGTATATAGAGCTAGATGGAGTACATAAGTGTGTATAAGTGTGAAATATTGACACAAATAAGTAAATACTAATCATTACTATAATTGCATGAATTATAATACATCTAGAATGACTTGATCATTACTATTACTGCGCAGATCTACTGTGAAGGCCTTATGTCCATCCGTCCAATCACAAACCGGCTGTACGTGTTGGTTGTCTGTGGAGGTCAAAGATCGGCCGGGATCTCGTGGTCCAGGACGCCCCCAAGAGGGGGGGCTTCACACACAGGAGGTTAGAGGTGAAGAAACACACACGAACACATGCACGCATTCATGCCAACACGCACACACACACACACACACACACACACACACACACACACACACACACACACACACACACACACCCACACACACACACACACACACACAAACGCACACGCACGCACACACACACACACACGTAAGTATACATAACTTTTATTGCTGTAAGTATAACTAACCATTACTTGTACTATTGCTGTAAGCATTACTATAACTACTATTAATTTTAGGAGGGGAAGAGAAACAATTGAACAACTCTCGGGTTGAATTATAAATGTTCATCATAGAGACGTTTTTATAAAAATGACAATATAGGCTGTATTTCAAAAAACGAACTAAAGCAGTTATATTTCTCGTTACAGTTGCATATCTAGCATTGATTTTGATTACGTTGCTGAACACATTGAACCACCTAAAACCCGTTGATAGCTTATTGCATAATCAATATCATAGTTTATTTAATATGAATATGTAGAATTTCTTTCTAAAAGCTAGCAGCTCCTTCCGAAGCTGAATGAGGGCTACCACTAGAGGGCGGGTTTTACCTCCCATCACTGTTGTTGTAAATATCAGTAGAACCCTCGGACAGCGCGATGATTGGTCATGATGATTCCACTTAGAGGTGGAGTCACTGCGCATGCGCTGTAGTGCCGGAAAGTATTTGGAAATAGTAAGAAGTTTGGAAAGAGCAGATGTCGGTAGAGTGGGCGAGGAGTTAGTAATACTGCTAGTATCGCAACTAGTACTAGGGGCACTAGCACTACTTCTAGTAGATGTTCAGAGACACGAACAACGGGACGCACTTTGTGTTTGCTTTGAGCGTCGTTTCGAGGGGAGAGAGGGCGAAAACGGCAATAAACAAACCCACGTTTCTATAACGGAGACAGAAAAACCATCAGGTAGGGTGCGTTACGGCGAGGTCGGATTATACCAGACGGGTGCGTGTTGGGCAGCATGAAGGTTAATTTTGCACCGCTGAATATTCCTCTGCGGAGGAGGATTCAGACGATAGCAGTTCTACAATGGATCTTCTCCTTTCTAATGCTGGGTAGGTCTCTGTCTGCGCGCCTGTCTGTCTCTCTGTCATCTAGATGCGTGTCTGTATCTCTGTCAGTGTGTCTGTCTCTCTTTATCTTTCTGTCTGGCTGTCTGTCCCGCAGTCTGTATGTATTTCTGCTTGTCTGCAAATCTGTCTTGTCTCTGCAGATGATGAACCGGACAATATGTGATCACTTCAGGGACTATTTACCAATTTCTGCACACACACGCGCTATTCACTCTGTATATATGTGTGTGTGTGTGTGTGTGTGTGTGTGTGTGTGTGTGTGTGTGTGTGTGTGTCTGATTCACAAGTTGATTACCAGATTAACTACTGAGTTATAAACCAGATTGACTCTTAAGTGATTCACCATATGAACTACTGATGTATAAACCAGACTAACTACTGAGTTATATCATGAACTTTCCCTCTCTCTCTCTCAGCCCAGTTCTGTCTAGCAGGCTTTATTATCTTGGCCCTCTCTGAGTGGTGGGTTCTGGCCGTACTGTATGCTGGTTGGCTGTGGCTGGACTTGGACACGCCTGTCTCTGGAGGTCGAAGGTCACAGTGGACCAGAAGTTGGAGAATATGGCATCACTTCAGGGACTATTTCCCCATCTCTGTAACTACAAACGCGCACTATTCACTCTGTGTGTCTTTATGTTTGTTTGTGTTCATATTTCACCAGTTTGTTTAAGAGCAACTTGTTTGTTCAGTCTTGTTTGTCTTTCTGTTTGTCTGGTCTGTCTCTTTTTGTCTGCCTGTCTATAATTTTGTCTCTTCAACTGTCTGACTTTCTGTATCTTTTTTTTCTGCCTTTGTGTCTGTCTGTCTCTCCACCTGTCGGTCTCTAGTTGGTGAAAACGACAGACTTGGATCCGAGACACAACTACATATTTGGCTTCCATCCCCATGGTGACTATACCCATAATACTTCTACAATGTTAGTACTAATACTACCACAACGCTATTGATAATACTACCATACTATTAGTTAGAATTCCCACCTCCGATATGAGCCACAGTACCCATGCTAGTACTACCACAATACTATTGCTAGTACTAATTGTACCACCATGTAGTGCTGACACTACCACAAGCGGATTAACAGGGACGTAGTATTAGTATAGTACTTGTATTATTGTACAGAATTTCTAGTATAGTAGTACAGTACTAGTATAGTAGTACATTACTAGTGTAGTCATGTGTTTTGTTCTATGCATAGGGGTGCTGGTCGCGGGGGCGTTCGGTAACTTCTGCACCGAGGCCACAGGGTTCTCTGCTCTGTTCCCGGGGCTTAGGCCTCACCTCCTCATGCTGCCCTTCTGGTTCAGAGTGCCTCTCTTCAGGGACTACATCATGACTGGAGGTCAGTCTGCCGTCCACCTGTCTGTCTCTTTAGGTCTATTGTCCAGCTGTTAGTCCAGTCTGTCCTACCTGTCTGTGTCTCTAGATCAAGGGTCTCTCTGTCTCTCACTCTCTAGGTCTACCGTCTACCTGTCTTTCTCTCTAGGCCTAGTGTACCTAGCTGTAAGAAGTCTATTGGTTTAGCTGCAAGTAAAGTCTGTCCTGTTTGTCTGTCTTTCTCGGTTTAGTGTGTACCTATCTTTGTCTCTCGGTGTGGGGACTACCTGTCTGTCTCTCTAGGTCTAGTGTCCAGCTGTAAGAACAGTCTGTCCTACCTGCTGTCTCGTCCGGAGGGAGGTCATGTTGCTGTCCTGGCAGTAGGGGGAGCTCCTGAAGCCCTGGACGCCCGACCTGGAGCCCTCACGTTACAGGTTCGTAACTAACCAATTAACTCACGTTACAGGTTCGTAACTAACCAATTAACTCACGTTACAGGTTCGTAACTAACCAATTAACTCACGTTACAGGTCCGTAACTAACCAATTAACTCACGTTACAGGTCCGTAACTAACCAATTAACTCACGTTACAGGGCTGTAACTAACCAATTAACTCACGTTACAGGTCCGTAACTAACCAATTAACTCACGTTACAGGTCCGTAACTAACCAATTAACTCACGTTACAGGTCCGTAACTAACCAATTAACTCACGTTACAGGTCCGTAACTAACCAATTAACTCACGTTACAGGTCCGTAACTAACCAATTAACTCATGTTACAGGTCCGTAACTAACCAATTAACTCACGTTACAGGTCCGTAACTAACCAATTAACTCTCAACTTACAGGTCTTAAAACGAACCAATTACCTAATAGTTGTCTATTGTAAACTGATCAATTAACTCATATTAACTTAGCAAACCAATTAATTCATGTTAAAGGGAACCTAATGAACAAATGACCTCACTTAACAGGTCTCTAAACAAAGCAATCATCTCTCACCTTAAAGGTCTCTAAAGAGAACAATTAACGCACCTTACAAGCCTCTAAACAAACCAATATACCCTCACCTTACAGGTTTCTAAACAGACCAATTCAATCACTGTACAGGTCTCTAAATAAACAGATGAACTCACTTTACAGGGTTTTAAGCTCCCCAATTAACTCTCCAATAACCATTGCCTAGAGTTTTCTTTTCATCCAGATCCTTATGAGGGGCGATGAAGGCTATGGTTGATAAACAGCTAGCCTGAACCATGATGTGGTGCTGAAACAGTTCGTAGGCCTGGAACTGTCGACATCGCTTGGTGCTGAAAATGTCATTATTTAAAAACGATAATAATTATAACAAAAGTAATGATAATAATAGTGATACAATTGTCCTCATGAAATAAGACAGCAATTCAATAATATTTGATTTCACCAAACACACTGCAACATAAGATATGACTAATTAACAAGTAGGCCTGATCCTTAGATGGCCTATCTAACTTAGCACAACGATCGATCAAAAAGTATTGGATGAGCACTCCGTCTGAGTAAGGGAGATTGGTATGGATCTACTTGTAATCGTATGTGGGTTGACCGATAGTACTGTTTGTTTTAGCGGGTGTGAACACCCGTCCGAACTCTGGGGCGGAGCAAACAAACAGACTCTGGTCCGCCTGAAGACAGGTTTAGCGGTCCGCAAGGGCATCCATGTCCGCAAAAAGGAAGCTTATGAGATCCCCTCTGATTAACTGTCCAATAGACAGGCGGTCTATTGATCAGTGTGTACATTGCTAGCCTCGCGGGACAAAGTCCTTTGTGTATGAAAAGCAAACCAAATGAGAAATGCTACAAAGTAGCAACTTCACCACTGAACCAGACCAAATCTACAGATTTAATGTGTGAAAAAGACCTTTATTTGAGGTTATGCTCATACATCTCTTCTGAGCCGCCTTCCACTCCTTTAGAAAGAATGTTGCTCCAGGCCAAACTTACTTGCCTCTATTTTCAGTGTGTAGAATTACACACCATTAGGGCCATCTAGTGGTGAGGTTTCAGATTACAACCAACTGGATACCCCCCCCCCCCCCCCCCCCCCCCCCCCCGCGCCCTTCCCTTTTCAACGACATAGAAGAGGCTATGATGGCCTGTTCTGTGTAAGGTTCCTTGATAGATTAAAAAAAAAAGTTATTTAATAGTTATTTTATCGATAAAATTATAGGTCATTTCTTGAGAGAAAGTGATTATGACTGGAAAGGGGCAGTGAGCCCAAAGTCATTAAAAAACCCACATATATATATATATATATATATTTTACCACTTTTGAAGTGGTATTATGTGTTGGATTTGATTTTCAACCGAGTAATCCGTGCCATTTTGTCGCTGTTACTAAAATAAAATAAAACTAATTTAGAGAAAACAGGAGCAAAACCCGATGTTTTTGCCAATGTCTGCCAAGCAGCAAGTGACCATTTCCCTCTCTGCACTGTGCGTGGAGCTCTGACTTGGCGGCGGTTGATGTTGATGGCAGCTTTCAAGAGAGGGCTAAGCTCCTCAGACACTTAATAGTAAGACCCCACAGTATATTCACAGCTCCTTCTTGGCAGTGGTTGTTGTTGATTGCATCATCCGAGAGAGGGTGAATCATCTTGGTCACTATTTGAGTGATGATGACCTACAAGGTCATCAAGGTGTGTGTGTGGGTGTGTGTTTGTGTGTGTGTGTGTGTGTGTGTGTGTGTGTGTGTGTGTGTGTGTGTGTGTGTGTGTGTGTGTGGGGGGCTATCTCCATCAGGGCAGTGGTAGATGTCCACGTCCAAGGGATGAGTGCTAGACCTAAAGCTTCTCTGACACTTAAAGACCAGAGAGTTAACAATTAACTCTCACTTTGCAGGTCTTTAAACAAACCAATCAACTCTAATCTTACAGGAGAGTGAGGTGAGACCAAATTATCTTTAATTTTATCATCCTTGATTCACCAATAAACCCCCAACCTACACCGTGGTGCAAAGTCAGCTTTAAAGGCTCTGTTTGTAAAAAGGAACACTGTGAGAATACAATAGGGGTGGATGATAGATGGATAATGGTAGAAAGATAGATGGATGAATGGTTGAAGGATGATTGATGAATGCATTACAGAAGGATGATTGGGTTGTTTTTAACAGTGTGTCTTTTTTCAGCTTCTCAAGAGGAAGGGCTTCATCAAGTTGGCGCTCAAACACGGGTGGGTGGAACCTATTGGAGGTACCTGATAGGAGGGGTGTAGGGATGGTATATCTTAGAGGTGTCTGAAAGGTCTGTGTGTGTGTGTGTGTGTGTGTGTACAGAGCTCATCTGGTTCCTGTGTTTTCCTTCGGGGAGAATGAGCTGTTTGACCAGGTTCCCAACCCCAGTGGCTCTCCACTCCGTTCACTTCAGGTAATAATTCCTATATTATTATGTACTGTAATAATATTCATATATTGTTATAATATATTATTGTTTTCTTCTCGGAATCAATGAAATATGTTTTGTATTGATAAAATAGTTTTTCGGTGTCATATTTGGTCAAATTATGGATTTCTTTAGTCAGTGGCCATTTAATATGTGGGATAATATAGAGTATATCAGTGTATTTGTATTAAATGTTATACTATATTATGTTTGCTTTACCCAGGAGCGGCTGCAGTCCATTATGGGAGTTTCTCTACCTCTGTTCCATGCCAGAGGAGTGTTTCAATACAGCTTTGGTCTCATGCCCTACAGGAAATCAATTCACACTATAGGTACAACTATATC
Organism: Pollachius pollachius; assembly: GCF_949987615.1. NCBI lineage: Eukaryota > Metazoa > Chordata > Actinopteri > Gadiformes > Gadidae > Pollachius > Pollachius pollachius. Next base: position 11,420,777 of record NC_136953.1, on the reverse strand, counting down.
ACATCACATTTAAACAATTATAGCTAAGTGTTAGCATGTCCTTGATTCTCTTTCTCTCTCTCTCTCTCTCCCCCCCTCCCTCCCTCCCTCCCTCCCTCTCCATAGTTGGTGAGCCTATCCCAGTGGTCCAGACTCCGTCCCCCAGTAGTGAAGACATAGATGTTCTTCATGGTAAATACATGGAGGCGCTCTCTGAGCTGTTTGAGAAGAACAAACATCTGTACGGCATCCCAGATGACCGCCACATCTCCTTCATATAGCGCACCGCCATCACCGCCCCATAACAGGCCCAAATCATGACATCACCGCCCCATAATACGCCCCCATCATGACATCACCGACCCATAACACGCCCGCATCATGACATCACCGCCCCATAACACGCCCCCATCATGACATCACCGCCCCATAACAGGCCCAAATCATGACATCACCACCCCATAATACGCCCCCATCATGACATCACCGACCCATAACACGCCCGCATCATGACATCACCGCCCCATAACACGCCCCCATCATGACATCACCGCCCCATAACAGGCCCAAATCATGACATCACCGCCCCATAACACGCCTGCATCATAACATCACCGCCCCATAACAGGCCCAAATCATGACATCACCGCCCCATAACACGCCCCCATCATGACATCACCGCCCCATAACAGGCCCAAATCATGACATCACCGCCCCATAACAGGCCCAAATCATGACATCACCGCCCCATAATACGCCCCCATCATGACATCACCGACCCATAACACGCCCGCATCATGACATCACCGCCCCATAACACTCCCCCATCATGACATCACCGCCCCATAACAGGCCCAAATCATGACATCACCGCCCCATAACACGCCTGCATCATGACATCACCACCCCATAACAGGCCCAAATCATGACATCACCGCCCCATAACACGCCTGCATCATGACATCACCGCCACATAACAGGCCCAAATCATGACATCACCTTCACATAGCATGAGAACATCCTCACATCACAGTCACATAAAACGCTGACAACTTGAAAACACCGCCCAATAACACGGCAAAATCATGGCATCACTGCCCCATAACACGCCTACATCATGACATCACCGCCCCATAACACACCAAAATCATGACATCACCTTCTCATAATACGCCGACATCATTATTGTTAGCTACAGTGGTATGCTTGCACTAGAAAACCACAGGATGTCCCAGTGAGCGAAAAAGCCATGCTAGCACACATAGCCACATAACCAGGCTAGAACTGCTAGTAGAAACATAAAAAATATATACTGTATGATTGATCTGTGATTTTATGTAAAGACTTTATCTTAAATATTTCATGTTGGAATAAGCAAATATTAATAATAAAACAATTTTATTGCATTTTGGTCTTTAAAGCAGCAATTTATGTCAGAAAACCAGCAGAATGATGAAAGGGTTATAGAGGGGAGAGAGAATGAGGGACAGATTGATGGAGGGATGATAGAGAAGATGTTAGGTAAACTTGTAGTCTCATGTAGTTCCTCTAAAGGCCTTTGGGTGGTTCACTCGAGACTCGAGGCTAGAATGTAGTTCCTCTGATGCCTTTATTGCAACAATTGAAAGTCTATGCAGTCTCTATTTTATATGGGTCCATATTCAAAATTCTATACTCGATATTGTTTATACTCTACAGTCTATACTCAACAATCTCTGCTCAATAGTCTATACAGTCTATACTTAACAGTCTATACAGTCTATAGACAACAGTCTATACAGTATATACTCAACTATCTCTACTCAACAGTCTATTCAGTCTATACTCAACAGTCTATACAATCTTTACTCAACAGTCAATACAGTCTATACTCAACTATCTACTCAACAGTCTATTCAGTCTATACTCAAGTCTATACTTTATAAATCTGTACTCAACAGTCCATACTGGATATGGTTTATATTCTCAACAGTATATACTTGTGTCTATACACAGTCTATACTAGTGGTACACAAAAAATACATTTACAATAAAATAAAAATAAACATTTATTATTGAAAATAAATACACTGTTCTTACTCTAAAGTTAAGATAGTATTATGGCTTGTATTTCAGACGGTTATTATGGCTTGTATATAGTGTCAACCTTTGTGTGTTCCATAATATGTTTTCAAGTGTTATGTTTCAGATTACTGTTAATCTAGCTAGTTAATTTGTGTGTTTATTTGTCAAAACACACTGGGAGCATAATCTTTAATCTTTTCCACTGTTTCCCACTGATCATGGCCTTGCATTCTTGCAGTTATAATTGTGAAAAAAGGGGGCTAACCCTAACCAAACCCTTTTCACTTTTTTCTTCAACCACTACATGTTAATTTATGTGTTTTTTACCGTTTCGTATGAGGTTCTCCATGAAAGGTCTTGATGACAATTGAGTAGTAAACCTAAAGTCTACGGTTGGGAATCACTGGCCTTGACTCACGGTCTATTCAGTCTATACTCAATGGTCTATCATCTATACATATACTCAACAGTCTAAGCAGTCTATGGTTTTTACAGTCCCTACTCAACAGTCTATACTTTATACTCTATACTCAACAGTCCAAACAGTCTATACTCTATAAAGTCTATACTCAACAGTCTAAGCAGTCTATGGTTTTTACAGTACTTACTCAACAGTCTATACTTTATAGTCTATACTCAATAGAAGCAAAGGGGGCTGATCAAGACTGCTGAGTATGAAGCTGGGGATATCGCCGTCTCCCTCTCTCTCCAGCCTCTCTGTGCGGAGCGTTCCCTGCAGCGAGCTGACGTCACAGCAGGAATGTCCATTGGCGTCGATCGCCCGGGCGCCGCCAGGAGCGGAACGGAACGGAATGTTTTACTTAGGCTATAAAGTCCTTAATTATCATTGTTGGGTTCTACGCCGTTGAGAACAGGACGGAGAACACATCAAGAGAGGAAGAGGGACCGAGACGGGAGAGAAAAGTGGAAAGTTTCATCTGGTCATCCTGAGTTGCACTTTGCACAAAGGAGGTATTGTCTTGACGGGACGTCAATCTTGGGACCTGAGAAGGCTGTTGACGAGAGAGAGGGGGGAGAGAGAGAGAGAGAGAGAGAGCGAGAGAGAGACATAGACAGCTAGTAAGTGTGTCTCAGTATGTGTTGGTGTGTTTGAGTGTGTGTGCAAGAGTATGTGAGAGAGAAAGAGAGAGAGAGACACACAGACCGCTAGCAAGTGTCTGTCGGTATCTGTTAGTGTGCTTGTGTTTGTGAGGGAAAGAAGAGACAAAGATAAAGAAAGTGTGTGTGAGTAAAGGACAGAGACAGCGTGTGTGTGAGAGATTGTGTGTGTGTGTGTGTGTGTGTGTTTGTGTGTGTGCAGATGTGTTTGTGTGAGAGTGTGTGATACACAGCTTGTGTGTGTGTGTCTGTGTGTGCTTGTCAGAGAGAGAAACTAAGGTTGTGTTTGTGTGTGTGTCAGACACAAATTGTGTGCGTGTTAGGATGAGTGTCACTAGGAGAAGCTTCGAGGTCATCAGTGTGACATCAGACTATGCTGGGACACTGGCCAGCCAATCTGGTTGCAGCTCTCAGGGAAACTCCTCCCAGCCAAGTAGCTCCTCCCTCCTCCGGAGCTCCTCACGTTTCAGAGTGATCCGATTGGCCACTGGGCGGGCGGAGCCCTATTGCCGCGGGCGATGGACCTGCAGGGACTTCCTGGAGAGTGAAGAAGGGGCGGGGCTTAGGAGGATGATGGAAAGCATGAGACACGCCCACTCACTGGAGTCCCTGGACATCATCCGTCAGCTTCCTCTACGGAAAGGGGAGGGGCTTCATGTTCTCGCCCAGAGACCAATTAAAACGGATATGAGACCATTCAGAGGCCTGCAGCCAATCAGGCTGCCCCTTCTTGACTCTATCCAGCCAATAGAGGACTCCGCTCTGCCACCACGGTTACTCAATATCCCTGTTCTCCAATTGGACACCAATGCTCAGGTACCACACATGCGTACACAGACACATATATATATACACATACAAACTCACAAATGTTTCCATATAATAGTACATATGTTTACATATACAAATGTAAACACACACACATATACATATACACACACCATATGATTGTGTCACTGTGGTGATGGTCCGGTTGTCATGGGGATGGTGTTGTCACTGTGGTGATGGTCTCATTGTAAAGGTCATGCTGTTAAAGTGGTGGCCATGGGGAAAATGGTAGTGCCGTCACCATCGAGATTGTGGTAGTGTGGTTACCAGATGGTCAACAGATAAATACATTATAGAATAATAATTAATATAAGCTGACATAACGCCTTTTACACTGTATGTTTGTTTTATGCACTGACTGCATGTCTATTTGGACATTGGAGTCTGCAATAAAGTTTGATGATGATGATGATAATTAACTGTTGGAATGGAACTACTGGATGAGATAAGCAAATGTGTGTCTCTCTCTCTCCACAGTCTGAGCAAGTGCGTCTCCACCGACCTGAAGATGGTTTGTTCAACCCCAGCCAAACAGTGTCCATACTTGACCACACCATGTTCAGCATTTCAGCGGAAACCAGGTAAAACACCATCATATATTAAAAATAATAAAAATAAAACTATAGATAAGTATTCTTTCATTTAAACATGCTGCCCTAGCTGTCTCTGTTTTATATACATCTAATTGACAGGTTATGTTGTATAAGTGTGTGTTGGTGTGTATTAGTGTGTGTTGGTATGTTTAAGTGTTTGTTCTGCGTTCAACTTCTGCAAGTAATATAATACGTATTGTAGACTGACAGACAGGCAGTGTGTGAGGGCTGTCGTGGGAACAAGGGGGTTTTTGACACGAAAGTCACGTTTTATTGCGAGTGGGAGCAACTCTCCTATTGGCTGACCCATGCGGCATAGGGACAGTTAGAATGTATTTGGACCAATCACAAAAGAAGAAGTCAGCGTGTGGGAAGGCTCTGTGATCGCTGCTCAACCGAGCTAGATGATTATCTGGGATTGCTGCGTCTGGCCTGACTATCTAAAAGGGGACTACTTGTGATTGCTGTATCTGGCATGACTACTAAACTAGTGGATTATCTATGATTGCTGAATCTGGTCTGGCTGCAAAACTCGTGGATTACCTGTGATCACTGCAACTGGTCTGACGACTCAATTAGTGGATTACCTTTGACCCCTGCATCTGGTCTGACTATTAAAGTAGGAGATTATTTTTCATTGCTGCATCTGGTCTGACTACTAAACAAGTGGATTACCTTTGATCGCTGCATCAGGTCTGACAGAACTAAAGCAGTGGATTATTTGTGATTGCTAAATCTGGTCTGACTGAACCAAACTAGTGGACTATTTTCTGATCGCTGCACATGGTCTGTCAAAACTAAACAAGTGGACTATTTGTGATCGCTATATACGGTTTAAAAGAACAAAAAAAGTGGATAAGCTCTCGCAGGATTACTGCCATTGGCTGACCACGGGAGTGACATTGTGATTGTATCAGATTGCATCAACTTGATTAGTTGGATGGACAAAGCTGATTGGTCAGATATGTTTGGAAGCGTGAAGGACATAATCTCAGTGTTGGAGCGGGCAAAGGAAGTCCCGCCTTCTCCCTCACGGCCCCGCCCCCCAAACACCCCTCCAATCCCCCGCAATGTTCTGCGGTGCCTGACCACACCCACCCCCCAGTGCCCTTCAGTGGAGCTGAGAGGTCAGGGAAAGGTCAGAGGGGTCAGGGAGTCCTGGCCTGGCGCCAAACCTGCACCGCTCGACAGGAAGTCCCCACATCAACTTCCTCCCTTGACTAACCTTAACCCTAACCCTACCCACCCTGCCAACCTTAACCCTTCTAACCTAAACCTTAACCCTGCTAACCTTAATCCTACTTACCCTACTAACGCTACTCACCCTAGCAACCTTTACCCTACTAACCTTAAACCTACTAACCTTAACCCTACTAAACCTACTAACACTAGGAACCCTCCTAACATGACTAACCTTAACCTTACTAGCCTTGACCTTAACCTTACTAGCCTTGACCTTAACCCTACTAGCATTGACCTTAAACCTACTAACCTTTACCCTCCTAACTGGACTAACCCTAGCCCTAACCCTAACCCTAACACGACTAACCCTAACCCTAACCCTAACACGACTAACCCTAATTGCACTGCTAACCTTAACCCTACTAACCTTGAACGTAACCCTACTAACCCTACTTACCTTCACCCGACTAGCCCTAACCCTGCAAACAGTGCTAACCTTAACCCTACTAACCCTAACCCTACTAACCTTGGACTTAACCCTACCAACCCCATAAACTCTAATCCTACCAACCCTGCCCCTCCTGTGATGTCACCGCCCAGTGGGCGGGGCCATGATTCTCCTGTGATGTCACCGCCCAGTAGGCGGAGCTACGCTGTGATGAGGTAACAATTGGCCCTCAGGAGGCTGACATGGACCCCAGATGGCAGAAGACTGACTGTTGGTGCCTCTGTGTGTGTGTGTGTGTGTGTGTGTGTGTGTGTGTGTGTGTGTGTGTGTGTGTGTGCGCGTCACGTGTCTTACAGTGATGCTGGTCTGGACCTGAACACCATCGATACCAAGATCCAACAGGCTATGGTAGGACTTCATGTACTGTTCTGCTCCTTCTCTCCCTGCCTCCCTCCCTCGTTCTCCCCCTTGTTCTCTCTCCTCCCTCTCTCTCTCTACCTCTTTCACTCTATCTCTCTCTCTCTCACACACTCTCTCTCTCTCTCTCTCTCACTCTCTCTCTCTCTCTCGCTCTCTCACTACCTCTTTCACTCTCTCTCTCTCTCTCGCTCTCTCACTACCTCTTTCACTCTCTCTCTCTCTCTCTCTCTCTCTCTCACGCCCTCTTTCTCTCATGCTCTCTCTTTCTCTCACACTCTCACTCTCTATGTTTATATATGTATGAGTGTATAAATAATGTATATATCACAGTCAAAGTCTCAAAGTGTTTTAGTGATGAAAGGCCCAGTATAACTCAGGGAATTATTGAGACATCAACAGCAACAGCTACATAGTAGGCAGGATGGGGAATAAGAATACAAACAGATATAAAGTTTAGGAGTGCCGAGGACTATGAAAGTTTAATTGGGGTGATTCCCATTGAACGTCCCGAGGAAGTGATCAGCGCCGACATTTCAGTGATCACTGCGATCACTGAGCTTAACGCGGCTGGTGGAGAAACCGGTTGGCCTCGGGGGTAAATAAACGTTTGTGGGTCTGGTGGGCCGGGCCTGGATTCTCCGGTGGCGTCTAGGCACTCTTTCCCATCCACACCACCCCTGGAGTCCGCCCGTCAGGAAGTCATTAAGATCCCGGGACCCTTCACTTGGGAACGAGTTTAGCGGCTACAATTGCGTTGAATGCCGAGGTGTAATCTGCAAACAGCATCCTTTCCCCCCCGCTCCAGGTGGGTGGGGGGCAGAGGGCTCTGTTGTGGGGGGGGGATTGTGTCATCCGTACATCGGTTGGAGGCGGTATGCGGATTAACAGTGAGTCCACGGTGACAGGAAGGGTTGGAACAGATGCGTGTTCTGCCGGGAGGGGCATCACCTGGCTGCATGACCTTGCTCTGTGCCACTGATCTCCATCATCGGGAGGGGCTTCAAGCAGCTGCAGCTGCTTGAAGCCCCTCCCGATGATGGAGGTCAGTGGCACAGAGCAAGGTCATGCAGGCAGGTGATGGAACGGGGAGCTCTGCTTCGGGGACACTGGGGGACCGCCGGAAGCAGAAGGGAGGACTGCAGACTGGTTAGGATGAGGATGGTGTGGAACAGATCGGTGAATACCTTCCCCAGCTGGTCGGCCCACTCTTCTGAGGACCCATCCTGGAGCACCCTAGTTTTTATAGTATCATAGTATTTAACACTTAGCAGTCGCTTTTATCCAAAGCGACTTACAATGAGTACATTTGTCGAAAGAGAAAACAATATATGGATGGTGGTCGGCACTATGTGCTGGCCCTGGAGACCACCGTGAGTTCATCTCCTTCAAAAGGCCTCCCCTGGTCGACCGTAGTCAAGGACAGAGCCCTCACACCCTCTGGTCCTCGGCCCGGCTCACAGCACACGCAGAACATTTGAAGGGACAGACAGAAGTGCTCATCAGGGTTCCCCTCAAACGCAGCATACCAGCGTCATGAGTGTCACAACGCATTTCTCACTCTGCCGTTGAACACCCGAGGAACCGTTGTCCTCAATTTGGGTCGGGAAGAACGATCCGTCTTTGCAACGGGCGGGGGGTCATAGCTGCTCCGTCGTCCAGAACAACAGAGGACAAGAATCGGATCGGCGGACAATAGACAACAATGGAACAATAGAAGCACAATAGAAGCCGCCTCAGGGTGAGCCTTCTGCCCTCCGTTATTTACTCTGTTGTAAGTCCTGTATCCGCCCGCCGTTAATCCCCTTGGGCGGGCGGGGGGGTAAGTGGACTGCTTCGATGAGAGCAGGGCTGGGTTCCAGAGGGAGGTGGGAGCGCTGTTCTATCGCAGTGAAGAGCTCCAGGGCTTGGGGAGCTCTGTGGCGGAAGTGCCGAGCCCCAGAGGGGGGTTGACCTTCGGGCCGCCCCCTCCGCCTCTACGTTTGCCTGACTCGGGGGTTCTGTCCAGTCGGGGCGGCGGCCGAGTCGGGCACCGTAGGGTCCAGTTAGATCTCCCTGGACAGCAGCCGGCAGTTCACGCAGTGAGAAGGGATATTACAAAGGAAAGTACGAGTTGAATGCAGAGCCATCGTCTGTGCGACCTTCATACGGTGCAACGGTCACTACAATAAATCGATATGTGTGTATGCATAATAATAATTATGCATTATATGTAATATATATACATGTGTACTGTATATACAGTATATGTTACATTCCCAGAGACACCCAGAGTCTATACTGTTTGAGTGGGCTTTATGTTATCCCCTCTATCCCCAATACTTGAGGATCGTAACAATATATATATATATATATATGTATATGTAAAATATTCTATATATTATATTACATATCTTCTAGGACCTGGTGAAGAGTCACCTCCAGCTTGCCATTAGGGAGGAGATGGCCGTCCTTCAACAGCAGATCAGAGATCTTCAAGACAAGAACAATCAGCTACAGAGAGAGAACTACACTCTTAGGTCCCTGCTCAACAAACCCTGATACAGACAAGCAATCTCGCACACCTACATACAGGCACACGCACACACGCGCGCACACACAAACACGCACACGCGCACACACACAAACATGCGCGCACGTGCGCGCAAAGGCACACGCACACACACGGTGATATCATATGTTTGAATTATTATGATTTATGTCTGCTATCACCAACTTGTATAGTTCAGAAATTAATACTATTATATATGTAATATAATATGATTGATTTTGTTTGTATAGTTATTTTTATAAATTAATTATATAAATTTGGTTTGTATAGTTTCCTTGAAAAAGAATAATATATATTTGGTTTCTGTAGTTAGTTTAATAAATTAAAATAATACTTTTGGGTTGTTTAGTTTAATCAATTACTCTTAAAAATTTGTTTGTATAGTAAGCATTAATGTAAAGGCCTTTGTTTAGTTAGTTAAAAAAATAGATAATGTAAATGTGTTTTATAGTTTAATAAATTATAAGATACACATTTTGTTGACAGCCAAACTTTATTCATTCCATATTCATCTCAATATAACTCTCTACGATGATATTTATATTGTCTGAAACATGGCTGCCTCCAAGTGGCCAAAAGAGATACTACACCTAACGATCCGTATCAATATATATAGATTGGTATGTGCAGTAAATATTGCATCTAGATATGATCCATGTTAATATTATAAAGATACATCAATATTAATATTGTATATAGATACCTTCAATATGAATATAAGATATACTTTTATCAATATTAATCACATTCATAAAAGTTACTTCAATAATAATATATAGATACCATTAATATATTAAGCTCAGTGATACAAATATTATACCATCAAAAACAATATAATATAGGGATACATCAATATTATTATGATACCATTAATATTAATAGCATGTATAGATACATCAATATCAATATAAAAAGAGATACCATGGATATTCATATATAGATGCATCAATATTAATATATATAAAGTTACATCGATATTTACGTTAAATATAGATACATCAATAATATATATAGATCCCGTGAAGATTCATGCATAGATACATCAATATAAATATAAATATAGTAACATCAATATTTATATTAAATATAGATGCATCAATATTATTATTGAGATACAAATAGATGCATCACCAGAGACACCAATATCCACTCAAACACAGACCTCCACACAGGACATTTGGGATTAAGGGTTGGGGTTAGTGGATGTATTTCATAGTCTGATGGAGGTCACGTGGTAGTGGTTGGGGGTGGGCGGGGGGTGGGGTAGGCTAGTGTGTGTTGGGTGGGGGGGGGATGACATACTTACAGCCTCCTCACAGGCTCTCACTCTCTCTCAGCCTCTCACTCTCTCTTACTCTCACCCTCTTTTCCTCTCTCTTCTCCCTCTCTCTCTTTCTCTATCTCTTTCTTCACTCTTATTTGCCAACATTACTTCCTCCAAATCGTTTTCTCCTGGCTGTTAGTTCTCCAGCTTATTGATATTGAACCACTTGCCACTGGCTGTGAGCTATCGATCTAGTGGATCCTGAAGACCAGCTCTGCCATGTCAGGCAAGGACGAGCAGCAGAAGGACGCTGGTGGATGGGACTACTTCTGGAACCCCAGGACCAATGAGTTCCTTGGCAGGACCGCCAAAAGCTGGGGTGAGGTCCAGTTACCTACCTAATGTGTCAGATTCTGCATTAGCTTCTTTACCTGTATCTCCATCTGTTTACCTTATTTATCTGTATTTACATATATTGACCTGATCTCCATCTATTTACCTTATTTATCTGTATTTACATATATTGAACTTATCTCCATCTATTAACCTTATGTTTCTCCATCTATTGACCTTATGTATCAATATCTATGTCTAATGACCTTATATAAATATATATCTATTGACCTTATGTATCTGTATCTCCATCTATTGACCTTTTGTGTCTGTATCTCCATCTATTGACCTTATGTATCTCTATATATTGACCTTATGTGTCTGTATTTACATCTATTATGAATCTGTTATGAATCTATAATAACATAATAGAGATTCACATCTATCATGAATCTCTATTATGAATCTGTATCTCCCTCTATTGACCTTATGTATCTGTATCTATTGACCTTATGAATCTGTATCTCCATCTATTGACCTTATGTTTCTCTTTCTCCGTCTATTGACCTTATGTATCTCTTTCTATTGACCTTATTTATCTGTATCTCCCTTTATTGACCTTATGAATCTGTATATATTGACCTTATGAATCTGTATCTCCCTCTATTGACCTTATGTATCTGTATCTATTGACCTTATGTATCTGTATTTCCCTCTATTGACCTTATGTCTCTATATCTACATCTATTGACCTTATGTCTCTATATCTACATCTACTGACCTTATTTATGTTCATTTACATCTATTTACTTACGTACCAACACACTACCAGTGTGTAGCAACCAGCTTGGTGATGCAGGGCAGCCATTACGTGCCCGAACACGCATTCCAATTAGAGACCAGGGGACGAGTAGGTGGCCATGTTGGTACAGGAGCCATGACGGGTATTTTGCCAGGGAACCGGTCCTAGCAACCCTAATCTTACAACCAGTTCCATGGGATCGTTATTGACCACGGCATCATCTCAGTTTAACATCTTAAAAGATGACACAATCTACAATTACGTAGAAGAATGGAAGGATGGAAAGATGGAAGGATACAGCACTGGACTACCAGTATGGACCAGTGGAATACCAGTATGTTCCACTAGGCTCCTATTATGGACCACTAGGCTACCAGTATGGACCACTGGACTACCAGTATAGACCACTCGGCTCCCATTATGGACCACTAGGCTGCCAATATAGATGCCTAGAGTACCAGTATGGACCACTGGGCTACCATTATGGTCCACTAGGCTACCAGTATAGATGCCTGTGATACCAGTATGGACCACAAGTAGCCTGGTGGTCCATTTAACCTTGCAAGGCAGCTGGTATCGTGAGATCCCAATCTTGCCAGGCTACAAGTTGATGCGTCCGAACCACCAGTGGTTCGGACCAATCAGCTTCCTATGAGGAACCGCGTGATCTACGTGCTACGTGATTGACAGATGGTTCAGCCAACCACCTGCCAAGTATTTCTCGAACGTGCCGGGCCCCATCCAAACAGACTCAGAGGATGCCTGCCCAGATGGTTCTGTGTAGCCAACCATCTGCTACGTCAGGTTGTAAACGTCTGGCCTCGGGTCGTACCAATCACCACTTTGTATCTAACATGGGGGTGGTTGATGCGATGACTGTCCACGCCAGCGCCCTTTGACAGCACCGTTGAGGCATTATTTTTTTATAAACAACCAAAATAGCTGCAGCTGACGTTTCACGCGTTTCCTCGCGCTGATTGGTCTAAGGTCTTGTGGCTTGCTGGCTTGCTTGCGATGATAATGTCCCTTAGAAATAGAAAATTAACTGAGAGATTCAAGACCAAACACCTTTGCGAAATCAGTCCGGCCATGTCCGGCTACTTGTTCACAAGGCTGTAAAGAAATGTGTTTCTGTATCAAGTGTTCTGTCTCTGTTGACTGTGTTTTGACTGTTTCAACCGGATGTGTTCTGACTGTCTAGCTGGCTGAATGGGACTTTGTGTCCTAAGTGATGTGAGTGAGGGTCTCTGTTTGTCCGTCATGGTGAATGGGCTGTGTGTCTGGCTCTTCACCATCATACAATCTTCGATGCGTAGCGTGTGCTGAAGGACTGCATGTGAATCAGGCTTACATAAGCTACACGGCGACGTCATATTACCCACAATTCCTCTGTTGCTGTGGCCTGGATTTTGGACTAGCTCTTAAGGATAGACACACACAAGCACGCAAGCACACACCCACACACGCACGCACGCACACACACACACACACACACACACACACACACACACACACACACACATATACACACATACATACACGCAAGCACAAGCACAAACAGCCACACACACATACACACACATTACTACCTATTTTTTCATTTGGGTTATGTGCGTGAGAGTGTGTGTGCGTGCTTGTGTTAATCTGGATTAGGGAAGAGTTTGATTGGACTATAATCTGTCTACATCTGGTACTCCCTCTCTCTTTCTCTCCATCTTTCTGGATCTCTCCCTCTCTTACGCTCTCTCTCTCTCGCCCTCTCTTTCTCTCCCTCTCTCTTACTCTTTCTCTCCTATACTTTTTCTATCTCTCTGTGTCTCTCTCTCTTACTCTCTCTTTCTCCATGTCTCTCTCTCTATTCCACTCTTTTCTTCTCCATATATCTCTCTCTTTTACTCTCTCTCTCATCTATCTCTGTTTATCATGTACTCTATCTCCATCCCTCTCTTTCTCTCGAATCTCTCTCTCCCTTGATTTTGCTCTCTCTATATATCTCTTAATTTATCTTTCTCTCCCCATTGCTCCCCTCATCTCTCTTTGTCTTTCTTTATCGCTCTCTCTCGTATTATCTCTCTCTCTCTCTCTCTCTCTCGCTCTCTCTCTCTCGCCCATATTGACAAAAGTGGGATTGCCCACTTGAAAATACAAGCTTGAGTGTAATTGTGTGTGTATAAATTGCAGACTTCCCCCTCCCCCTCCCAGACAGAATGTAGGTTAAAAGTGGGCGGTCCACATAAAGAGAGAGAGAGAGAGAGAGAGAGAGAGAGAGAGAAAATAGTTGAATGCACTCTAATTCAATGTTCAAAACAATAACCCTAACCTTTAACAACTGCTAACTGTGAACCATAAATTAACGCTAACCTAATACTTCGCCACAATCACATCTAATTTCTCAGGTACCGTTCTGAGTAAAGCAGGTTAGAGTACAGCACCTGACACAGCATTAGAGCCAACACCAGTTCTGACTAGCTCTGACTAGTTTCTGCTCATACATCAAGTGGTCAAGGCAACACGAAAGGATGGAATGCATTTATATAGCCCTTTTATCCAAAGCACTTTACAATATTGCCTGACTTTCACCCATTCATGCACACATTCACACACCGACGGCGGAGTCAACCATGAATTGCAACAGCCAGCTCGTCGGAAGCAGTTAGGGTAAGGTGCCTTGCTCAGGGACACCTTGACACTCAGGAGGAGCCGGGGATCGAACTAGCAAGCTTGCGGCTACCAGCCAACCCTGCTCTGCCTGCTGAGCTACTGCCGCTCTGAGGAGGATGAACGCTCAGAGATAAATCAGACCCCAAAGGCGGGACATCTTTAACACGCAATCCTCACCGATATATACGTTAGGATTCCCTTCGTTCCAGAGTTGCTTCTTGAACCAATACATAACGGATTGCATGCTTTCTGTAATAAATAGTTTCACTACATTCATCCTCTGAGTCTTACCTTCATCAAAGTAGAAACCTCTACTACAACAATGAGATGAAACATAATCAAAATAGTGAAATTTTTCCATGACACCTGGTGTTCTATCTCTCTCTGTGTGTCTCTATAGGTCTGGTGTTCTATCTCTCTCTGTGTGTCTCTATAGGTCTGGTGTTCTATCTCTATCTGTGTGTCTCTATAGGGCCAGTGTTTTATCTCTATCTGTGTGTCTCTATAGGGCTGATTCTGTCCTTCTCCCTGGTGTTTGACCTCTATCTCTATCTGTGTGTCTCTATAGGGCTGATTCTGTCCTTCTCCCTGGTGTTTGACCTCTATCTCTATCTGTGTGTCTCTATAGGGCTGATTCTGTCCTTCTCCCTGGTGTTTGACCACTATCTCTTTCTGTCTGTCTCTATAGGGCTGATTCTCTCCTTCTACCTCGTGTTTTACCTCTTCCTGGCTGGGATGTTTGTGTTCACCATGTACGTCATGCTGCTGACACTCGACGACTTCACACCCACAAACCAGGACCGCCTCGTGACCCCAGGTACACACACACACACACACACACACACACACACACACAGACACACACAGACAATCATCAACACACAAACACACATACAAACACCCACACACCCACACATCCTCACACCGACAGTTGATAATTGGTTGATGACTGGTTTCTGATTGGTTGCTGATTGGTGGTTTGGGTCGACAGGGTTAATGATTCGTCCTCGAGGAGAGCTGCTTGAACTTCGCTTCTCTCCTGAGAACACCGAGACGTGGGACGTACACGCCCAGAGCCTCGACTCCTTCCTGGAACGTAAGAGACACACACACACACACACACACACACACACACACACACACACACACACACACATATATACCTTCACAGAGCCTAGTTCTGCTAAAGAAGTGCTCATGGGAAGATACAACGCCGATAGGCCGCATATACGAGGCGAACACACCATCTGTCTGTTGAACAAGCTGGTGGCATGGAGAACATGGAGTGAACCGTAACTCCAGTGCCAATCGACAGCAGGGCTGGCAAGTTAAAGCAAACTTGGCATGCATTGGGAACCAGGGGAGGGGGGAGAGAAGAGGAGTAATTTGACCACATTTTTTCTGGTTCAGGTTAGGAATCTAGCTGAGGGGTTCTAGCTGGCGTTCAGTAAACCAGAGAACAGCACATAACAATAACTAGTGTAGACGATATATAAACGAGTGGATGAGTGTCAGCTAAATTTGGTTGGATTTTAGCAAAGTTTCTAAGATGGAAAAACGCAGTTCTGGCGATACTGTTACGCAATCATTTTGGGAGATTTCGTGACATTTACAAATTGTCTCCGTTGTTTCTTCAGGCTGGTGATTATCCGCTCTATTTTCCCTGTGTTGAGCTTCAAATAGTTGTGGGACATCCATCCTTTAATTGCAGTCAGTCAAGAAACAACCTATTGGGTCTGGGGGAGGTCATTTCGATGCAATAGGAACGTTGTTTTGAGTTTTGTCCACATAACAGTGAAAGCTAATTCCATAGCTGCAAATAATATCACCTTGACCGGAGAATGGAGATTGCAAAGGTCAGTGGACCAAGGACCCACCCTTGATGGAGACCAAAGCTTAGGTTGCAGTCTTTTGATTCAGATTCTTCACAAAGAACAAATGGGTTCAATCTATGAGATAAGATCTAATCAGAGAAGTTCCGTCTCTGATGCCCACATAAGGTTTTGAGACAATCAAGCAGAGGATGGCCAGGGTAAATTGTGTTGAAGTCGTCAGTGAGGTCAGGTGTAACCCTCAGGGAGCTTGCATCGCAATTCTCTCTCTCTGTCTGACTGTCTCTCTGATGCTCTCTCTCCCAGCGTACAACGACAACTATCAGGCTCAGACCAACGATGATTGTGTGCCCGACCAGTTCTTCATTCAAGAGGACAGTGCGGAGGTCAGTCTGTCTCACTGTGGCTTACCTGTCTCTATCACTAGAGCTAACCTGTCTTTCTCTAGATCTAACCTTTGTCTCTCTCTAGATCCTCCCTCTCTCTCTTTAGGTCTAATCTGCCCTTCTCTTTAGATCTATCCTGTCTCTCTCTAGGACTAACCTGTCTCTCTCTTTGGGTCTGACCTATCTCTTTCTTGCTTTAACCTGTCGGTCTCTCTAGGACTAACCTGTCTTTCTCTTAAGATCTAACCTGTCTCTTTCGCTAGCGTCTAACCGGTCTGACTCTCTAACCCATCTGTCTGTCTGGGTCCAACCTGTCTGTCTCACTAACCTGTCTGTATCTCTAGTTCTTATCTGTCTCTCTTGTGGGTAACCTGTCTAACGTGCCCTCCAATCTCCTGTCTCTCTATGTCTCACTCTCTGTATCTCCAACCAGGCGGTTTACGTAGCTCTAACAGACCTGTCTCTCTATGTCTCACTCTCTGTATCTCCAACCAGGCAGTTTGTGTAGCTCTAACCGACCTGTCTCTCTATGTCTCACTCTCTGTATCTCCAACCAGGCGGTTTGTGTAGCTCTAACCGACCTGTCTCTCTATGTCTCACTCTCTGTACCTCAAACCAGGCGGTTTGTGTAGCTCTAACGACCTGTCTCTCTATGTCTCACTCTCTGTACCTCAAACCAGGCAGTTTGTGTAGCTCTAACCGACCTTTCTCTCCAAGTCGTCTCTTTCTCTGGATCTAACCTGTCTGTCTCTCTAACCTGTCCCTTTTTTTTAAAATGGATTCTATTCAGAAGGGACCACGTACAGTTTAAAATAGACATGTCAACATTTGATGCAGCGTACCAATAGATTTAACCCCATTTGCATCTCTAGTCCCTCGGCAGGTCTAAACAGACAAAGGGCGAAAGTACAATAAAAAACAAGACTGAACACAGAGATTAACAAAATATAACACAGATGACATGCAATACCATGCTACACACAACAGCCACACACTATATCCGACCACTAATCATGGCTCCACCGATAAGCGGTCAGATATTGTGTGTTTGGATTTTACAGAGAAGCTGATGACCCAAATGCAGTGCAGCAAAATGGTATGGTACAGCCACATAAAGAGAATGTTCTTGAGGTTTTAGTAGAATTTAATGAGCGCGTAAACACAAATCCACATGTCAAAGGAGGGGCCAAACCGTTAGAAATGATGTAAACATGGTCTCCAGGGCTAACCTGTCTGTCTCTCTAATCCGTCTGTCTTTCTAGGTCAGGAACCATCCGAAGCGCTCCTGTCAGTTTAATCGCACTGTGCTGGAGGAATGTTCCGGGCTCCAAGATCGTTCCTATGGTTACCAGAGTGGTCAGCCCTGTGTCCTCATCAAAATCAACCGGGTAAAACCCCTTAACAACCCCTTAACCCTCTAACCCTAACCCTAACCCTCTAACCCTTAGCCTCGAACTCTCTAACCCTAACCCTCTTACCATCATTTTTTTGTGAGGTTTTGTTAACCAAATTCGTTTTGTTTCCGCCCGTCTGACTGTCTGTCCATCGGTTTCCTAGGTGATTGGAATGTTACCAGGGAAGGAGGGCCTGTCTCCCTACGTTACCTGTGCTTCAAAGGTTGACCAATATATATATTCTTATCCATTCATGTGTTCATAACATCAAACCCCTTCATTTGTGACTATCTTCAAACCTCTTCATGTGTTTATATCTTCTAGTTCCTTTATGTGTTCACATCATCTGACCCTTTGATGTGTTCTTATCATCTAACCCCTAGATGTTTCATTGCACCTAACCCCCTTCATATCTTTATACCTTCTAACCCCTGTATGTGTTCATATCTTCTAAACAGTTCATGTCTTCATATCACCTAACAGCTAACCCCTTCATGTGTTCCTATCATCTAACCCCTTCATAGCTTCGTAACATCTAACCCCGTCAAAGTGGGAGAAGAGGATGGGTAAGGAAAGGTGAAATACAGATCTTAGAAAAGACTGCTGAGCCATGGAACACAGAACATTTAGCTGTCTGGTAGCACAGATGTTGTTTGTGTTAGCCAGATGTACGGTTCATGGATTCTACCGCAAATACCAATTCCATCCCCAAGCATTCAATTATAAGGAGGTTGATACAAATGCTGTTGTGGGGAAATTGTGTTTTGAAATAAATGGTTAGCACAAATGGTTTGTTTTGCTCCTGAAAACACAGATGGTCTTACAAGACAAATATATGGGTCCGACTATTGCCTGGAACACGATCAGCATCAGTCAGGCACCATAGCTGACAAACTTATCATCCGATTTACCTATGCACTTCAGAAACAAGAGATAGAGGCGATTTATTAGTATTTTTAGTAGGAGTAGTTTAGGTGTGTGTATATATGAATACTGTGTATATAAATATATCATTTGTTGTTTCAGAAAGAAGATGTAAATCTCGGACAGCTTGCATACTTTCCTTCCAATGCAGCTTTCAACTTGATGTACTATCCCTACTATGGCAAAAGAGCCCAGGTAAACACACACACTCAAACACTCACTACAAACACGCACGCACGCACATGCACATACAAACACACACACACACACACACTCACACTCACACTCACACACACACATACATACACACACCTGATGTGATACCACCTACTATGGAAAGAGAGCCAAAATACACACACATACGCATGCACGCACGCACGCACGCACGCACACACACACACACACACACACACACACACACACACACACACACATACACACACACACACACACACATACACACACAAACACAAACATTGGGTTTGGTTGGGTCTACTCTCTAAGATGAATTTGATATATTATATTTATATACAGTTTGACATTTCCTGGAATAATATTCCGTAGGTTAGGTGAATACATCCCTCTGTGATGACCTGGGGTTTCACATCAATAAATAATGTTCTCCACCCCTTTAAGAATTTTTTTTATTTTTTATTTTACTTTATTTCTTTACCTTACCTTATTGTATTTTAATTTTAGGTGTGCATCCTTTATAAGCCCTCAGGGGTTTCTTTTGTCCCACCCGTGCATTTATGTATGTGTATGTTCATCTTTTTGCCACTTTAATCTTGTCTATTTGCACAAGTAAAACTAAACTAAACTAAAGGATCTCATCTGTGTGTGTGTCTTTGTAGGTGAACTACACACAGCCCTTGGTGGCAGTGAAGTTCATGAACCTGACGATGAACCAGGATGTGGCGGTGGAGTGTGTGGTAGTCTCCAACACCATTGCCCAGGGAGCAGAGAGAGACAAGTTTGCCGGCCGAGTTTCCTTCAAACTGAGAGTCAGCGACCAGTAGAACACAACCACCCACACCCCCACTCACACACACACACACACCCACCCACCCACCCACCCACCCACCCACACACACACACACACACACGCACACACACACACACACGCACGCACACCCACACACACACACACACACACACACACACACACACACACCGACACCCCCCCACCCCCCCGCACCCACAGACACACACACACAAATGCACACGCACACACACACAAACACAGATGTGTGACCTTGTGAACTTGAACTGTCCTTAGTAAGACACACCTTTATGGATCTAGACCAATCCTCTGCACTTCCTGGTTGGAGAGCCCATTAGCCAATCACATGGCTGTGGAAAGCCCTGTGCCAATCTTGTTATTGATCCTTTTTCTGGATTTGTTGTTCTATCCTCAATGTAAGATGTGTTTTGGAAAATAAAAAATAAAAATACAAACGTCTGTGTGTGTGTATTAGTGTGTTTGGTTTGATTATTGGGTGTCTGCTTGTGTATTGGTGTGTGTTTGTGTTTGTTTGTTGTCTTATAGTGAAGGGCTTCTAGTAGAAGTCTCTTAGTGGAGGTCTTAGTGGAGGTCTTAGTGGAGGTCTCTTAGTGGAGGTCTTAGTGGAGGTCTTAGTGGAGGTCTTAGTGGAGGTCTTAGTGGAGGTCTTAGTGGGGGTCTTAGTGGAGGTCTTAGTGGAGGTCTTAGTTGAGGTCTCTTAGTGGAGGAACCAGTTGGGTGAGAGTGATGATTTAAAGTTAATATAATTCACCAAATTTTGTATCATGAGAAATTCTCCAGCAGAGGAGACATCAGAACAGACACAGGAACGTTCAACCTAATCCTTTGATTTGCTGACCTACTATGAATATTCTAACAATCTCGTATTACTTCCAATTAGCTTATTCCTTGCTGTTAAAAACCTCGTATGCTGTTATTCTAGTTTAAACCACAGGTGCCGTTTTTGTTGTGTTCGCTTTTCATATTGTTTGCCTCTGTCCCTATTCATCACCCGTACAATTTGAATGCGCATGCGCGTGGTTTCCGGAAGATAATCAAACCTATAACTAAAGCGGGGCTGAGTCAAAGCAGTTTACTGAGTTAAACACGTTTATACTTGTACTTGTTTGAGATGATAGTGAAATCAAAACGCGTATATAATGAGACCAGTGTAAATGTAACGACGGCTTTAGTCCTCTAATCAGAGTTTAGATACTGAGGTTAGAATCAAAAGTGCTTTAACTTTGGAACATTAGTTAGCTAAACTGAAGCCCAGTTAGGAGTTCAACCAGTGGTTAACCAAACCGCTAACTACTGCAGCTCAACCAGTGTTTAACAAGAACACTAACTAGTCCAGTTATAGTGAGTCAACAGCTTCAAGAGTTCACATCGGAGAAGACTGCTGGAGTTGGAAGAGAAATGAATCAACTGGAATTGTATGTACATTGACTGTATGCTTTACTTAACCAAATAACAACTGACGTTCAGTATGACTTATCTGTTTATTTGGTTGGATTAAGTATTTAAGCTAACCAGCTCTTTAATGTAACTAGTTAACAGGGTAGTAGCTAACTTGCTGTTTAGGATAATACGTTGATGGTTAGCTCTTTAAGCTAACTGGTTAGAAGGGTAACGTGACTGCTAATGCAGTATCAGCGATGAATACACAACGTTGGTAGTAACCTATCTTTTTATAACTATTGTTTTGGGGATGCTGATATCTTTGTGTTTTAAGATTAAATGGGAATGAGAGGATATCTTTATGTTCTAGAATTAAAAGTGATGAAGATTGTTTTTTTTGTTTAAAGATGATCATTTAGTGTTTTAGAATTAACAGTGATGATGGTGATATTTGGTGTTTTAGGATTAAAGATGAAGATGAAGATTTGGACGAGTTGATGAACGCCAGGGATGACCCCAACGGCAACAACCCACACAAGGTGACTTTGTTATTTATAATTTGTTTATTTCCTTTTTATTTGTAACGTGTATGTATATATTTATATTCATGAATCTGTGTGTTTTTGTGTATTGCAGTCAGTCTCCCCAGGTCCAGGGGAACACCCACTCCAGTACAACTACAGTCTGTGGTTCAGCAGAAGGACTCCTAGCAGACCAGCCAGCATCCAAAGCTACGAGCAGAACATCCGACAGATTGCCACAGTTGCCTCTGTAAGCACTGCTGTGTGATTAGGCTGAACAGTTCTGGAAGCTGTACAACCGCAAGGCTCAGGGCTAACATTTTCTTCTGGTGCCACCAACTTTTTGATTTGGTCACATCCTCATTTATTTTTGATTAGTAATTTGTTAACAGTTCTGGTAGATGTACTGTGTCTGTTTTTAGGTTGAACAGTTCTGGAAACTCCAGTCATCTGGTTTAACTGTGTGGGGGTGTGTATGTTTGTAGGTGGAACAGTTCTGGAAGCTGTACAGTCATCTGATTCGACCTGGAGATCTAACGGGACACAGTGACTTCCACCTCTTTAAGGAAGGGATCAAACCGATGTGGGAGGTAAGTGTATATTATAGGGTATTATCATTACTATTATACATATACATATTTATTCATGGTTACCAACGAAAAATAAAGTAGTTTCTCTTTCATTGCGCAGAGACATACTGCAGTAGAGCACAAGTGGTGAAGCTTAGCTATATGTGATTGGCAGGAAAATCGATTTTCCTAAACAATCAGAAGAAATTATGAATTTGTCAGAAATTTGTCTGGAGCGGTCTGAAAGCTATATTCTCTCATTAGGCAGTCAGCTAGGAACAGATGACGTATCTGACCTTGCCATTTTTAACAAACATCACTAAAATAGCTCTTGGATCATATAGGCTATCTGAAGACCTTATGCATAGCATTAGGCTTCCATAGGTTATTAACCATGGTCTTTATAATGTATTCACACTGAGTATTGAATTGGACGATCCAAAATGTCTAGCGGGGTCAACTGAAAACTGATCCGCTCAAACAACGGCGGCCATGCGTGGCAAAAGGAGTGTGTGTGTGTGTTTATATGTATATATCATGTGTGTTTTATAGGACGATGCAAACCGAAGTGGGGGCAAGTGGATCATCCGTCTTCGTAAAGGCCTGGCGAGTCGTTTCTGGGAGAACATCATCCTGGCCATGGTGGGGGAGCAGTTCATGGTGGGGGAGGAGGTCTGTGGCGTGGTGGTGTCCATACGCTTCCAGGTACAGTACCATTAGAACTACAGTAATGTCTGACCCTAACCGTGTAGGTGTGTATGTGTTCTATACTGTCTAACCCTATAGGTGTGTATGTGTTCTATACTGTCTAACCCTATAGGTGTGTATGTGTTCTATACTGTCTAACCCTATAGGTGTGTATGTGTTCTATACTGTCTAACCCTATAGGTGTGTATGTGTTCTATACTGTCTAACCCTATAGGTGTGTATGTGTTCTATACTGTCTAACCCTATAGGTGTGTATGTGTTCTATACTGTCTAACCCTATAGGTGTGTATGTGTTCTATACTGTCTAACCCTATAGGTGTGTATGTGTTATGAACCGTTTTAACCTTATAGGTTTGTATGCATTTTATTGTGTGTGTGTGTGTGTGGGTTTAAACTCTCTAACCCAACATGTGTGTTACAGGAAGACATCTTGTCCATCTGGAACCGGACGTCCAGCGACCAGACCACAACGTCCCGCATCCGAGACACTCTGAGACGAGTCTTAAACCTTCCTCCGAACACCATCATGGAGTATAAAACACACAACGACAGCATCAAGTAAGACTCTCTAACCCTAGCCAACTAGCACCATCACGGAGTATAAAACTCACAACGACAGCATCGAGTAAGACTCTCTAACCCTAGCCAACTAGCACCATCACGGAGTATAAAACACACAACGACAGCATCGAGTAAGACTCTCTAACCCTAGCCAACTAGCACCATCATGGAGTATAAAACACACAACGACAGCATCGAGTAAGACTCTCTAACCCTAGCCAACTAGCACCATCATGGAGTATAAAACACACAATCTCATTGAACACTAACTACCAAGCCCCATTATGAAGAACAAAACACGCCTCAAGTAAGACCCTTAACCATAACTCTCTAGCCCTCCTTCACCCTAACTACCTAACCCTATTGTATTGTTATTATTATAGTAATTTTTTTTTTATTATTATTAATTATGGCTTCGTTTCTTTTAGGGATAACTCCAGTTTCAGAAACACCAAGATCACCCTGTGAGGAGACCAACACATGAACCAGATTGTGGAAACAGATTGTGGTGGATGATGAATGCATGGCATGTGAAATCAAGAGCGGATGGATGGATGGATGGATGTTTGAATGAATGAATGAATGAATGACAGAGGACGGTGATTTTCATCTGACTTGTGATCTTATTATTAATTAAAGCAGCTGTTAAACAAGTTTGTCGTCCACAAATGACTTCCTGTGGTTCTGCTCAACCTTGGGTCCCCCTCAAGGGGAGCATGGCAATGGGAAGACCCAGGCAGCTATCTACATATGGAATTTATACAACTGCATTTTAAATGAAAAAGGTTCCAATGTATTTAAGGTTAAATCATCTGTAATCAAACTGTGTGTGTGCTAATGTCCAACTGACACTAGCGGTCGCCAACCTTTTTGAACCTGAGTGCTACTTCATGGTCGTACGAAGGGCCCCCAGTTTGATGCACTTTTCTGAAATAACAAATTTGCTCAGTTTGCCTTTAGTTACAGACATGCAAACGGCGCGCTTTTTGGCGCGAGTCGCTTTTTTATCATCGATTTTGGGGACCTGTGTGGTTCGTGCAGATCCGAAGAGTTTTTTTTGGGGGGGGGCGGGGGGGGGGGCGGGGGGGGGGGGGGGGGGGCGTGTGGCGTGTGTGCAGGTGTCAATAATCCGTAATCTGACTGAGACCCCTCGAGACTTCGAAGTAAAGAAAAGTGATTCCGGAAATGATTTTGTCAGGGGACCAATCACAGCCCTTGCCCTTGCCGTCGC
This sequence comes from Pollachius pollachius, assembly GCF_949987615.1. Classification (NCBI taxonomy): domain Eukaryota; kingdom Metazoa; phylum Chordata; class Actinopteri; order Gadiformes; family Gadidae; genus Pollachius; species Pollachius pollachius. Next base: position 11,396,006 of record NC_136953.1, on the reverse strand, counting down.
ATCAACAGATTGTTAAATATTGGATGCGCATGCGCACGTAGAGCTACTGAGAGGGTCTCCGACAGGGTCTCCCGTAGGAGTCGGTTCACTGGGGACGCTGTGGACCAGTACCTACTAGTTTTCAGATAACTTTGATAACTTGTTTAACTAAGTGGATGTGGTAGGCTACACCACGGGATGAGATCACTGCCACATAAATAAAGGTAAGACACAATCTTTTTGCTTAAGATTAGCTGGTGCTGTCTGTTCGTCTGTCTCATGTAGCAGTGTATACTAAATTGAATTTCCTATTAAAGCATATAGCATAGGCCTTCTCATGTTAATAGGATATTGCGCCGTCATATTTTTTCCGACTTTGGGTAGCGCTCTTTTTTTTGTCATACATGTGTTTGCATCACTGTAGTTATATATTATTATAAATGGTTAATGATACTCCTCTATGAGAAGACACTGATCATGTTAATGATTTCTCACAATAATTATCAACAATGACTTAAAAAAGGTGGAAAGGGTTGTTCCAGAATGAGTTGTGCTATGTTTAGAACAGGGCTGCGGGCGCCTCATATGGTCCTTGCGGGCACCCCGGTGCCCGCGGGCACCGTGTTGGTGACCCCTACACTATAGAGTGTTGTCAACGCTAGACAATAATCTGGATAAAAAAGGCACTTGGTTCCAGCAGGGGGCCACCTGCCATCGTTAGTGTGTTTGAATGTGTCAGTGTTTTTAATAATTGGACGATGTCATTCACCTGTTAAGGTGTGGGCTCCAAGCTCTATGTAGTGAACCCCATCGGCCATTTGGTGTCTTCTTCCGCGGGCTAGCTGGCTTTTGGTTTTGTTTCTTATTCGTTTATCTTATTTGTTTCTTTATTCACATGGGAAAACCTCCCACTACCAACATTTCAATCGTCCACCCACTGCAATATATATTAATTTAATCGTTTATAGTCCCCCTGAAGAAGACATGGCTGAACGTACTTTCTGGCGAAACACGGATACGATGACTCAACCTTTCAGATCCACAGTTAACTTATATATATCAACATTTCTAGCTATATTTATTAACGTAGTGTGTTTTTACTTATCAATATTAATATTTTTTATTTATTTTAGAGATAATTTAATTGTATTATAGCAACATTTTTTTTTAATTATGTTTTTTCGTTTAGGGATAAAATATATTAACGTAGTGTGTTTTAACTGCTCGTGTCGCTAATGTGATTTTTGTGTTTTGAAGCAATATACCGGGAGGAGACTATTATCTGGTTAAGAAATAGGCTAACCTAAATTATGTATATAATCACACATGCGTGCTTCAAACACGGCCTTCATTTCATTTTCCATGACATCCCCATATAAATCCTGTATTTTATACATTAACATCTTATATAAACACATGGTCACTATTCTTAACCCGCTTAATAACGGTTGTCGCAGGTTCTAGGCTCCTGTAATGAGTTCATGTTCACAATGTAAACACAGTTCACATTGATAACGAGTTGGGAGTTCCAGGTAGAGTTCCAGGTAAAGTGTCATTTACACAAACCCAGATGAGGATCATCCCATTAGTAGTGCCCTGAAGTCATTTACAAATTAAAAGATTAATTAGTTTTACTCCAAACATGCTGTCACTTTGTTTGGTAAACAAAGTTCCTCCGGCTATGGAAAATACAACATAGTCTATGGGGACTTTAATTTATGTAGATGCAATGTGAAATCTGTCTAAATTATCTCAATTGTCAACCATACCTGTGTGTGTGTGTGTGTGTGTGTGTGTGTGTGTTTGCCAGGTATTGTCAACTACATCAATTTGCATAGCACGTGCGTTGCCAGGTAGTGTCATCGTGTGTATGGGTGTTGCCGTGGGGCGTAGATGCAATGTGAAATCTGTCTAAATTATCTCAATTGTCAACCATACCTGTGTGTGTGTGTGTGTGTGTGTGTGTGTGTGTGTGTGTGTGTTTGCCAGGTATTGTCAACTACATCAATTTGCATAGCACGTGCGTTGCCAGGTAGTGTCATCGTGTGTATGGGCGTTGCCGTGTAAAATAAACATGTCAGTTGTAATCTGTTCAAATCCTAATCTGGATTACCGCCGTCTCCAAATATCACCGCTACCATCTGGCCCGCTGCCACGAATAGATGGTTTAGTCCCACCATGGACATCCTCACATGAGTCTATCACTCACTATTCTCAGCAGGCAAACTCAGAAAGGCCTTCTCATGTGGTTATGGTATGTATGGTATGTAATCCATGTATGGTAGGTATGTACATGCAGTACATACCTACAGAAGTTTGTTTGTTTGTTAGTAGTAGTAACCAGTAGTTCTGGTACAAATATACTATAATAAGTTTGTATGTATATGCATACACACTTATTATAGTATATATTTGTAACAGTACTACTTGTGGAAATATATTGCATGCATGAACTGAACCTTTGGAAATCTTAGTAGGGATGATTGGGATGATGGGAAGTTTAAGAACTATAAATCATATGAACTACAAGCACTTATAGTACATTTACACAGCTCTTACAGCACTTGTACAGCCATATCCATGAAAATAATGAAATGACTATATTACTTGATAATTATGTAGATACAAATAAAAGCACACCACCATCATATGATGTAATGTTTTATACTATAATTGATCATTATGTCGATAGAAAGGTTGTCCTAGTTGAACTCTTAACAAGATTAAAGACTAAATGTCATTTCTCTCTCTACTCCCATCCCCTCTCTCTCGCCCCTTCCCATCCCCTCCTCTCCTCTGTCTCTCTTTCTCTCTCTCTCCCTCTACGTTCTATCCACTTCCCTCTCTCCCTCTTTCTATCTTCTCTCTCTCCCCCTCTGTCTTCCTCCCCCCACTATCTCTCATTCTTTCTCGTTGGAGATGAGTAGCGAAAGTACATTTCACCTTAAGGAACTTCCAGCATGAGTTTCTAACCTTAACACTTACCTTAATGGAACTTCAAGCATGAGGATCTAACCTTAACCCTTACTTTAAAGGAATTTCCGGCACAAGGATCTTACCTTTACTCTTACTTTAAAGGACCTTCCAGCATGAGGATCAGACCTTATCCGTAACCTTTGCACTAGGATCTAACCCTCACTGTATTTCATGTAGAACAACTGATTGTGTCTGGAGCATCATAATAAGAAGAAAGTCTTATGTACTGGTAAGTTGTAGATCTAAAGGTATTTGTTGATCCACACTAGTTATATAATATATATTATTACTCTATGTGTCTTATCTATAATTAAATGACTATATAAATCTTATCTGATGCACGATTGTAAAAGTTGCTCACTCTCCAGGTGAATATAATTTGAATGCAGAATGCTGATATAAAGGTATTTGCTGCAAAAACCAGTCGGATATGACCTAAGAATGTGTTTAATACAACAGCATCAAGGACACCATAAAAGCACAAGGGTTATCCCAATGAGCTAATCACAAGAATCCCAGTGGTCTTGACCTCTTTCTTTTATATTACAGATCTGTCAAACCTTACCATGTCCTTGTTCAGGGCAAGGGCAACCTAACTATTTCATTTTGATAATTTTGCAGATAAGGATGCGCTCTCCCAAATGATGTTTTATTTAACAACCCTGTGTTTTTTCTTTTTAATACTCAATTTACTCAATAATACTCAATACTTAATTTTAATACTCACACACCACACCATTTCAAATACGGCCATCATTCTTTTTTCAGTGACATGCACATGTAATTCCTGTATGTTATGCATGAACATGAACTTATTACATGAGCACAATATTCCTAACCACCGGTTTGATGGTTCTTGGATCCTGGAACAGAGCACTGTGATGCTCATATTCACAATGTAAACACAGTTCACATTGATTACGAGTTGGAGTTCTATGTATAGTGTCATTAACACAAACCCAGAGGCGGATTCACCCCCTTAATAGAGCCCTTAAGTCATTTACTTATTTAAAGATTAATTATTTAGGCCGGGTTTTACTTACAAAACCTATTTGTTGCATTAACTTTCGCATGCGTACAGGGTTTTGTTTTAATAGTAAAAAGATCACGTTGTTTTAAGGGTAAAAAAAGTTCCGCTGGCTATGAGAAATACAACATATTCTAAGATGGCTTGTGAAGCCAACCTGCAATTAAAGCAGATACCTGCTTTAACTAAGCAAATTTAGTTAAGCAACGTGAATTAAAGAAAACAAAATGGATCACTCTCTGAGTTCCAGAGACACTTCGAGAGATTTCGTATCTGAAAGAATCAGAAAGCATAAGGGTTATCCCAATGAGCTAATCCCAAGAATCCTAGCGGTCTTGGCCTCTTTGACTTATATAACTGAACCGAGTTTGTCAAACCCAATCATTTCTTTGTTCAGGGCAAGGGAAACCTAACTATTTCATCTTGTTTTTGTTTTTTTTATAGATAAGGATGCATTCTCCTCGATGGTTGCTAGGTGTGTGGCTTTGGTGGCTATGCATAGGAAATGCACGGACAGCAACTTTCAAGCTGGCGCTGATTGGTCCGTGGTCATGTGACCCCCTGTTCTCCAGCGCAATGCCTACTGCAGCAGCGAACCTTGCGTTGTCACGGATACACAGAGATGTTGGACTCAGTAAAGGCTACTGGTACGACGTGGTACTTCTGGAGGAGGACTGCTCTGCCTCTAAAGGTATTAGATAGTTTTTATAGGACTAGTAATAAGGGACTTATCTAAAATAAATAATAAGTACTACGTGTAGTACTGTAGTTGTATTAAACTACTAAAGGAGAAATTCTAAAGGTATTGCATAGTATATATGTGCAGGACTGCTCTGCCTCTAAAGGTATTACATAGTTTTTATAGGACTAGTAATAAGGGACTTATCTAAAATAAATAATAAGTACTATGTGTAGTACTGTAGTTGTATTAAACTACTAAAGGAGGAATTCTAAAGGTATTGCATAGTGTATATTAGGTTGGTATATGTATTAATAAAGTGCCTTATATAGTACTGTAGTTTTATTCAACTACTGGAGGAATACTCTGTCCTGCCCTCCAAATATTGTGCTAACATAGTTTTTAATGATTAATAATAAATCCTAATTAAGGATTACTCAGTAGTGGTTTATTCTCCTTAAGGGCAGTTTATACATCAGACTAGCTGATCATTCCTTTTCCTTTCTGCAATATTCTAAGCATTTTATCATAGTCTTAAGAGTAGATAAGACAGTTAATACGCGTTTATATATATATATATATAGAGAGAGAGAGAGAGAGAGAGAGAGAGAGAGAGAGAGAGAGAGAGAGAGAGAGAGAGAGAGAGAGAGAGAGAGAGAGAGAGAGAGAGAGAGAGAGAGAGAGAGAGAGAGAGAGAGAGAGAGAGAGAGAGAGAGAGAGAGAGAGAGAGAGAGAGAGAGAGAGAGCAATGCATTAATTTCCACTCGGAAGTAATAAAGTACCATAATGTTAAGTAGTGGGCTTGGTGAAAGTACACTATTAAGAATGTATTTGATGGTGGGGAGGTTTTGCCGAAAAGACAAAACATTTAGCACGCATTTTATCGTGGGGTGTCGGGTAGTCGTGTTGATATATTGCTTGATGGATATTATTTCTGTACCTTTGTGATTATGTTCCAGCGGTGACTCAGCTGGTCGAAATGGAGGGATATGGCCACGCCTACATTGGACCCTTTAATCCCGCCCTTTGTCATGCTGCCACTCTAATGGCTCAGCACTGGGAGGCGGGGCTTGCTTCTCCAGGCTGTCTCAATTCTGAATGGCCAAGCCTTCCGCCCATCACCCCTACCAGTCAAGTCCTGTTCGCTGTTTTGAGATTCTTCCGCTGGGCCCATGTGGGTGTGATCTCTGGTAAGTGGGTGTGGTCTATATACATGGGTAGGGTTTCTGGTAAGTGGGTGTGGTTTATATAAATTAGTGTGGACTCTGGATAGTGGGTTTGGCTTATATACATGGGTGGGGTCTTTGGTAAGTGGGTGTGGTTTATATAAGTGGGTGTGTGCTCTGGCAAGTGTTGAGGTTTAAATAAATGTGTGTGCTCTGGTGAGTGGGTGTGGCTTATATACATGGGTGTGGTCTCTGGTGTGGTCTAATGCAACACTTCTCAAGGGAGAAGAGAGGCAGGGAGGTGGGGGGCTCTTCAGCAGCTTTAGGATGTTGGAGTTACCTGTGGCTAGCTAGGGTATGTTAGGGTAATTTAGGGCTAACATCATTTGACCTTGTGAGCTGGGGTTAGGATTACTTGAGGTGAGAGTTTGTTCTGGCAAAGATGACAATTGGTATGAATTCCTTGTTCTACAGCTCCGACTGACCTATGGGAAGGCACCGGGCAGGAAGTGGCCTCGGCTCTCAGAGCTCTTGGCATTCCAGTTGGTCCAGTTGTTACCATAGGAACAAGAGAGGAAGGACCTAAAGAAGCCCTGAAAGCCATCAGAGAAGCTGACCAGGTCAAAGGTCAATATGTTTGCTATTTGAAGCACTTACGCACTTATTGTATGTTGTACGTCTTGGCACCTGATGTACGCACTTATTGTATGTTGTACGTCCTTACACTTAAAAATAGTACATAGCATTGTGTAGCATCTTATCCTTGCTAGCTTTGTTGCATACAGGGAAGGGGTTAACTAACTATTGTTTCTCTTTCTTCTGACATATATACATATATGTCAGAAGAAATAAAGGATAAAAGAGTCTGCTAAATGCCTTAAAAGTAAATGTTAATGTTTATGCTATGTGTCAATGTGTGTAACCATTTCCATCCATATATTGTGCTTTCTCCCTAACTCTTTCAGTGGTCATCTTATGCATGAGCTCTGCTCTCATTGGTGGAGAAGAACAAAGAGATCTCCTATTGGCTGCCTTGGACATGGGGATGGTGTCGGATGGCTACGTGTTCATTCCTTATGATGCCCTACTGTATGCCATGCCTTACCAGGTGACGTTCATGAACCCTTTACATTTACATTTACATTTAGGGCATTTAGCTTTCCCTTCAGCCTCATTACATATTCACTGGGACGTGCATGTCATGGGGTTAATAAGGGTTGGATGACACGTCATGGTCGCCACCACTGCTGGAGTCTAGCAGCCAATAGAGGAAACGGTCCATATATGGCACATTGAGGGCAGAACTTGAGTAAGCCTTGCTATTACCACAAGTCAAAAAACACATCGATGTCATAATAATTTGAAAAACTGAAAATGTCTTCTATTGTACCTATTTGTGTATGTACAACATACTGCCTAATTTTCTTTAATAAAATGTTTTAAAAAAAAACGTTCATGAAATAGAACTGGCAATCTGGACCTCTTACAATTAATAAATTGGAGATGAACAACCTACTGAGATCCTAACCAAACTCGTAATTTTCCTCCAATCAGGATACAGCATTCCCTCTGCTGGCCAACAACGCGAGACTCCGTCATGCTTACAGCGCGGTGTTGACCGTAACCATGGCGTCAGACCAGAGCTTCTATGAGGCGTTCCGAAGCGCTCAACAGAGCCGGGAAATACGATCGGCTGTGGCCGCAACAGAGGTGCCAACACTGATTCACACTTATACACATATATACTATACTAACCCTGCTGCATCTACATAAGTACGCACACTAACACTTACACACGTACACAATATGACTCGTTCATCAGAATGCATCGTGGGATTATTTGTTGGTGTTACTCCGCCATATTGAGAGTATTCAAGAGAGTTGTAGTACTCTAAAATTCTGAATCAACGTCAATATACTATTACCTTCGGTAACGAAAAAGTTGTTTTGAAACTGTCAGTCCAAGCTATGGCACTTTCAAACACAAATCCCGTAATGACAAATATTCCACGGTTTATTACTTAACAACGACCGAAACAACATTACCACCAACACAATAATGTTGTTGAGATGAATAAAGTATATCTTCTCTTATAACTGATGCTCGAATGCTCCTTTGCTTCCAAAATGGAGGTTGCGATGTGGAAGCCCTATATGCTGAGTGGTTATGTTGTTAAAACGAGGTTAATATGTTTTCAATGGTGTTAATACGTTGTTAATATGTCGGTACACATTAATACTGCATTAATACAAAAAATATATTTTCTTTGGTGGTTTTTTCTTTTTCTTCAGGTCTCGCCTCTCTTTGGATCCATCGTCAACATGGTGTACTTCGTTGCTAAGGCAGTGGAGGAGCGTCGTCAAGCAGGGGGAGGGGCATGGGTGACGGGCAATCAGCTTGCTCAATCAGAAGGAGGTTTTGAGTTCCGTGGTTTCAATCAGGTCAGCAGGTCGGCATGCTACAGGACACGGCTAATACTACGGCTAATTAGTCAGAATTCCCCCCATTCATTGCAATACTTGTTCCCTAGATTTTTGATTGTGTCTCTAGATGTATTGATTGTCCCTACATGTTTTCACTGTGTCTCTAGATGTACAGTCTCTAGATCATGTCTGTAATTGTATTGATTGTCTCTAGATGTATTGATTGTGTATCTATACGTATTGATCTTGTCTCTATATGTATTGTAGGTGTAGAGAAGGCGGTTCCCGTCTCATTGCTGCTGAGATTGTCTCTAGATGTATTGATTGTGTGTTCGATTGTGTCTCTACATGTATTGATTGTGTCTCTAGATGTATTGATCGTGTATCTAGATGTATTGATTGTCTCTAGATGTATTGATTGTCTGTAGATGTATTGATTGTCTCTAGATGTATTGTTTGTGTATCTAGATGTATTGATTGTCTCCAGATGTATTGATAGTCTGTAGATGTATTGATTGTCTCTAGATGTATTGATTGTGTATCTAGATGTATTGATTGTGTCTAGATGTATTGATTGTGTATCTAGATGTATTGATTGTCTCTAGATGTATTGATTGTGTATCTAGATGTATTGATTGTCTCTAGATGTATTGATTGTCTGTAGATGTATTGTCTCTAGATGTATTGTTTGTGTATCTAGATGTATTGATTGTATCTAGATGTATTGATTGTCTCTAGATGTATTGATTGTCTCCAGATGTATTGATTGTCTCTAGATGTATTGATTGTCTGTAGATGTATTGTCTGTAGATGTATTGTTTGTGTATCTAGATGTATTGATTGTATCTAGATGTATTGATTGTCTCTAGATGTATTGATTGTGTATCTAGATGTATTGATTGTCTCTAGATGTATTGTTTGTGTATCTAGATGTATTGATTGTGTATCTAGATGTATTGATTGTCTCTAGATGTATTGTTTGTGTATCTAGATGTATTGATTGTCTCTAGATGTATTGATAGTCTGTAGATGTATTGATTGTCTCTAGATGTATTGATTGTCTCTAGATGTATTGATTGTGTATCTAGATGTATTGATTGTGTCTCCTCCTGTAGAAGCTGTATGGGCCCCCAAGCAGTGGAGGGCTTCAGTCCAGCTATGTGGTGTTGGACAGTGACGGAGACAGACTGGTCCCCACCCATGTTTTGGACCCCACACAGACACACAAGTTTGGAGTACTCAGACCCTTGGCGCGCTCTTTTAGCTTTCCTGGCGGAAAACCCCCCTCTGCAAGATTCTGTTGGTTCAGTCCAGACCAGACCTGCGCTGGAGGTTTGTATCGTTTTTGTTGGGAGGAGATGGTTTGAGATATATATGGTGTACCAATCCGTCGCAAACGTGTAACACGACAGAGCGGCCTGCATTTATACTTCCACGTCACACCATGGAGGCAGCATAACGGTAGCATAACGTCGGATTTACGCGACCAGTGTTGAAAGACGAAAACATAGAACATGTTTCTTAAAGATTTAGTTGTGTTTCTAACGAGGACCATATTCCTAGATTTGTTTGTAACCCTTCAACGCAACCATCTGTAACCTCATACGTAAATGCGACCCTACTTCAACTTTTGCCGGTATGAAGGTTTTGTTGTGATAGGTGAGGTGTTTTGTAGGTTTGGATAAGGATTTTATATTGATACTGCCCTGTTTTGTAGGTGTAGAGAAGGCGGTTCCCGTCTCCCTCTTCCTGTTGATATGCATGGGGATTGCTGCTGTTGTCTACAGGTCAGAGGTCATGATCTGGTTCAATGTTTTACCCTTCCTACAAATTGTGTCTGTGTGAGCTAGAGTCTATATACTACATACTGTATATATATATATATATATATATATATCCCCTTGATGAGTATATATATATGGATATATATAGCTTTATCTCTAACTCTAGTGTACCCACCCTGTGTGTAGGAACAAGAGATTTCTCAGCAGCAATGAAATCATTCTTACTATGGATGACATCACCTTTATTGACACGCAGACCAGCGAAAAGGTTTGTGCTGGCACAGCATTGCACCTAGCATATAGCATAGCACATAGCCTTTAGCACCTAGCCGGCCATCTTATCCATATATGCATGTGTATATGTCTGTGTATATCTAGAAGTTGAATGAAGGGTCCACGATGAGTGTCTGCGGGCTCAGGAGTCCCATGAGATCCATTGCAAGAAGTTACATTCAGTCCACGCCAGAGACTACAAATATAGGACTACTGGAGGTACTTGTCTGTCTGTCTGTCTGTCTGTCTGTCTGTCTGTCTGTCTGTCTGTCTGTCTGCCCAGCAGCCTGGCTTCCCGCCAATCCGTCTGTCTGCCTGAAACCTCTCTCTTCCTATTGGCTGTGCTCTTGCCAGGGCGATTGGGTATGGTTGAAGAGGATTCCGGAAGGACGGGAGATGACAGCTGTCAATCAATCAACCAAGAATCTGTTCAGTTCTGTAAGACACAAACACACACACATTCATGCACAATAAAGAAACATTCTTAACTGAATTACGGATTTCTCTCGTCCAATCCACTTAACTAACCCTAATTCATTAGTTAACGGAAGTGTTAACTGTTAACCTGTTAACCCTAACCCTGTCCAGTTCAGGGAGATGAGACATGAGAATCTCAGCCTCTATGTTGGACTCTTCCTGGATTCCGGGATCTTTGCCATGGTTACAGAGCACTGTCCACGCGGGAGTCTGGCCGACCTGTTAGCAGACAGTAGCATGAGACTGGACTGGATGTTCAAGTCCTCCCTTCTCACGGACCTCATCAAGGTACTGACCATAGTAACCCTTACCCTAGGAACCCTTCTCATAGACCTCATCCAGGTAGTGACCATAGTAACCGTACCCTAATAACCGTGACCCTAGAAGCTCTTCTCATGGACCTCATCAAGGTAGTGACCATAGTAACCGTACCCTAATAACCATGACCCTAGAAGCTCTTCTCATGGACCTCATCAAGGTACTGACCCTAGTAACCCTAACCCCAAGTCCCAGGTTACAAAAGCTTCACAAATACAGTCCATTTAAGATTGGTCATATACCCCTAATTGTTATTAATGCTTACGCTTATTAAAGTTGTATATTTGTAAACCCCCCATTCATTCACATTTTTGTCAGGGGATGAAGTATCTTCACATGCACAGGCTGACCCATGGGCGTCTCAAGTCGAGGAACTGTGTGGTGGACGAACGATTCGTCCTCAAGGTCTCTGACTACGGCCTTCCCATGGTGCTTCACTCTCAGAACCTTGATCCAGCCAAGGCAACAGAAGGTAGGAAGTTCATCTTCTTTAGTAGCTCATTCAGCGGACTGGAAGAGGTTATGCGTGGATGTGTGTCCTATCTGTTTTTCCAAACACTTTAAAGTGTTTAATCCAGTCAAAACGTGTTCGGAACATGTCAAAGTCTGCGTTAATCCAAATCCAAACAAACTGGTCCATGAATTCAAAGTGGAAGGGATCATTCATAACTTGCTGCATGTCCTCTACAGATCTGCTGTGGACGGCTCCAGAACTTCTCAGGCAGCCTGTACGAGGAGGAACCTATGCTGCTGACGTCTTCAGCTTCTCCATCATCATCCAGGAAGTGGTCTCACGAACACTGCCCTACGCCATGATGGACATGCCCGACCATGGTGAGTGTATTCAAGCTTATGGTTGTTTCCTTGCTAAGGGTTAGCTTCCTGTTGTCAAGCTTAGGGTTAGCTTCATGTTGTCCAGCTTAGCATAAGATTTCGGTTTTCCCTGCTAAGTGTTTACTGTATAACAGTGATCAGGGGCAAAAAGTTCTGGTGTGGCTGTAACGCACATTGACGGCATCAAATTCTAATTAAGTCTGACTTTCGATATGTGTACATTGTTGGAAACTATCCTAGTTTTGTCTTTGTGCACCAATTGAAAAACACTTACAAAAGAGTATGCCTAATTGTTTACAGGTTTTGGGTATTTCTTGCATCCCTAATCCCCTAGAAATACATAAAAAATGTAGACACACTTGCAACTCGACATGGCATTTCTTAAATATGAAAAAAACCCGGAGATTTATGACTATTATTCGACGATAAGTCAGGATGCGTTGCTTTTAGTCAACTAGGGAATTCCTTGTAGAATGACACTCCCTATGCAAGTCTGTCTGTCTGTGTGAGCCCCTTCTCTATAGCTGTCTGTCTCTCTCTCTGTCTGTGTGCAGAGATAGTGGAGCGGCTGAGAGATCCACCTCCTCTCTGCAGGCCGCTGTTCTGTATGGACGAAGCTCCTGCAGAGTGTCTGTCTCTCATGACCCAGTGCTGGGATGAAGATCCCGGCAAAAGGCCCACCTTTCACTGCATATTGAGACAGGTTTTAATAATAATAATAACAATACATTTTATTTTAAAAGCGCCTTTCAAGATATCCAAGGACACTGTTCAATAAAGGGCATGTAACCAATAAAAGTACATAGTCAATAGCAGTCACACTCATGGTCAGATAACACTGACAATATGGACATAGCACATTTAAACACGTTGCAGCGAATTGAAATACGTTGTAGCATATTTAAACAGGAACAAGCCTATTTACATAGGTCGTAGCACATTTCATAGTGTACGACATTTGGAGGAAGGTGCTTGAGTAAGCGAGACAATGAAAGTAAGTAAGATAACAACTTTGGTTTAGCTTATCATAGTTTATAAAAGCCATTGTCTTGTTGTTTCTGTATAGTTTCTAATGGTGTCCAGTTCTTTCAGTGTAGTTTATAATAGTTTTTACTTGTTTCTGTGTCGCTTATAACGGCCTTCTTTCTTGCAGTTTCGTGGCATTCATCAGGGCAAGAAACCCCACATCATAGACTCCATGTTGCGCATGCTGGAGCAGTACAGTTCCAACCTGGAGGACTTGATCAAAGAGAGGACGGATGAACTGGAGATAGAGAGAAAAAAGACTGACAAGCTCATCAGCCAACTCTTGCCTGAGTAAGATACACATTTATATGAAATATAGATATGCTATCTCTGTAATCCACATCTATCTATACACAAACTGCTAGGTTTTGTTGAACCCTAGGCAGGATGCTGGGGTTTGGCACAACACTAACCCTGGTGAAAGAAGACATAGTTAAATATGAAATGTGATTCAACCTAAAAAAATGCTGTTCAATTTTTGACAGATCCGTAGCCCGGTCACTGAAGTTAGGAAATCCGGTTGAACCAGAACATTATGCAGACTCAACGCTCTACTTCAGTGACATCGTTGGCTTCACCACAATATCCGCCCTGAGCGAACCTATTGAGGTACTGTAACACTGCATAAACACTACATAAAGCTAGCCAATGTCTGCCTGACTGAACCTATAGAGGTACTGTAGCACTACATAAACACCTACATATAGCTAGCCCACGTCTTCCTGAGTGAACCCATTGAAGTACTGTAACACTACATAAACAACCAATTCAAACCATTGAATGTTGTACGTCCTGGCACTTACATTGCACTTTTTCAAGGTACTTAATTGTGTAGCATCTACAGTAGCTGCTATCATTGCTTTACACGGGGAATGGGTTAGCCTAGCGATTGTAATACTTGCACTTGGTTCTATGAACATCTTTACTGTACCGACAGCGATATATTGTTTCACTTCTTATGACAAATGTACTTATTGTAACAAATGCACTTATTGTAAGTCGCTTTGGATAAAAGCGTCTGCTAAATGCCCTAAATGTAAATGTAAACACTGCATTAAGTAAGCCAATGTCTTTCTGACTGAATATGTAGAGGTACTGTAGCACTACATCAACATCATAAGTACGTGACGTCACAACATTTCAGCCCTTTGGCAGCATTACTTATTCCCCTATGGCAGATTATTAATCACGTGAATTTGTAAAGGAATCTTTAATTTGAGCTTTTGTATCAAACAGGGCAACTGATTTACCTGTCTGTTTTCTCTTTGTGTGTAGGTGGTTGACCTACTAAATGACCTTTATACAATGTTTGATGCCATCATTGCTTCTCATGATGTTTACAAGGTAACACTAAGACTAACCCTCCCCCTATGAATAACCCATTCCTCCAAAAGGTCCTTCCAAAGAATGTGTTGTGTACCCTATTCTACATCGAATGTACATGAAGGTTTTTCGTACTTATATTTTATGGCCAGAGGCGGAGGGGCTGTCAGGACGATCGGGAGATTTCCCCGTCGGCCTGTCGGCCAGCGATGTCAGATGGACTGGCCCACAATTATTGTGCACGTCCGCGAGACGTCTGCAAGCCGGCCCAGAGCATTATTTTAAACCACTTCAAGGCTCTATCTTCCGCGAAAATCCCTGAGATATACTATACAATAGAAGCGACTTCCAACCAATATTTATACCCCTTGCTTACTCTCTGTATCTCATTCATGGTTGCCCTGCACACTCATCTCTCTGATCTCTGCCATCAATCTACCATTTTTTGTGTAGACTGGTTTCATTTAATTCTTCATTATTTATTTATATATATATATAAATAATAGTAATTGTAAAGTTTTATTTTGATGTTTCATTTCAGCATCTGTTTATTAATAGAAACCCCATAAAAGCTTTAAACCTACACTTTAATGTCAATATTGTGCATTTACCTGGTGCCATCTAGTGGTCAGATTTCATATTTCGTTAAGTCCTCCCCAAATGCGTAGACTTGGCTGGCGTTAGAACAGATGGAGGAGTTCCACTCAATGAAACGTGACATAATCTGGGTCTTCATCTAGACTAAAAAAATAGATTTAGTATTTAAAGTGTTGATTGTGTTGTTGATATGTGGGAGAAAGGGGCTGAAGGGCCGGTGGACGGCTGGGGGAGGGCCGGGCCGGTCAATGTTCCCCGTGGCTTTTAGTGCCCAACTCCGCCCCTGTTTATGGCTGGCATACTGTATTGTGAGTTCACCCGATGCCATTCACTTCATTGGAAAAATAATGCAGTTTTTTGCGTAAAAGTTTACGCAATTTACTCATTCCAGCCATTCGGGCCCTCGGCCCCTCCTCCCTGTACGTCGCCGTGCGTTCCGTCACACCGTTCTACAGTCATCGTCGCGGCTGCCAACACAATTAAACCAGACGGTCAGGCTCTATGGAACACATTGGTGTGTTAACTACATACCAATGTCACTTTGGGTGTTTTAAGTGGTGGAAACATTAGGACCATCTGGTTAATGTTCAAGTTTCTAATTTTTATTCCAGAAGTAAATATAATTAAAATGAGATCTGCACGTGTTTTATGTTATTAAAGGTGATATATTATACCACCAGCTGTGAGCGTGATTAGCCGTTGCAAGCCGTTTTGAAAATCAAACTATTCTGTCATCACAAGGGGTGCTTGTCCACCTAGATGTGTGACGGCTGGATGAGCAACGTTTGCTACTAGTCCACTGGGTAGGCTGGTAGACTGATCCATCCAGCACACATCTAGGTGGACACGCCCACTTGTGATGTCAGAAGAGGCCGATTTTCCGAAATGACTTGTAACGGCTAAGCACACTCACAACGGGTGGTATAATATGTCACCTTTTAATATATTAACGTAATGTTTGTAGGTGGAGACCATAGGAGATGCCTATATGGTGGCATCAGGCGTCCCTAACAGAAACGGGACACGCCACGCTGCAGAAGTCTCCAACATGTCCCTGGACATCCTGCATTGCATCGGAGCCTTTAAGATCAAACACATGCCAGAGATCAAAGTGAAGATACGCATCGGATTGCACTCGGGTACAAGCGTCTGTTGGACCCTGTCTGTCTATATGTCTGTCTGTCCTCCTCGTCTATCCGTCTACCTGTATGTCCGCTGTTCAGTCTGTCTGAGAACCTGTCAATCTCTCTGACAACCTGCCTATATGTCTTCCAGTCTGTTGGACTGCCTGTCTTATCTGTCTGACTACCTTTCACTCATCTACTTTTCGGTCAACTACCTGTCTGTCTGACTACCTGTCTGTCTGGCTGCATAGGTCCGGTGGTAGCAGGGGTGGTTGGTCACACCATGCCCAGATACTGTCTGTTTGGAGACACCGTCACACAAGCGTCTCACCTGGAAGCCACTGGACTCCGTGAGTACGGAGCAAACCTCTGATCATCGTCTGCCTGTCTGGCTGTCACTCTCACATCGTCAATCATATGAGCACGATCATGAGGAGCGAGAAGAGTAAAGAGAGGAATGCAAGATGAACTGAACCCCAAAAACTGACCTCCTCTATTCCCACCTTCTCTACTCCCTCTTATTTACTTCTCTGTTAAGAAGTGTTGCATCTCTGTTAAGCACTTTTGATTGACTGGCAAGTTGAGTTCTCTGAACCAATCAGGGAAGAGATCATCTGGTTTGACACAAATGATAAGTCAAAATGGTCTCATACAGAAGCAGGCGCAGCCAGCCTAAAACGCACAGCATGTCAATCACTAATTCCTGGCGAATGAATGATTTTAATGAATGACCCTCGCCCTGAAATCTTAGCTACAACATCTTTAATGTCATCTAACACTTCTACACATGTTTAATATATTATGTTACTATTTAGCCTACAGAATCCACATCAGTCTCTGTACGATGAAGATTCTGGCCAGTCTCAAAATGGGATACAAGATGGAAACACGGCAGTCAAAGGTAAATATACCTGGGATTTGGTCTCTCTGCCTCAACCTTATCTACCTTAAGCTGACATTGTATGTGTATTCATTCACAGGGTAAAATTTCCGTTCAACTTGTTTTCTTTTTCTTATCAATTTTATTATTTCATTTTCAATGTGAAGCACTTTGAGTCTGCCTCGCGTATGAAAAGTGCTATATAAATAAAGTTGCCTTACCTGGCCTGAGTAGGGCTTCTTTACCGTATGGGGTTGTAGTTGGGTTCCAAACCACATTGCTTTTCATTGGCTCTGGGCCTCAAACACGATATAATATAAATAAAAAGTGATAAAAATCAATGGCTTTTTCTACATAATTGTGTAACTTGCACACAATTACCCAAGTTTACCACGGTGGAAGGTGGAAAAACGGTATATAATCTGGTGCCTACCCTTAACCTGCAGGTAAAGGGAGCAGAGGATACCTTCTGGCTGGGTGGCAGAGACGGGTTCACCAAACCCTTACCTGTTCCTCCTGACCTGACTGGAGGGTAGGGCCACACAAACACACAATAAAAACACACACAATAAATGCACGCACGCACACACACATGCATACACAATGCCAGTAAGACCAAGCAGCATTGATATGATAAACAATAGCAGCATTAAGCCCTAGTGTGCTATATATGATTTCTATGTCGATGGCTCAATAGATGCGATGGTTGTAACCGTCTCTTATTGTGTCTAATAGGGCCAGTAACCATGGCATCAGTCTGGACGAGATTCCACCAGACAGGAGACAACGCTTCCTGGACAGACAGAATAAAAACAAGATGAAAAAATAAAAGGGGGGCAGATAGTCCTTTGGCAGCTATCAAATCTTCTTTCACATAGCAGTCTTATGTTATGAAGCCTTAGTGCCCAGACACTAACCACTTACCACCCCTCGATGTGCAGTATGAACCCTGACCAACCACCCCTACCTCAATGACGGTATGAACCCTGACCTTAACCACCCCTATAACAATGACCAGTATGAACCCTGACCCTAACCACCCCTCCCTGAATGACCAGTATGAACCTGGACTAACCAACCCTATTTCAATGACCAGTATGAACCCTGACCATCTTACTGGCTTACGTCAATGACCGGTATGGACTCTGACCCTTATTGACCCTGACAGGTGTGACAGGTATGAACCCTGTAACCAGGTCATTTCTTTACATGCTGGAATTTTCATTACTTGCAGCAAACTTTTCTATGAAGATGTATAATCAGAATTGAAGACAAAAGGCATTACAGAAATACAGATTGTATTAAGTGAAACCGGACCTTATCGGATCCTATGTTGTTTGTTATACCTTGTTTGGGAAAATAAATCCTTTCAAGAAGTATACCAGTGCAGTTTGCTGCTTGGACTCACATATATCAACTAATAATAAGTCTCCTTTCTTCATTTATATCTATGAGGCTGTATGAGGCTAAACCGGTTCAAACTGATAGTCTGCCTAAGCAGGGGTAACCTGGAAATCATGTGAAACTGTCTATTTTGATTTACATTAATAAAAAGTGGTTATAAAAAAGACTAAATAGTTGTAAAAGTGTTAATTGGGATATCAAATTTTGACCATAACCAAAACCATATCACTAACCCCATCACTAAACATGATTAATCCCAACCTTCCGCGACACTTTCCTTTAGCCTTATTCACGTGCTGAATCGTTTTCTTTAAATGCATATTCTGTATATTACCTGTGTGAGTGGAGGATGGTTTCAGCAGCCTCTGCTGGCCGAGTCTGATTGGACTCTGGGTCTGGGTGTGGCTGCACACCTGTTGCTCGTTGACCAATCAGTGTGTACAGATTAGGCCCGCCCTCCCCGGACTCTCCTGGATGGCAGCGGAGCCCCAGGCCTTGTTCAGTATCAAACCTTGACCTTAACACCACCACCCTGCGTCCTTGGCCAGGATAAGTCACCTAGGAGGCGTGGAGCAGCTTCCTAGCTGGTACGGACATTTTCCCTATCAATATTACAAAATGTTAGTTGATATGGCTTTCTCTGTTACTGTTGGTTAAGTTAAGCTGAATCCCTGGATTCGTTTGAATGTTTAAGAGCAAGGTAGGCAACACTTTTGATCTTTGAGTGCTGTTTACAACATCAGTTTTGGGATTCAGGTGAAAAATTAATATTAAGACATGTTTATATTGCATTAGTGGTGATGCAAACGGTTCCAGTAGTCCACATATCAAGGTGCTAAGGTGAACAGTTTCTAAACTTCCACAGCTATGGTACAGCTCAGTGAAGTGCTCCACACATTTACAGGCTGACCATGCACTCATTATGACCTTTAAAGAAGAAAGAGCCGGTTCGTCTCTCCAGACCAACAGCCATAAAATAAGATCAGAACCCCCTCTGGTGCAGGCTACGCCCCCTCTCTAGAGTGCTTGGGTGACATCGAGTTGAGGTCATGATTGTGTGAGTCTTCTTTGTGGTACAATCCTCTTGCTTCTCAGTCACATCTATACTAACCTCATCTACAAGTTTAACTTACAAAAAGGTCAAAGTGTACGGCTCCTTGGCGCAATGGATATGGCTCTGAACACTGTCACCAACGGACGGGCCACGAACCTTCTTCAAAGGCAAGTTCGAGCGCTGTGCATGTGAAACATTATAGTTGCAGTGTCTCGTTTGTGTGATTCTCATCTTCTATCTCTATTCTAACGTCAACTATAATCTATGACTTCAGAGAGGCTCACTCTGTGCGTCTTGGTGGCGCGACGGAGGTGGTCGGTGTAGACTGTCTGACAATGTAAACACATTTCAGAACTGGAGACATGGGTTCAAGTCCCAGCAACCACACTCTGCTTGAAACCTCTGGGAGTGGACATTTAACAATTTTAAAATGTTAGAACCTTTGGCCAATAAGAGGTGCCTCGGCAGGGGAGCTGTTTCCTATCTGTTGTAGGGACATGTGTTCTAGTTCTTCCACGGTGGTTGGTGGGAGTTTGTCATCAATGTTTTGGATGTATGGTTACTTGACCAAGTTATGAATGCCTTGGATAGAAATGTTACTGTAAATTGGTAACTCAACTTTTTTTTTTGTCTTTCAGAACCAGTCATTTTAATTTACTTGTCTTTATTTTTTTGAATACTGCTGTAATAATGGTTACAGTTAAATAAAAGTACAGAGAATGGGAAATTATAGCTATTCTTGTTCAGCTTAGTCTCATTCAAGTACTCAAACAGTTCATTTAAGCCCCTTTTCCCACTGGCCAAAAACTGGTTTAAACCATTTAAAATTAAAATAATTCTGGTGTTATTAGGTGAGTATATATTTTTTTAAAGTTGAAAGTCTTTTAAA
This sequence comes from Pollachius pollachius, assembly GCF_949987615.1. NCBI lineage: Eukaryota > Metazoa > Chordata > Actinopteri > Gadiformes > Gadidae > Pollachius > Pollachius pollachius. The sequence continues at coordinate 11,375,772 of NC_136953.1, read as the reverse complement.
TATTAAGTAAATCAATGTAAAAGAAAACAAAAAACTAAATTTACAATAAACAGTAAATTGTTGCAATTGTACACCTAAGTTTTGACATGTTTTGAAAGATTAATCAAATTATTGTTGTATACTGTTACTTTACATCTACTATAAAGTAATATACAGCCTTTTACATAAAATAATGCCATTAAAACCAACTAATAGCGCATTTCTGTAAATTTAAGCATTATTATTCATATTACAATGTTAATTTACCATCTTTATGGGTAATTTCATTGTTTTAAAAAAAGATGTTTAAGTAAATGTAAAAAAATATAAAATAACTAATTATTCATTTGATCTGAAGATCTAAAAATAACAGTAAATTATTGCAATTGTAATGCCAAGATAATGTTTTTCAACATTTGTTTTACATGTTTTGAAAGATGAATCACATTATTTTGTGTCCATATACTGTTATATTCAATCAAATATAAATTATTATACAACCTTTTTCCATTAAAAACCAGCTAAGAACAGCACATTTCTGTCAATTTAAGCAGTATTATTCGTAATACAACATTTATTTACCATATTTCTAGGTAATTTCATTGTTTTAAAATGTGAATGTTTCTAATTAAACATTAAAAACAACATGAAAATAAGGCAAAATCTTGTTAAAATTACAACTACAAACTGTATTTTAATTATGGAAAATAACCGAATTTTTATGAGAAAGTAATTATCTGTTCTTTCACAGTATTTTTCTGGCACCCCAGCTGCCAGAAAATTACCTTTTTTTTTTTTTACGATCTTTTTTTTTTTTACAGTGTGTGGAACAAGCAGCTCCTTACGTTTCTTCCTGTTTCTTTCTGTACTGCTCAGGGCGATGCGGCCACCATTTTCAGCAGTCTTTGTCTCATTGCCACTCTTTATGTTCTCTGACCCCATTCTAACCATATTCCTCCCAGTAACTTCCTGTTCTTTCTAAATGTTATCGTAAAGTGTTCCAGTGAGATGAATCTAAATATGTGTACATTAACAGAGGGGAATAGAGTGGTCTTTTCTGCTTGCTTCCTCATGAACACAGTAGCTCACAGAGACACAGCCTAAGTACTGGGTTAGTATCAGCTTCTTCTTTACCCTATTGGCCGTACGACCAACTGCAAATCGGTTTTCAGTCCTGTCTCTAGATGAATCATCCCATTTTAAAAAGTGGGTGTAAATTGTCATTGTTAATTCATATATGCCAACTTGTTTACCGGTGTAAACACAAAACCAACCACGTATTTTTGCAAGAGGTCCTAGTTTATAATTATTAATTGAATTCACACAGTGATATACCATTGCAATGGACCTCAGTAGGACTTGAACCCAGAACTGTAACACAGAGGGTTAACCAGCAACGCTCTTCACTGCACCACTGTGATTGGGACAGTCACAGGTCGGAGGTTACACGGGACATTACAATTCATTACAACTAATTCCAAAATTACATTGTAGCTTTGTATTTAAGTTTAATTGAGGTTACGTTTATCATGTCATGTAGTTCATTTTTAAGGAAATAGCCGCAAGTTACAGTTTAAACTTGCCAAATTACCATGAGTTTAGTGGACTACCCAAACAGCCATAGATAACGTTATGCAGCTAATTAAACCATGGGCTAGCCCAGCAATGTTATCACTGGTTAAAATAATCATTCTTAAAAAAAAGTATGGGCATGTTGAACGTGGTTGAAACTTTATAATGTTACCGTACACATTACAGTGTACCTGCCGAAGAGACGGTGGGCAGATGTGGGAAACACTGCATTAGCTTGGTGGCTGACACAAGCAACATATCATAGTAAGCTAAATCACAATTGATATAGCAATAAATAAGGTCTGTGCTGGATTACTGTTTGCTTGTACCCCAAAAGCTATAATGTGGTTCCTTAAGGGACTCCTAGGAAGGGCGCACAGTTGACACTTGACCCACAAAGAGTTGAGAGTTTGAAGAGCCAGTGTCTTAGAACTTTTATCCCTTGCTCTCCACAACTTTGCTGCTGCAAGACAAAGCAGCACTTTCTTATGAGTTTAGGACTCCAGGGAGGGCTGAAAAGGAAGTGGGCGTGGAAAAGTGGGGGAGGCACATGTATTTCTAATGCAAAAAAAGCCGTAGCAGGGAATAATTAATTTATTGTCGCCTCAAACAAAAAACCTGCATCAGCAGAAAGACAAGTGTGTAATCGCGTTATTCGTTTATGACTACATAAACGAATAACATGATCCGTTTTTTGTTTTCTTTCACTTTTTTCCTCATAAATATCCATGGCGTCAGTTTATTGACGATCTATGGGTGTTTCACTCGGTGCCCACACGGTTTCATCATGGTGGACGCCTTGCCACCGACGGACGGCTAGAACCTCGCCATCCTCCCTCCCACCGCTGTCGGGACGAGAATGGTGAAGAGCGGTGTGTTTTTGAGTCAGTTGTGATCGCCAATGTCTTGCTTTTTTGTACTTTTGCCTCTGTAGTCTGTTTTGATGCTCGTCATCGTAGTCCTTTGCATATCCTGACCTTCTTTCTCATATTACCATTCAGATGTCAAGCATCATGAATCGGCATTCGCCGTTCCGCCGAATTCAACAACCGTAGAAACAGAGGAAAGGACACAACATTATCGAGACCAATCTCATGGGCCCTGACGAACCGGTGAAACGGATGAGTCTGATGTATCTGATGAATTTAACCACGGGTCGAACCAATGATGGAAGTCTTCAACAGCAGACATGAAAATACATTTGTTACGAATGAGATCAATCTCATTTTAGATTTATGTTGCCTACTGTAAAACCGAAGAGATCAGTCGGAGTCAATTGCGAATCCTATAAAGTTGGATGGAAGCCGATGAGTCGGATGACACCTAGGATAATCCCTCAAACCACAAATCTATGAACAAGATATACATTGAAGTAGAAACATGTATTTCCCTGTGATATCAAAGAAGTTTTTCCACTTTCATTTTGCCACCATTTCTGGGCGATGTGGGTGATCTGTGTAAGGCCAGTTTATAATGAATGACCAGTTCAAATAGGATATTATATTATATTATATTATATTTCTGTCATTGTTTTATATATATGCTCTAGATCAGTGGTCGGCAAATAGGGGCCCGCGGGCCAATTTTGGCCCGCCATCTATTCTGTCTGGCCCACGAGATGACGTTAATTTGATGTAAAAAAAAAAAAAAAAAAAATTAATTAATTAAAAAAAAATTATTTTCAACCCCATATTTAAAAAAAAAAAAAAAGGCATACAGCAATCCCATCAATTTCGAAACATTTATTGAGGTATAGATGATAGTCCTAAAGTGACAAAACAACAGGTGGAACATCTGTGCAGTTATCCATGACGCACAGGTCGGAACGGTATTGGCACGCGAGTGCGCGTAATCTTGTGCAAAAAAACCCCAAAAGTGTCCCGTCTCCCTCCTCCAGTGGGCAAGGTAAAAAATAGGCTACGTTTCGTTAAATTAACAACATAACAAGGTCTGCTCAAATGTGAAATGGCCCAATTAAAATAAAACTTAAAGAAAGTGAAAGATGAATGCACATTGTCCGCGTGGGAGAAGGATCTGCGCTGCTCCTGAATAAAGACAGAAAAAAGGGAATTTACAATTTAAATAAGATCAAACAATATAACTGGGCATTTTTTTTAGGCCTACTATTTAAAAAGGCCAGTAGGCTACTCACTTAATGGGAAAAGTGGCTCCTCCCTTCGGTCACAATTTTGTGGATGTCGGGCGACAGGGATGTCACTTTTATTCTCAAGCAGTTCTCCAAGCTTGCATTGGTCAGACGGTTCCTCTCGTGTGTCTTGATTGCATTCATTGACGAAAAGCTGGACTCACACGTGTAGGTAGATGAAAACATCGTCAGCACATAAAGGGCAAGTTTCTTGATAACAATGTACTCTTCTGAGCATCCGATCCAGAAATCCTCCACGGAATGCGCACTAAACGCATCACGGACGAGGGAGCTTGACTGGAAATCGATGAGCTCCAACTGAAGCGTTGCCTCGTCCAACGAGCTCATGGTTGTTTTGGCCAGTGAGGAGAATTCCTCGCTTCGCGTGGACAATGGGTCGTGGACAAAGCCAACAATTTCCCTTGGGACACAGTAGTCTCGGAACCGCGACTGAAAGTTGTCCCGTAGCTTGTCAAGGAATTCAGTCATAATTCCTGTCACTCGCCCCCCTCCCTGTGATTTTAATGTTGCAAAGTGCAAGAGCCTTCCACTTGCTAGATCAGACTGGAACAACTCCAGCTTCCTTGTAAACGAATCCATCTTCTCGATCAGGTCCACAATGGTTTTCCCTCTCCCTTGTAGTTGCAGGTTCAGCTGGTTAAGATGGCCAAAAATATCAGTTAAAAACGCGATGTTTGAGATGGACATTTCACCTTCTAGAAAGGCCAGGTGATCGTCTAAAGCACGCATCTTGCTCATTCGCAGGAAGGTTTTCACTTGATCTAGTAGCGCACAGAAGCGCTCCAGTGCCTTTCCTTTACTTAACCAGCGCACGTCATTGTGAAGTAGCAGATCTTCGTAGCAGGCCTCTGACTCAGCAACAAGTTGGCGAAAAAGACGGTGCTGTGTGCTTGATGCACCCCGGACAAAATTAATGACTCTCATCACTTTATCCATGACACTCTTCAGCTCGCCACTGAGTCTGGCGCACAGGACACTCTGGTGAATTAGGCAATGTAGTGCGTGCATTTGTGGTGCTATCTCCTTCAATCGGGCCACCAGACCTCTGTGGCAACCAACCATGGCAGGTGCACCGTCTGTCACGATGAGGTTTATTTTCTCAAATGGTAGTGCATGTTGTTTAATCAATTCCTCCACTTTGGCAAACATAACATCCCCAGTGGTGTTCCCTTCTAATGGAATTAGAGCCAACAACTCCTCCCTGAACTCCTTCCCATCAAAATACCGCACGTATATGCACATCTGACTGATATCAGTGTTGTCTGTACTCTCGTCAATGGCAACGGAAAAGTAGTTGGCCTGACTCAGGCCACTCATAATTGATCCGCGCACATCGTCAGATAGGCTCTCTATGCGTCGGGAAGCTGACCTCGCTGAGAGCGGCATTTATTCACTGAGGTTGGATAGCACTCTGGAGACCAGCGCTCAATTCCTGTTTAATGTATGTTAATACTAAAGGGTAACTCTTAAATGTAGTGATATTTCAATTGAACTGATTTATATAGCTTTCGACCACAAATTGATCACAACCTCCATGGGGAAGTGAAGAGAGCAGTTGGCTGACACTCCTGAGACAGGGGTTCAAGTCCAACTGAAGTTCATAAATGGAAAATAAGAATTTTCTATATCATGTGAGTGGTAAAGTCAAGTCTAACCGCCATCAACAAAATCATCAAAACTCAGTCGACGCAGGTTTGAGTCCCAGCTCACAGGGATTAAGAATTGGCTCGTCCTTTCTTGCTGAGCCTAGGTGCTGGTCACCGCTTAGACCCAATGTTTAAGTTCCCTGATGGAGTAAGTACCTTAATGGATACATCTTATTTCTCTATCATGTGAATGGTAAAGTCAAGTACTACCGCCAAAACATCCTGATCTGTGTCTTGGTGGTGTGGCGGTAAGGGCTCTTGGTTAACACTCTGCAGGTGCAGGTTTGAGTCCCCGCTCACACGGCCAATAAGAAGCTGACCTTTGTGATGAGCTTTCAGACACTATGTAGGTTCACGTTCCCCGCACAGAACCAGGGTTCAAGTGGTTCCTTAATGGATGCATCTTATTTCTCTATCGTGTGAATGGTAAAGTCAAGTATAACCGCCAAAAATGTTCTGGTCGGTGTCTTGGTGGTGCAGCGGTTAAGGGGTGTTGGTTAAAACTCTGTGGACTCAGGTTCGAGTCCCCGCTCACACGGCCACCAAGAAGGGGATTGATTGATGATTGATTGATTGATCAGTGTCAGTGGTGAACTCTGATGAACTCTTACTTCTGCATCATGTGAATTGCAAAGCCAAGTACAACTTCCGAGCACGTCCTAGTCGGCGTTCTTGGTGGTGCAGCGGTTAAGGGTTGTTGGTTAACACCCTGTGGACTCAGGTTCGAGTCCCCGCTCACACGGCCACCAAGAAGGGCATTGATTGATTGATTGATCAGTGTCAGTGGTGTCAGTGGTGTCCAACTGATGATCTCTTACTTCTGCATCATGTGAATTGCAAAGCCAAGTACAGCTTCCGAGCACGTCCTAGTCGGCGTTCTTGGTGGTGCAGCGGTTAAGGGCTGTTGGTTAACACTCTGTGGACTCAGGTTCGAGTCCCCGCTCACACGGCCACCAAGAAGGGGGTACCCCCAAAAGGGCCCCCAACGTGTGTGCAGAACCCCCCCACCCCCCCCTTCCAGGGGGATGGGGGGGGTGTTACAACTAAGAGGGTTATGCAACTTTTTTGCACAATCGAATGAATGAATGAATGAATGAATGAATGAATGAATGAATGAATGAATGAATGAATGTAATCAATAAAGTTTGTCTAATTAAAGATAGCTCTCCCCCGCTGTTTTAAACTCATTTATGAAATATAATGTGCAGTGAGTTCAACTAGGAGCTCTGGTGGTGATAACTGATTGTATTGCCCACTGAACCACATTATATGACATTTTTCAAGGATGGATTTAAAATTCAAAGAAAGCTATTTTGTGTATAAAACATACCATTTTTCATACTGAAAAATCTTAGTGGAACTTAAACACAGAACCTCAGTGTTCATAACTGAATTTTTTCCCATGTGCCATTGATATACATATTGAAACAGTCTAAAATAATGTTTGATATCATATCAGGTTCTTTAATCATTATATCTTGCCACTGCAGCACCAACACTCATACAATTCATGGGCAGAGTTTATGTTTGGGATTGTATTCACATAATGTCATAATAAAAAAAGTCAACAATATGTATAGGACTTGAACCACTGCCATTAGCAGGTTTTACCACTATGCAACTAACATACTTACTAATGATGGTAAGATTTTATCTTTCATATTGTAGTCACATAATGTCTTTGTCCTTGAGAAACAACCAACATAAACAAGAGTTGAATCCTGGTCTTGAGCACAATAGCAAGTAGATCATATCACTTACATAGTAACAAAACTATGTTGGAAATACTTTTTTGAAATTGATGACTGCTGCCTCTTATTCTTGGTTAAAATTCTTTTAGTGATAAGTGGTGATTTCTCCCATGAAAACAAATAGTTCTGACACAAATAGGATGATCAACATCATAGGGACTGGAACTTGCTTCTCTGACTGGTAACCTATAAACAACTTTCTCATAACCTTAGGATTACACAGAAAAGCTCCAATATACATGTCAGATGAAAAACACACCTACAGGTGTGTGTGTAGACATCTGCTGCTTCCATAACAACTGCTAATATTCTACAGGTCATCCATTAAAGTAGGAGTAGGGTATGTACACTCTCTCACTGACAGATACACACACATATATTTGCAGAAAAAAAAAAAAATCTAGCCATGATCTAGCATGGCTCCCGCCCTGGTCCTAGCAACTGAGGGGGCGATAGACTAAACTAACCCCGGGCTCTTCAGGGTTCCCCAACAGGGCCTTGTGGTTAATAGAGGAGATGAAGGCTAAACACCTGGTCACACCAGGACCAGGATCTGCTGCTAGCACGAGGTGACAAGAACGTCTGGACCATGGGGGAGGTCTCCGTGGTTTGTGTGTGCGTGAAGAGAAAAATAGCCGGCGTAGAACCTCTGTTATTCTCTCTATAACTCCTACTCTCTTATCAGTAAAAAGTGCAACCCAGCCCTTTGAACATCCTAGTCGGCGTCTTGGTGGTGCAGCGGTTAAGGGCTGTTGGTTAACACTCTCTAGACTCAGGTTCGAGTCCCCGCTCACACGGCCACCAAGAAGGGGGTACCCCCAAAAGGGCCCCCAACGTGTCTGCAGAACCCCCCCATCCCCCCCTTCCGGGGGGCTGGGGGGGGTGTTACAACTAAGAGGGTCTTGCAACTTTTTTGAACGTTTACTAAAAAAGTTTGACTACTTGAAGTTAATGCTAGTTAACCCCTCGGTTTTAAACTCATTTAAGAAGTATAACATGCATGGAATTCGACTATGAGCTCTGGTGGTGATAACTGATTGTACTGCTGGCTGGTATGACATTGTGATCATTGATATTTAAGGGTGGATTTGAAATTCAAAGAAACTTATTTTGTGTATAAAACATTTCATTTTTCTTAATGAAGAATATCAGTGGAACTTGAACACATCTTTCTACCATATGCCATAGATATTGAAACAGTCCAAAGTAATATTTGATATCATATTCACACCATGACTTTCAGCTTGAAAACCCTTAGACAAAATAGTGATTTGATACCTAGTATCAGGTAGTTGAAAAACCAGCCCTTTGAACATCCTAGTCGGCGTCTTGGTGGTGCAGCGGTTAAGGGCTGTTGGTTAACACTCTGTAGACTCAGGTTCGAGTCCCCGCTCACACGGCCACCAAGAAGGGGGTACCCCCAAAAGGGCCCCCAACGTGTCTGCAGAACCCCTCCTTCCCCCCCTTCCGGGGGGCAGGGGGGGGTGTTACAACTAAGAGGGTCTTGCAACTTTTTTGGACGTTTACTAGGAAGTTCGTCTAGTTGAAGTTAACGCTCCCCCTCCGTTTTAAACTCAATTAAAAACTAACTATGTTGCATGTTATATAAACTACAACATGCAGGGAACCCTAACCGAGAGCTCTCTCCACTGCGCCATAGACGCCCTGGTATCAGGCACTTGAATCACTATGTCTTACCACTGCACCACCAAGACACATGCAATTCATGGTAAGACTTTATATTTGGGATTAAATTCACACAATGACATTAAGAAAAAACACCAACATGTACAGGACTTGAACCCCCGTCTCAAATGGTTCTGCCACCGACTGACTGATAACCTGTAAACAGCTCACCTGTGCCAGGATCAGGGTCTGCTGCTGGACCAACATCTGGACCATGGGGGAGGTCTCCGTGGTTTGTGTGTGTGTGTAATCCGTTTGGGGGTGTAGTGGGTGTTGGGTGGGTGGTGCTGTTGGGTGGGTGGGGGGGTAAACCAGATGGAAGACAGCTTCTACTTGTCCAGGGCTGATCGTGTTGGCTCTCGAATGAAAATAACCGAAGAAAAATAGCCTGCGTTGAACCCTCTGTTATTATCCTGTCCTCGAACTGCTCGAACAGTAAAAAAATGTATTTGTGAGAAAAAAATCGTGATTCACATTTTTCCCTGAATCGTGCAGCCCAACTGGTACTGGTCATCTTGAAACCCAAACTAAACATAGCGGGGCCTCCATTTTATGTAGCCCTTTTACCCCTATAATAAAGAGGGCAGGGCCCTAGGCTCTTCAATCAATTTTAAATTATTAGTTTTGATTTCCTATATTATGCTAAACATATAACACCAGCACCCTTATTAAATATTAACCACTAAACACACACAATATCCACACTACCAAGGGCGTAGGAACCGGGGGGGACGGAGGGGACGTGTCCCCTCCAATATCGGAGACAGGCGCATTTGTCCCACCTAAAAATTATACCGGATCTGTCAGGCTGACATAGATAGTCACAGATCCCACAGATCCCACGCTTGTCGCGTGATTTCCTTCGCCCGAGCCCTGTCAGCCAACCCGCGTGAATAGTCCTCTTCGCTCCTCCGAGCCAAGAGAACTCGGTCGGCTACTCACACGTCCAGGTAAAACGCGATGGGCGTCCTTGAAGCGCCCCCTCCTGGCTGGATGGCCATATTACAGTTACCCGTGTTCACTCACCGGAGTCTCCCGTATCAGATATTCTATTGCCATCCCTTCACTTGACACTCAAGTTGGATATTGTGGCAACCCGTTTCCCCGATTGTCAGATACCCGGCAGGAATCACACGGAAAGCAGGGGTTAAAGCCCTGTCGGCGTTTATTTCGACAGAATAAGTAGTCTGTATACTCGTGCTAGGGTCTCCGTGAGCCTCTAGATAGCCGGCGCTTCGCCGTTCGCCCGGTCTGGTGCTTACTCCCTCCGTGTCACTCTCCCTGTGCGGACTCTCTCCGTGGCACTCTCTCGTTCGCCTGGTCTGGTGCCCCTTTTATGCCGGCTCCCGGTCCATTCCCTTCCTCCGGCCAGGTGTCCCCGATTGCGCTGATTGGGGGGAGAGACGTGGTGCTCTCTGTCGCCGGCTGGAGGGTGGCGACGGTAAACCCCCGTCTACTGCGTGTCCTCGGACCGGGCGGGTCCGGCGGCGGGATGCCACACTCCTCCACCGCTTGCTCAGGCCCCTGGTCGTCGGTGAACCCGCTCAGGCAGGCATCCCGGCCATTCACTTCGGGGGGGCGTGGTTGGTGACCAGGATGACCTCCCTCCCTAGGAGAAAATACCTGATGTTTCGGAGGGCCCGGGACCACCGCGTCACTCGTGCGTTGGTGGGTCACCTGCGGGGTGGTTCTCTCCGGCTCCGGAGTTCACGCACCGGGTCCGGTAGCCGGTGGAAGATCGGGCAGTCCTTCCCGATTAGCAGCGGCACCGGTAGGTGGGGTACGATCCCTGCCCGCATCGTGAATACCCCGTGCGGGGTCCGGATGACGACGTGGCAGGTCTCGAGCGTCCGGCCGTCCCCGTGTATGCAGGTCACCTCTATGGGCGCGCCCTCCTTCCCGCCCGCCAAGTCGGGGCGGAGGACAGTGACCACACTGCCGGTATCCACGAGGGCCTGCGTGCCCCGGTTCATTACCCGCGCCGGTATGGTCGGGCCTCCTGTTTTCCCCTGTGCCCAGCAGGTCACTAGCATGCCGGCGTGGCTCGTCTCGCGGCCCCGCCTCCCGCGGCCTCGTCTCCCGCGGCCTCATCTCGGGCCGCGTCGTCTCTGGCGGCGTCGTCTCCGGCTGCATCGGGGCGGCGGTCGCGGAGGCGGTTGCGGCGGCGGTCGCGGCGCTTAGTTCGGTGAGCCGTAGTACGACCTCGTAGAGCAGGGCCAGACTCTCTGTGGTCTCCCGCTGCTGCTGGGCGGGCGTCGCCGCGGTCCCATCCGGGTTCTGCATGCCGGCTGAAGGGGGTTCCCTCACAAAACTGGCCCGTAGCGCGGTCGAGTTGCCCGCATCCTCCACCATATCTATATATATTTATATATTGTGGTCTCCGGCTTGGAGAATGAGCCGTGTATCAGGAAAGCACGTGGCAACGGTTGGTTTAAGCCGACTTCGGCGTTTATTGTAAGCAACAAAGACAGGATAAGGGTGCGCGTGGGTCTCCGTGAGCCTCACGCCTCTGCAGTCCATGTGTGTCTCTGCCTCTCTCTTGCTCTTGGTCTGGCCCTCCTCTTAAGATGGCTCCCCGGTTTTCGGCCAGGTGTCCCCCAATCACCCTGATTGGGGGGAAGGACCCGGTGCTCTCCGTCGCCGGCTGGTGGGTGGGGGTGGTACACCCCGTCCTTCACGGTCCCACGGGACCGTTCAGGCCGAGGCTTCAGGGGCGGGATGCCACAATATGTATATATATTTATATATATACATATATATATATATATATATATATTTATATATACACACACACACACATACGCAAACACATACTGACACACACACAAAGACAAACCATATCATTTGATGTGACCTTCACGACTCAAAGTGATGGACAGGGAAATCTGCATGTGCATGAATTGAGCCTAATGCTATGAAATGTTTAATTTGTGTGCGTCTGTGTGAGTCTACGCCTGTGTGTGTGTGTGTGTCTGTACTTGGGTTTATGTTTCTATGTTAAGTATAGATAATAGATATGTGGATAGAAAGATGGATAAATGGATCAACACTACACTGCAAGCTCTTCACAGCCGCTGATTCCAATTGTCTACAACAACGTTGCATACTTTAGCAGTCTTAAAACACCTCTTTCTGGGACACATGGAGACTATGGCGTTAGGAGATGGGAAATGGGTGTGCCTCACCCAACCAGTCTCTGTCGGGTACAATACATTACCACTGTGCACACAGGACGCGCGTGTGTGTGTGTGTGTGTGTGTTTGTATCCTTCTTTCGTTCCCTTTAACTTTGATATCTTCATTTTGCCACCTATCCCTTATGCTGTTCTTAGGAGGTAGTTTTCCTATTTTCTATTTTTAGCACAGGTAAGGATGGATCTTGGATCTTTCCCGATTATGTTCTATGAAATCCTACTAAACTGGACCTACTAGACTACCTTAGTGTCTGTGTGTTGTCTGTGTGTTCCTCAGATTTATTTTGAGGGTTTTATTAAATGGGAGTCGGGAGATCCAAAATAATAGCCAGACAGAATGCAGCTGAACAAGCTCTGAATGCTGTAGAGACAGTCTGTTGCCAAATAAATAACAGCTTCTCTTCTATACTTTTTCACAGGGCAAGAAAAAACAACAACACAGAAAGGTGGATGAGTTTAGAGGGAAATAGTCCAATCAAATAAGAATACCAAGATGTGACTAAAACATTTATTTATACAAATGTTTGAACCAACCTTTTAAATGCAACCTGTAATTAAGGTTGCATTTAAGAGTTTACAATATATTGTACAAAGGCAGACAGAACAGATATTGTGAAAAGAAAGACCCAAAACCTAAAACATCATGACATTTGTACAGATGTTCACTCAGTTAAACCTTGATACAACCACAAAAAAAAAAAGTAAAGCAGCCAGAAACCTAAACTACCTGACCCTGACTGACACGGGATAAATTCTATCCTATAGATCTAGATCTATAGTTTTTCATATAGTTTAATCATAGTTATAGTAATTAATTATAGTTTATAATATAGATAGCCTAATGTCCAGGGGACATGAACCAGGATCTCTGGTGACCACAACCAAGAGCAATCGACCATCAAGGCATTGAGGCTAAATTGATACATTGTGAAGTGACTCGAACCCAAGAGTCACTTCACAATGTACTTCATCCGCAATGGGGCTGATGACCGGGAGCTCGCCACAGCGCTGGAGATATCCAGAAGAATATTTGACATTACATTCCACATGACTATGTGGTTGAAAAACAACAGTCATAAGCAGGACTTGAAGCTGGGTCCCAAGCACGTAATTCAGCAGGTCTTACCACTGCACCTCAAAGACACTTGGTTATTCATAAAACTTCAAATGGAAGGGCTTTCATCAGTGGGCCATAGGCTCAATCACCATTGTGTTACCTCACTGGCATTAGGTATACATTAACTTACATGACAATCTTCTTCAATTTAACTATATCCTATTAAATCACAGATTCAGTCCTTTGTCGCAAACAGGTAAAAACACAAAGGAAATTTTCGATTTTAAAAAGCAAAATAATAACTTCAGCTTCATTCAATTAGGTCTCGATACTTTGAGTCCGCCGTGTGCCGCATCTGGTGGTGCGTGCGCAACCGAGCAGACTCTCTGGGGCAATGGGCCGGCTTGCGCACCTGTTGCGCATTAAGCAATCAATCAATGCGCACGGGATGCACTAACCACAAACGAACACACAGTCGATCCATGCTTCCATGTAGCGTTTTCTTCTAACCAATCCATAAACCAGTTTTGACATCATCCCCCTGTGATGGGGCTGCAGATTTTCCTGCAAGCTTTTATTTGCAAAGTAGCAGTTGAAACTTTCGTGAACACCGGCTTGTGGACTACCACTTCCACTTTGTATCTTCCTCCGGTGAATACAATATGGGATGAATAAAAGAAAGCCATTATCATACAATCATGCAAACTCAAAATAGACCCCCTCCTGCTTTTCTATTCATACCGTTCTTCAGGGGATTGAGTCAGCGCACAACAGCGGACAGGCGGTTCCGCCTGTTGTGGCTGCTGGATGTGGAAGCGGAGGTTGTTGTTCACCTAGAGGGGTCGGCGGAGACCAGCGTTGCCAGATTGGGCAACACTATTTCCCCCCCATTTCGTCACAGTAGAATCCACGCCAGGCTGGTTCTTGGTGCTTCGTTCTTTTTTTTACACACTCCCAAGATCTCCTAGCCTGGCTCCGCCCGCCAAAGTACTTCGGCTAAATTTTAATTTCCAGAGATGTGGACTCGAGTCACATGACTTGGACTCGAGTCATGATTTTGATGACTTCAGACTCGACTTGACAAAATTACGCATGACTTGCGACTAGACTTAGACTTGACTGCTATTGACTTGAGACTTGACTCGGACTTTGCCTCTTTGACTTGTAATGACTCGACATGTCTTGAGTCAAAAACATTTGTAGTTTTAGATATCTAACCTATTTCCCGCCTAGAGGGCTATACACCCAAGACGCATTCACTTCCGTGAAGATGAAAAAAAAAACAGCGAGCGAAGACAAATCTACACTTCAATAATATCCACGAACGAAATTTCGATATTGTTTATACTTTATTCAGAATAACAGTTTTAGTTTCATATCAGCTGCGTTTTGAGTTGGTCCCATTGAAGCCGTCTGGCCAGCCTCTGACACTTAAGACATCGTAACTAAATCATTGTTCAACCATTTACCTTCGTTCAAAAAATATAACAAATCTACACACTCGTATCTTCAATAATATCTAAACTGAATTTTGATATCATTTATGCTTTCTTCAGAATCACAGTTAAAGTTTCATATTGGCTTCGTTTCAGTTGGTCTCATTGATTTACGTTGACGCTGGAGGTGAGGACGTTCAGCAGTGTTGCCAGATTGGGTGGTTTTCCCACCCTATTGGGCTACTTTTAAAAAGATACGATTTCGGCGCATGTGCATATCATAACACATTTGAAGACAAACAATGAACATATTATAACTGTGTTGATAAGAAATGACTGTACATTAGAGTGATATGTTGAAATTATGATCAATAGCCTAATAATGACATTATTAAGTAAAAATACATGACTTGTTCAAGACTTGAAAAAGTTTGGGACTTGGACTTGGACTCGACTTGGCTTTGGTGTGACTTTGACGTGGACTCGACTTGCCTTTCCCTGTCTTGACTTGGGACTCGACTCTGACTTGACTGCTAAGACTTGGGACTTGCCAAACAGTGACTTTGTCCCATCTCTGTTAATTTCCCTTCAGTACTACGTCTGGGTCTGCAGTATGTTAGTGGGTTTTCTCCATCCAAATTTTGTGCGTCCAATCAGCGAAAAGAGGGAGTGGCTGAGAGCAATAATGTTAAAGTCAGCTCTTGTTGACGGACATCTTCCCGGCCAGATGTCCGTCAACCTGAACTCCAGCACAGCATCTGGCATTTGAGGAAGAACAAGTTGATGCTGATATGCTGGTAAAGCCGACGTCTTTAGGACGCCTCCTTCTGCTAGGCTAGCCTTAGGTGCTTCTCTTAAACTATCTTTAAGACGTTTATCAGCACTGGCAATCTCAATGTCATAATGACTGGCAAGGCTAAGGAGCTGTTCTTTAGTGAGCTGACAAAGCAACTCCTAAATGGACTACCAAAATGGACCCTGCTGGTAATCAAGACTAAGGCAACATCAACCTCCGGGAGAACTAGCCGACAAAGTCAAGCTACACACCACCACTTGACAAATCCAGAAGCTGTACAAAAACAAAGTTAGGACCCTGGACAAGTTACCACAACTGTCCCCATAAGCAATCACTAACTCAAATAACTTTACAAATCAATCACTGCTGAGCACAGTGAGCAAGCCTCCGAGTGCAAATGATCATCTAAGCAAGCCCCCTGGCACCTGCCTAACTTTAAACTAACCCTAACTGTCAGGATTACCTCGAAAATAGAAAAGGCAAAATAACAAATAGTGCACCGATGGAAGGATAGATTGCTCTGCCCAGCAGCCGGCACACTCCCTAACTAACCAGGGAGATCACTCACAACTTAAAATCATAGCACTCAGATTCAATACTCACCATACTCACCATGAAAAGAAGCTGCTCACAGCCACACTGCCAAACACCACCAAAGCATACCAGGTTACTCTGTCTAGGGGAAAAATAGAAAAAAAATTAACTCTGCAAAACTCATCCAGATTTATCCCGGATGAGCCCCCAATATGTTACGACCCGGCTCGAGGGAAGTAACATGAAGCAGACAAACAATCTAAGAATCTAAGAAAACTGGGTTTTTTGTAACAAAGGTTAATCCAGCTGGTGAATGGGGACCTTGCTGCTAGCCCTGGCTGGCCAGCGAGTGAGTGAAGCCTCCCAGGCTTTAGGTGCCAGGTAACGAGGAGAAGGAGGGGCTGAAGGAGGAGCTCTGCAAAACATGGAGCAGATCTGCACATAACAAGTCATTCACCACAATCATTTCACACAGACAGTTATTCCCAATCATCCGTTCACCATCCCACAAAACCTGCCGTGGCAGGAATCTAACACATGTCTCCAGAACAGATAGGTAACAGCTCTACCACCTGCGCCACAGAGGCACCAGCAATGATTTGGTGAGAGGTTATTGACTTTACAATTCACGAGACATCGGTTCAAAACATCCAATAGGTTTGAAGAGAGTGTTGTTGGTGGGGACTTGAACCCAGGTCTGCAGTGCTTATGCTCATCTGCCCTTATTAACATCAAGACACTCCACTTGACCAAAGACATGCAAGTGGTAATCTGGTCGAAGTTATATTTGACACGTTATATTCACATGACATTGATTCCTATATGAGGTCAACTATAAGTATAACTTCTGAGCACCTTGCTCTGTGTGTCTCGTTGTTTGTACCGGAGGTAGTCGATGCACACCAAACCTCAACCGAGATCTGGAGACATGGGCTCAAGTCCCAGCCATCACAGTCTCCTTGAAACTTCTGGGAGAGAATTAGGGAGATGACTTTTTAACTTTAGAACCTTTTACCAATAAGAGGTGCCTCGGCAGGGGAGCTGTTTCCTATCTGTTCTGGGGACATGTGTTCTATTTCTTCCACGGTGGTTGGTGGGAACATCTGTCTAGTGAAGGGATCTATACTCTCACACATTCATATGGGGTCTGTGGGACACCCATTCTCCCATACTGTCAATCCCACTCACCCATTCATTCCGAATTACCGTCTGGCCAAATTGATTAATGTGAATTAAGTCATTCACAGCAATCACTTCACACAGACAGTTATTCGCAATCATCCGTTCACCATACATTCATTGCCACAAAACCTGTCAAGGCAGGAATCGAACACATGTCTCCAGAACAGATAGGTAACAGCTCTATCACCTGCGCCACAGAGACCAACAATGAATTGGAACCCAGGTCTGCTGTGCGAATGATCATCTGCCCTTATTAACATCAAGACACGCCACTTGACCACAAACATGATAGACATAATGTGGCCAAAGTTAAATTTGACACGTTATATTCACATGACATTGATTCCTATATGACGTCAACTATAAGTATACCTTCCGAGCATCACACTCATGAGCATGTGCGTCTCGGTGGTGTCATAATTGACTTTACAATTCACGTGACATCGGTTCAAAAGATATATTATGTTTGATAGGGTTATTGGTGGGACTTGAACCCAGGTCTGCGGTGCTTGTGTACGTCAGTCCTGATAAATGTCAGAACACTCCACCCTCACCACAGACATGCTAGCCATAACGTAGTCAAAGTTAGATTTGACACGTTATATTCACATGACATTGGTTCCGAAATGACGTAAACTATAAGTTTAACTTTGGAGCATCTCACTCTGTGCGTCTCGGGAACCACACTCTCCTTGTAACTGCTGCGAGGGAAGTAGGGGGATAAAATGAGATTTAAAAAATCAGCTTTGCGGCGGGTGTAAACTAGCAACGATACATGTGTTAATAAATAAACTAAATTGCACTGGGTGCTAGGTAGGGCTGCAACTCTCTTTCTACATGAACAAATCTCATGGTTGAAAGATTTATGAGCCTGCTTTATTGCCTGACTTTGCGTCAAACTTCGAGTGCAGATATTGCACTCGATTTTTACATTATCAAATTGAAAGAAGTTGAAAGAAATGCTGACCAATTGGCTTCTCAAGCATTGGTTCAAACTTCAACAGCAGAGCCATTGACTTCTGCATCCACAGTTATGACTTCAACAGATGGAGTATTGACTTCTGCATCCACAATTCTGACTAAAACAATTGGACCGTTGACTTCTGCATCCACAGTTCTGACCTCGACAGATGGAGCAGTTACTTCTGACCCATTGACTTCTCAAACTACGGTTCAAACTTCAACAGCAGAGCCATCAACTTCTGATGTCATAGTTTTGACTTCAACAGCAGAACCATTGACTTCTGCATCCACAATTCTGACTTCAACAAATGGACCATTGACCTCTGCATCCACAGTTCTGACGTCCACAGATGGACCGTTTACATCTGACCCACTGACTTCTCAAACTACGGTTCAAACTTCAACAGCAGATCCATCGACTTCTGCATCCACAGTTCTGTCTTCAACGGATGGAACAGTGACTTCTACATCCACAGATATGACTTCAACGAATGGACAATTGACTTCTGCGTCAACAGTTCTAATTTCAACAAATGGGCTTTGACCTCTGCATCCACACTTCTGACTTCAACAGATGGAATAGTGACTTCTGACACAATGACTTCTCAAACTACTGTTCATACTTCAACATCAGAGCCATCGACTTCTGACGTCACAGTTTTGACTTCAACAGCAGAGGCATCGACTTCTGCATCCACAATTCTGATTTCAACAGATCAACCATCGACTTCTGCATCCACAGTTCTGATTTCAACAGATGGACCATTGACTTCTGCATCAACAGTTCTGACTTCAACAAATGGACCATTGACGTCTGCATCCACAGTTCTTACTTCAACAGATGGACCATTGACTTCTGCATCAACAGTTCTGACTTCAACAAATGGACCATTGACATCTGACCCACTGACTTCTCAAACTAATGTTCAAAGTACTGTTCTACTTCAACAGCGGATCCATCGATTTCTGCATCCACAGTTCTGACTTCAACGGATGGAACATTGACGTCTGCATCCACAGTTATGACTTCAACGGCCACTGGAGGGCGCCAAACCACCCGTTTCATTAAGCCGCACATTATCTCCTTGGCTTTTTTTTTTAATTAACTTGAAAACCCGCAGTGTTGGGCCCATCTTCGTCAATCGGTGACTCATCACTTCTGTGACATGGGCAAACTGTAAACTTTTACACGTATACATTTTATGAAACATTTTATGGAATCGGATTGTTTGATCTTTTATGGAGATGATTCATATAGGATATATGATTCATATGAAATAATTAGCATTTGACGAGGTGACAATCAAGACAACCCCAAAGAGAAGCACTTATGGAATCACAACACCACCAATGCCTTTATTTCAGGTTATCTTGAAGTGTTTAACCAGGTTTTAGAACAAGCAGGGGATATGGCTGTGTATGTCGAGTAAAGGTACCCCGACAAGTAGCACATTGAGTTGAAGACAAGACCCAATCAAGACAACCCCAAATAGAAGCACTTATGGAATTTAGATACCATCAATGCCTCTATTTCAGGTTATCTTGCTGAGTTTAAAATTTGAGAACAAGCAGTAGATATGGTTGTGTAAGTCAAGTAAAACTACCCCAACAAGTAGCACTTACTAAATGTAAACCAGACAAGTCAATGCTCCTGTTAGGGTAATACTTTTGACAAATGCATCCCGTAGTTTCACGGATTGGTTGGGAGTTGAAGACCAGACCCAATCAAGACAACCCCATGAGAAGCACTTATGGAATTTAGATACCACCAATGCCTCTATTTCAGGTTATCTTGGACAGTTTAAGTTTAACTGGTTAAGGATGGAAACAATGCAACCCCAAAGAGAGGCACTTAATAACCCAACCTTTCTTGATCCTAAATGTTGTCTCACCTGAGGAAGATCATGGAATGATGTGGCAGGTCAGAATCTGCTCATCTAATATAGAGGATGCTCCGCCAGGCCCTCCCCATTTTTTTGTTTGAAAAGCACCAACGATTTTGTAGACGGTTGTTAACGACCACACTTTTTTCCCAGGTGAACAATTCCTCATCACAAACAACTAGTATCAAGCAACAATTAGCATTTGATGAGGTGACAATCAAGATAACCCCAAAGAGAAGCACTTATGGAATAACAATACCACCAATGCCTCTATTTAAGGTAGGAAGTGTTTAAGAAGGTTTTGAGAACATGCAGGGGATATGACTGTGTAAGTCAAGTAAAACTACCCCAACAAGAAGCACTTACTTAATTCAAAAAAGTCAAGTCAATGCTTGAGTTAGGGTAAAACGTTTGACAAATGCATCCCATAGTTTCACGAAATGGATTGAGTTGAAGACAAGACCCAATCAAGACAACCCCAAAGAGAAGCCCTTATGGAATTTAGATACCATCAATGCCTCGATTTCAGGTTATCTTGCTGAGTTTAAAATCTGAGAACAAGCGGTGTATATAGTTGTGTAAGTCAAGTAAAACTACCCCAACAAGTAGCACTTACTAAATGTAAACAAGACAAGTCAATGCTCCTGTTAGGGTAACACTTTTGACAAATGCATCCCGTAGCTTCATGGATTAGTTGGGAGTTGAAGACAAGACCCAATCAAGACAACCCCGAAGAGAAGCACTTATGGAATTTAGATACCACCAATGCCTCTATTTCAGGTTATCTTGCTGAGTTTAAAATTTGAGAACAAGCAGTGCATATAGTTGTGTAAGTCAAGTAAAACTACCCCAACAAGTAGCACTTACTAAATGTAAACAAGACAAGTCAATGCTCCTGTTAGGGTAACACTTTTGACGAATGCATCCCGTAGTTTCATGGATTAGTTGGGAGTTGAAGACAAGACCCAATCAAGACAACCCCAAAGAGAAGCACTTATGGAATTTAGATACCACCAATGCCTCTATTTCAGGATATCTTGCTGAGTTTAAATTTGAGAACAAGCAGTAGATATGGTTGTGTAAGTCAAGTAAAACTACCCCAACAAGTAGCACTTACTAAATGTAAACAAGACAAGTCAATGCTCCTGTTAGGGTAATACTTTTGACAATTGCCGTAGTTTCACGGATTGGTTGGGCGTTGAAGACAAGACCCAGTCAAGACAACCCCAAAGAGAAGCACTTATGGAATCAAATTACCACCAATGCCTCTATTTCAGGTTATCTTGGAGAGTTTAAGTTTAACTGGTTAAGGATGGAAACAAGACAACCCCAAAGAGAAGCACTTATGGAATTTAGATACCACCAATGCCTCTATTTCAGGTTATCATGCTGCGTTTAAAATTTGAGAACAAGCAGTGCATATAGTTGTGTAAGTCAAGTAAAACTACCCCAACAAGTAGCACTTACTAAATGTAAACAAGACAAGTCAATGCTCCTGTTAGGGTAATACTTTTGACAAATGAATCCTGTAGTTTCACGGTTTGGTTGGGAGTTGAAGACAAGACCCAATCAAGACAACCCCAAAGAGAAGCACTTATGGAATAACAATACCACCAATGCCTCTATTTCAGGTTATCTTGAAGTGTTTAAGAAGCTTTTGAGAACATGCAGGGGATATGACTGTGTAAGTCAAGTAAAAGTACCCCAACAAGTAGCACTTACTTAATTCAAAAAAGACAAGTCAATGCTTGAGTTAGCGTAATACGTTTGACAAATGCATCCCGTAGTTTCACGAAATGGTTTGAGTTGAAGATAAAACCCAGTCAAGACAACCCCAAAGAGAAGCACTTATGGAATTTAGATACCACCAATGCCTCTATTTCAGGTTATCTTGCTGTGTTTAAAATTTGAGAACAAGCAGTGTATATAGTTGTGTAAGTCAAGTAAAACTACCCCAACAAGTAGCACTTACTAAATGTAAACAAGTCAAGTCAATGCTCCTGTTAGGGTAATACTTTTCACAAATGCATCCCGTAGTTTCACGGATTGGTTGGGAGTTGAAGACAAGACCCAATCAAGACAACCCCAAAGAGAAGCACTTATGGAATTTAGATACCACCAATGCCTCTATTTCAGGTTATATTGCTGAGTTTAAAATTTGAGAACAAGCAGTGCATATGGTTGTGTAAGTCAAGTAAAACTACCCCAACAAGTAGCACTTACTAAATGTAAACAAGACAAGTCAATGCTCCTGTTGAGGTAATACTTTTGACAATGGCCTTAGTATCACGGATTGGTTGGTTGTTGAAGACAAGACCCAATCAAGACAACCCCAAAGAGAAGCACTTATGGAATTTAGATACCACCAATGCCTCTATTTCAGGTTATCTTGCTGAGTTTAAAATTTGAGAACAAGCAGTGCATATAGTTGTGTAAGTCAAGTAAAACTACCCCAACAAGTAGCACTTACTAAATGTAAACAAGACAAGTCAATGCTCCTGTTAGGGTAATACTTTTGACAAATGAATCCTGTAGTTTCATGGTTTGGTTGGGAGTTGAAGACAAGACCCAATCAAGACAACCCCAAAGAGAAGCACTTATGGAATTTAGATACCACCAATGCCTCTATTTCAGGTTATCTTGCTGAGTTTAAAATTTGAGAACAAGCAGTGCATATAGTTGTGTAAGTCAAGTAAAACTACCCCAACAAGTAGCACTTACTAAATGTAAACAAGACAAGTCAAAATTCCTGTCATGGTAATACTTTTGACAAATGAATCCCGTAGTTTCACGGTTTGGTTGGGAGTTGAAGACAAGACCCAATCAAGACAACCCCAAAGAGAAGCACTTATGGAATTTAGATACCACCAATGACACTATTTCAGGTTATCTTGCTGAGTTTAAATTTGAGAACAAGCAGTAGATATGGTTGTGTAAGTCAAGTAAAACTACACCAACGAGTAGCACTTACTAAATGTAAACAAGACAAGTCAATGCTCCTGTTAGGGTAATACTTTTGACAATGTCCTTAGTATCACGGATTGGTTGGTCGTTGAAGACAAGACCCAGTCAAGACAACCACAAAGAGAAGCACTTATGGGATCAAATAACCACCAATGCCTCTATTTCAGGTTATCTTGGAGAGTTTAAGTTTAACTGTTTAAGGATGGAAACAAGACAACCCCAAAGAGAAGCACTGAATAACCCAACCTTTCTTGATCCTCAATGTAGTCTCACCTGGTGAAGATCATGGAATGATGTGGCAGGTCAGAGTCTGCTCATCTAATATAGAGGATGCTCCGCCAGGCCCTCCCCATTTTTTTGTTTGAAATGCACCAACGATTTGGTAGACGGTTGTTAACGACCACACTTTTTACCCAGGTGAACAATTCCTCATCACAAAAAACTAGTATCAAGTAACAAATAGCATTCAATGAGGTGACAATCAAGATAACCCCAAAGAGAAGCACTTATGGAATAACAGTACCACCGATGCCTCTATTTCAGGTTATCTTGAAGTGTTTAAGAAGGTTTTGAGAACATGCAGGGGATATGACTGTGTAAGTCAAGTAAAACTACCCCAACAAGTAGCACTTACTTAATTCAAAAAAGACAAGTCAATGCTTGAGTTAGGGTAATACGTTTGACAAATGCATTCCGTAGTTTCACGGATTGGTTGGGAGTTGAAGACAAGACCCAATCAAGACAACCCCAAAGAGAAGCACTTATGGAATTTAGATACCACCAATGCTTCTATTTCAGGTTATATTGCTGAGTTTAAAATTTGAGAACAAGCAGTTTGTATAGTTGTGCAAGTCAAGTAAAACTACCCCAACAAGTAGCACTTACTATATGTAAACAAGACAAGTCAATGCTCCTGTTAGGGTAATACTTTTGACAAATGAATCCCGTAGTTTCACGGTTTGGCTGGGAGTTGAACACAAGACCCAATCAAGACAACCCCAAAGAGAAGCACTTATGGAATTTAGATACCATCAATGCCTCTATTTCAGGTTATCTTGGAGAGTTTAAGTTTAACTGGTTAAGGATGGAAACAAGACAACCCCAAAGAGAAGCACTGAATAACCCAACCTTTCTTGATCCTCAATGTAGTCTCACCTGGGGAAGATCATGGAATTATGTGGCAGGTCAGAATCTACTCATCTAATATAGAGTATGGTTGAGTTGAGTGAATGGTTTGAGTTGAAGATAAGACCCAATAAAGACAACCCCAAAGAGAAGCACTTATGGAATTTAGATACCACCAATGCCTCTATTTCAGGTTATCTTGCGGAGTTTAAAATCTGAGAACAAGTAGTGTATATAGTTGTGTAAGTCAAGTAAAACTACCCCAACAAGTAGCACTTACTAAATTTAAACAAGACAAGTCAATGCTCCTGTTAGGGTAATACTTTTGACAAATGAATCCCGTACTTTCACGGTTTGGTTGGGAGTTGAAGACAAGACCCAATCAAGACAACCCCAAAGAGAAGCACTTATGGTGTTTAGATACCACCAATGCCTCTATTTCAGGTTATCTTGCTGAGTTTAAAATGTAAGAACAAGCAGTGCATATAGTTGTGTAAGTCAAGTAAAACTACCCCAACAAGTAGCACTTACTAAATGTAAACAAGACAAGTCAATGCTCCTGTTAGGGTAATACTTTTGACAAATGAATCCCGTAGTTTCACGGTTTGGTTGGGAGTTGAAGACAAGACCCAATAAAGACAACCCCAAAGAGAAGCACTTATGGAATTTAGATACCACCAATGCCTCTATTTCAGGTTATCTTGCGGAGTTTAAAATCTGAGAACAAGCAGTGTATATAGTTGTGTAAGTCAAGTAAAACTACCCCAACAAGTAGCACTTACTAAATGTCAACAAGACAAGTCAATGCTCCTGTTAGGGTAATACTTTTGACAATGGCCTTAGTATAACGGATTGGTTGGTCGTTGAAGACAAGACCCAGTCAAGACAACCCCAAAGAGAAGCACTTATGGAATCAAATTACCACCAATGCCTCTATTTCAGGTTATCTTGGAGAATTTAAGTTTAGCTGGTTAAGGATGGAAACAAGACAACCCCAAAGAGAAGCACTGAATAACCCAACATTTCTTGATCCTGAATGTAGTCTCACCTGGGGAAGATCATGGAATGATGTGGGAGGTCAGAATCTACTCATTTAATATAGAGGATGCTCCGCCAGGCCCTCCCCATTTTTTTGTTTGAAAAGCACCAACGATTTTGTAGACGGTTGTTAACGACCACACTTTTTTCCCAGGTGAACAATTCCTCATCACAAGCAACTAGTATCAAGCAACAATTAGCATTTGATGAGGTGACAATCAAGATAACCCCAAAGAGAAGCACTTATGGAATAACAATACCACCAATGCCTCTATTTCAGGTTATCGTGAAGTGTTTAAGAAGGTTTTGAGAACATGCAGGGGATATGACTGTGTTAGTCAAGTAAAACTACCCCAACAAGTAGCACTTACTTAATTCAAAAAAGTCAAGTCAATGCTTGAGTTAGGGTAATACGTTTGACAAATGCATCCCGTAGTTTCACGAAATGGTTTGAGTTGAAGACAAGACCCAATCAAGACAACCCCAAAGAGAAGCACTTATGGAATTTAGATACCATCAATGCCTCTATTTCAGGTTATCTTGCTGAGTTTAAAATCTGAGAACAAGCAGTGTATATAGTTGTGTAAGTCAAGTAAAACTACCCCAACAAGTAGCACTTACTAAATGTAAACAAGACAAGTCAATGCTCCTGTTAGGGTAATATTTTTGACAAATGAATGCCGTAGTTTCACGGTTTGGTTGGGAGTTGAAGACAAGACCCAATCAAGACAACCCCAAAGAGAAGCACTTATGGAATTTAGATACCACCAATGCCTCTATTTCAGGTTATCTTGCTGAGTTTAAAATTTGAGAACAAGCAGTGCATATAGTTGTGTAAGTCAAGTAAAACTACCCCAACAAGTAGCACTTACTAAATGTAAACAAGACAAGTCAATGCTCCTGTTAGGGTAACACTTTTGACGAATGCATCCCGTAGTTTCATGGATTAGTTGGGAGTTGAAGACAAGACCCAATCAAGACAACCCAAAAGAGAAGCACTTATGGAATTTAGATACCACCAATGCCTCTATTTCAGGATATCTTGCTGAGTTTAAATTTGAGAACAAGCAGTAGATATGGTTGTGTAAGTCAAGTAAAACTACCCCAACAAGTAGCACTTACTAAATGTAAACAAGACAAGTCAATGCTCCTGTTAGGGTAATACTTTTGACAATTGCCGTAGTTTCACGGATTGGTTGGGCGTTGAAGACAAGACCCAGTCAAGACAACCCCAAAGAGAAGCACTTATGGAATCAAATTACCACCAATGCCTCTATTTCAGGTTATCTTGGAGAGTTTAAGTTTAACTGGTTAAGGATGGAAACAAGACAACCCCAAAGAGAAGCACTGAATAAGCCAACCTTTCTTGATCCTCAATGTAGTCTCACCTGGGGAAGATCATGGAATTATGTGGCAGGTCAGAATCTACTCATCTAATATAGAGGATGCTCCGCCAGGCCCTCCCCATTTTTTTGTTTGAAAAGCACCAACGATTTGGTAGACGGTTGTTAACGACCACACTTTTTACCCAGGTGAACAATTCCTCATCACAAACAACTAGTATCAAGTAACAATTAGCATTTGATGAGGTGACAATCAAGATAACCCCAAAGAGAAGCACTTATGGAATAACAACACCACCAATGCCTCTATTTCAGGTTATATTGAAGTGTTTAAGAAGGTTTTGAGAACATGCAGGGGATATGACTGTGTAAGTCAAGTAAAACTACCCCAACAAGTAGCACTTACTAAATGTAAACAAGACAAGTCAATGCTCCTGTTAGGGTAATACTTTTGACAAATGCATCCCGTAGTTTCACGGATTGGTTGGGTGTTGAAGACAAGACCCAATCAAGACAACCCCAAAGAGAAGCACTTATGGAATTTAGATACCACCAATGCCTCTATTTCAGGTTATCTTGCTGAGTTTAAAATTTGAGAACAAGCAGTGCATATAGTTGTGTAAGTCAAGTAAAACTACACCAACGAGTAGCACTTACTAAATGTAAACAAGACAAGTCAATGCGCCTGTTAGGGTAATACTTTTGACAATGTCCTTAGTATCACGGATTGGTTGGTCGTTGAAGACAAGACCCAGTGAAGACAACCCCAAAGAGAAGCACTTATGGAATCAAATTACCACCAATGCCTCTATTTCAGGTTATCTTGGAGAGTTTAAGTTTAACTGGTTGAGGATGAAAACAAGACAACCCCAAAGAGAAGCACTGAATAAGCCAACCTTTCTTGATCCTCAATGTAGTCTCACCTGGGGAAGATCATGGAATGATGTGGCAGGTCAGAATCTGCTCATCTAATATAGAGGATGCTCCGCCAGGACCTCCCCATTTTTTTGCTTGAAAAGCACCAACGATTTGGTAGACGGTTGTTAACGACCACACTTTTTACCCAGGTGAACAATTCCTCATCACAAACAACTAGTATCAAGTAACAATTAGCATTTGATGAGGTGACAATCAAGATAACCCCAAAGAGAAGCACTTATGGAATAACAATACCACCAATGCCTCTATTTCACGTTATCTTGAAGTGTTTAAGAAGCTTTTGAGAACATGCAGGGGATATGACTGTGTAAGTCAAGTAAAAGTACCCCAACAAGTAGCACTTACTTAATTTAAAAAAGACAAGTCAATGCTTGAGTTAGGGTAATACGTTTGACAAATGCATCCCGTAGTTTCACGATATGGTTTGAGTTGAAGACAAGACCCAATAAAGACAACCCCAAAGAGAAGCACTTATGGAATTTAGATACCACCAATGCCTCTATTTCAGGTTATCTTGCAGAGTTTAAAATCTGAGAACAAGTAGTGTATATAGTTGTGTAAGTCAAGTAAAACTACCCCAACAAGTAGCACTTACTAAATTTAAACAAGACAAGTCAATGCTCCTGTTAGGGTAATACTTTTGACAAATGAATCCCGTACTTTCACGGTTTGGTTGGGAGTTGAAGACAAGACCCAATCAAGACAACCCCAAAGAGAAGCACTTATGGAATTTAGATACCACCAATGCCTCTATTTCAGGTTATCTTGCTGAGTTTAAAATTTAAGAACAAGCAGTGCATATAGTTGTGTAAGTCAAGTAAAACTACCCCAACAAGTAGCACTTACTAAATTTAAACAAGACAAGTCAATGCTCCTGTTAGGGTAATACTTTTGACAAATGAATCCCGTAGTTTCACGGTTTGGTTGGGAGTTGAAGACAAGACCCAATAAAGACAACCCCAAAGAGAAGCACTTATGGAATTTAGATACCACCAATGCCTCTATTTCAGGTTATCTTGCGGAGTTTAAAATCTGAGAACAAGCAGTGTATATAGTTGTGTAAGTCAAGTAAAACTACCCCAACAAGTAGCACTTACTAAATGTAAACAAGACAAGTCAATGCTCCTGTTAGGGTAATACTTTTGACAATGGCCTTAGTATAACGGATTGGTTGGTCGTTGAAGACAAGACCCAGTCAAGACAACCCCAAAGAGAAGCACTTATGGAATCAAATTACCACCAATGCCTCTATTTCAGGTTATCTTGGAGAGTTTAAGTTTAGCTGGTTAAGGATGGAAACAAGACAACCCCAAAGAGAAGCACTGAATAACCCAACCTTTCTTGATCCTGAATGTAGTCTCACCTGGGGAAGATCATGGAATGATGTGGCAGGTCAGAATCCACTCATTTAATATAGAGGATGCTCCGCCAGGCCCTCCCCATTTTTTTGTTTGAAAAGCACCAACGATTTTGTAGACGGTTGTTAACGACCACACTTTTTTCCCAGGTGAACAATTCCTCATCACAAGCAACTAGTATCAAGCAACAATTAGCATTTGATGAGGTGACAATCAAGATAACCCCAAAGAGAAGCACTTATGGAATAACAATACCACCAATGCCTCTATTTCAGGTTATCGTGAAGTGTTTAAGAAGGTTTTGAGAACATGCAGGGGATATGACTGTGTTAGTCAAGTAAAACTACCCCAACAAGAAGCACTTACTTATTTCAAAAAAGTCAAGTCAATGCTTGAGTTAGGGTAATACGTTTGACAAATGCATCCCGTAGTTTCACGAAATGGTTTGAGTTGAAGACAAGACCCAATCAAGACAACCCCAAAGAGAAGCACTTATGGAATTTAGATACCATCAATGCCTCTATTTCAGGTTATCTTGCTGAGTTTAAAATCTGAGAACAAGCAGTGTATATAGTTGTGTAAGTCAAGTAAAGCTACCCCAACAAGTAGCACTTACTAAATGTAAACAAGACAAGTCAATGCTCCTGTAAGGGTAATACTTTTGACAAATGAATGCCGTAGTTTCACGGTTTGGTTGGGAGTTGAAGACAAGACCCAATCAAGACAACCCCAAAGAGAAGCACTTATTGAATATAGATACCACCAATGCCTCTATTTCAGGTTATCTTGCTGAGTTTAAAATTTAAGAACAAGCAGTGCATATAGTTGTGTAAGTCAAGTAAAACTACCCCAACAAGTAGCACTTACTAAATTTAAACAAGACAAGTCAATGCTCCTGTTAGGGTAATACTTTTGACAAATGAATCCCGTAGTTTCACGGTTTGGTTGGGAGTTGAAGACAAGACCCAATAAAGACAACCCCAAAGAGAAGCACTTATGGAATTTAGATACCACCAATGCCTCTATTTCAGGTTATCTTGCGGAGTTTAAAATCTGAGAACAAGCAGTGTATATAGTTGTGTAAGTCAAGTAAAACTACCCCAACAAGTAGCACTTACTAAATGTAAACAAGACAAGTCAATGCTCCTGTTAGGGTAATACTTTTGACGAATGCATCCCGTAGTTTCATGGATTAGTTGGGAGTTGAAGACAAGACCCAATCAAGACAACCCCAAAGAGAAGCACTTATGGAATTTAGATACCACCAATGCCTCTATTTCAGGATATCTTGCTGAGTTTAAATTTGAGAACAAGCAGTAGATATGGTTGTGTAAGTCAAGTAAAACTACCCCAACAAGTAGCACTTACTAAATGTAAACAAGACAAGTCAATGCTCCTGTTAGGGTAATACTTTTGACAATGGCCGTAGTTTCACGGATTGGTTGGGTGTTGAAGACAAGACCCAGTCAAGACAACCCCAAAGAGAAGCACTTATGGAATCAAATTACCACCAATGCCTCTATTTCAGGTTATCTTGGAGAGTTTAAGTTTAACTGGTTAAGGATGGAAACAAGACAACCCCAAAGAGAAGCAATGAATAACCCAACCTTTCTTGATCCTCAATGTAGTCTCACCTGGTGAAGATCATTGAATGATGTGGCAGGTCAGAATCTACTCATCTAATATAGAGGCTTCTCCGCCAGGCCCTCCCCATTTTTTTGTTTGAAAAGCACCAACGATTTGGTAGACGGTTGTTAACGACCACACTTTTTACCCAGGTGAACAATTCCTCATCACAAACAACTAGTATCAAGTAACAATTAGCATTTGATGAGTTGACAATCAAGATAACCCCAAAGAGCCCAAAAAATAGAGGCATTGGTGGTAACAATACCACCAATGCCTCTATTTCAGGTTATCTTGAAGTGTTTAAGAAGGTTTTGAGAACATGCAGGGGATATGACTGTGTAAGTCAAGTAAAAGTACCCCAACAAGTAGCACTTACTTAATTCAAAAAAGACAAGTCAATGCTTGAGTTAGGGTAATACGTTTGACAAATGCATCCCGTAGTTTCACGAAATGGTTTGAGTTGAAGACAAGACCCAATAAAGACAACCCCAAAGAGAAGCACTTATGGAATTTAGATACCACCAATGCCTCTATTTCAGGTTATCTTGCTGAGTTTAAAATTTGAGAACAAGCAGTGCATATAGTTGTGTAAGTCAAGTAAAACTACCCCAACGAGTAGCACTTACTAAATGTAAACAAGACAAGTCAATGCTCCTGTTAGGGTAATACTTTTGACAAATGCATCCCGTAGTTTCACGGATTGGTTGGGAGTTGAATACAAGACCCAATCAAGACAACCCTAAAGAGAAGCACTTATGGAATTTAGATACCACCAATGCGTCTATTTCAGGTTATCTTGCTGAGTTTAAAATTTGAGAACAAGCAGTGCATATAGTTGTGTAAGTCAAGTAAAACTACCCAAGTAAAACTACCCAACAAGACAAGTCAATGCTCCTGTTAGGGTAATACTTTTGACAATGGCCGTAGTTTCACAGATTGGTTGGGTGTTGAAGACAAGACCCAGTCAAGACAACCCCAAAGAGAAGCACTTATGGAATCAAATTACCACCAATGCCTCTATTTCAGGTTATCTTGCTGAGTTTAAAATTTGAGAACAAGCAGTGCATATAGTTGTGTAAGTCAAGTAAAACTACCCCAACAAGTAGCACTTACTAAATGTAAACAAGACAAGTCAATGCTCCTGTTAGGGTAATACTTTTGACGAATGCATCCCGTAGTTTCATGGATTAGTTGGGAGTTGAAGACAAGACCCAATCAAGACAACCCCAAAGAGAAGCACTTATGGAATTTAGATACCACCAATGCCTCTATTTCAGGATATCTTGCTGAGTTTAAATTTGAGAACAAGCAGTAGATATGGTTGTGTAAGTCAAGTAAAACTACCCCAACAAGTAGCACTTACTAAATGTAAACAAGACAAGTCAATGCTCCTGTTAGGGTAATACTTTTGACAATGGCCGTAGTTTCACGGATTGGTTGGGCGTTGAAGACAAGACCCAGTCAAGACAACCCCAAAGAGAAGCACTTATGGAATCAAATTACCACCAATGCCTCTATTTCAGGTTATCTTGGAGAGTTTAAGTTTAACTGGTTAAGGATGGAAACAAGACAACCCCAAAGAGAAGCACTGAATAAGCCAACCTTTCTTGATCCTCAATGTAGTCTCACCTGGGGAAGATCATGGAATTATGTGGCAGGTCAGAATCTACTCATCTAATATAGAGGATGCTCCGCCAGGCCCTCCCCATTTTTTTGTTTGAAAAGCACCAACGATTTTGCAGACGGTTGTTAACGACCACACTTTTTACCCAGGTGAGCAATTCCTCATCACAAACAACTAGTATCAAGTAACAATTAGCATTTGATGAGGTGACAATCAAGATAACCCCAAAGAGAAGCACTTATGAAATAACAATACCACCAATGCCTCTATTTCAGGTTATCTTGAAGTGTTTAAGAAGGTTTTGAGAACATGCAGGGGATTTCACTGTGTAAGTCAAGTGAAAGTACCCCAACAAGTAGCACTTACTTAATTCAAAAAAGACAAGTCAATGCTTGAGTTAGGGTAATACGTTTGACAAATGCATCCCGTAGTTTCACGAAATGGTTTGAGTTGAAGACAGGACCCAATCAAGACAACCCCAAAGAGAAGCACTTATGGAATTTAGATACCATCAATGCCTCTATTTCAGGTTATATTGCTGAGTTTAAAATTTGAGAACAAGCAGTGCATATAGTTGTGCAAGTCAAGTAAAACTACCCCAACAAGTAGCACTTACTATATGTAAACAAGACAAGTCAATGCTCCTGTTAGGGTAATACTTTTGACAAATGAATCCCGTAGTTTCACGGTTTGGCTGGGAGTTGAACACAAGACCCAATCAAGACAACCCCAAAGAGAAGCACTTATGGAATTTAGATACCACCAATGCCTCTATTTCAGGATATCTTGCTGAGTTTAAATTTGAGAACAAGCAGTAGATATGGTTGTGTAAGTCAAGTAAAACTACCCCAACAAGTAGCACTTACTAAATGTAAACAAGACAAGTCAATGCTCCTGTTAGGGTAATACTTTTGACAATGGCCGTAGTTTCACAGATTGGTTGGGTGTTGAAGACAAGACCCAGTCAAGACAACCCCAAAGAGAAGCACTTATGGAATCAAATTACCACCAATGCCTCTATTTCAGGTTATCTTGGAGAGTTTAAGTTTAACTGGTTAAGGATGGAAACAAGACAACCCCAAAGAGAAGCACTGAATAAGCCAACCTTTCTTGATCCTCAATGTAGTCTCACCTGGGGAAGATCATGGAATTATGTGGCAGGTCAGAATCTACTCATCTAATATAGAGGATGCTCCGCCAGGCCCTCCCCATTTTTTTGTTTGAAAAGCACCACGATTTGGTAGACGGTTGTTAACGACCACACTTTTTACCCAGGTGAACAATTCCTCATCACAAACAACTAGTATCAAGTAACAATTAGCATTTGATGAGGTGACAATCAAGATAACCCCAAAGAGAAGCACTTATGGAATAACAACACCACCAATGCCTCTATTTCAGGTTATCTTGAAGTGTTTAAGAAGGTTTTGAGAACATGCAGGGGATATGACTGTGTAAGTCAAGTAAAACTACCCCAACAAGTAGCACTTACTAAATGTAAACAAGACAAGTCAATGCTCCTGTTAGGGTAATACTTTTGACAAATGCATCCCGTAGTTTCACGGATTGGTTGGGTGTTGAAGACAAGACCCAATCAAGACAACCCCAAAGAGAAGCACTTATGGAATTTAGATACCACCAATGCCTCTATTTCAGGTTATCTTGCTGAGTTTAAAATTTGAGAACAAGCAGTGCATATAGTTGTGTAAGTCAAGTAAAACTACACCAACGAGTAGCACTTACTAAATGTAAACAAGACAAGTCAATGCGCCTGTTAGGGTAATACTTTTGACAATGTCCTTAGTATCACGGATTGGTTGGTCGTTGAAGACAAGACCCAGTGAAGAAAACCCCAAAGAGAAGCACTTATGGAATCAAATTACCACCAATGCCTCTATTTCAGGTTATCTTGGAGAGTTTAAGTTTAACTGGTTGAGGATGGAAACAAGACAACCCCAAAGAGAAGCACTGAATAAGCCAACCTTTCTTGATCCTCAATGTAGTCTCACCTGGGGAAGATCATGGAATGATGTGGCAGGTCAGAATCTGCTCATCTAATATAGAGGATGCTCCGCCAGGCCCTCCCCATTTTTTTGCTTGAAAAGCACCAACGATTTGGTAGACGGTTGTTAACGACCACACTTTTTACCCAGGTGAACAATTCCTCATCACAAACAACTAGTATCAAGTAACAATTAGCATTTGATGAGGTGACAATCAAGATAACCCCAAAGAGAAGCACTTATGGAATAACAATACCACCAATGCCTCTATTTCAGGTTATCTTGAAGTGTTTAAGAAGCTTTTGAGAACATGCAGGGGATATGACTGTGTAAGTCAAGTAAAAGTACCCCAACAAGTAGCACTTACTTAATTTAAAAAAGACAAGTCAATGCTTGAGTTAGGGTAATACGTTTGACAAATGCATCCCGTAGTTTCACGAAATGGTTTGAGTTGAAGACAAGACCCAATAAAGACAACCCCAAAGAGAAGCACTTATGGAATTTAGATACCACCAATGCCTCTATTTCAGGTTATCTTGCAGAGTTTAAAATCTGAGAACAAGTAGTGTATATAGTTGTGTAAGTCAAGTAAAACTACCCCAACAAGTAGCACTTACTAAATTTAAACAAGACAAGTCAATGCTCCTGTTAGGGTAATACTTTTGACAAATGAATCCCGTACTTTCACGGTTTGGTTGGGAGTTGAAGACAAGACCCAATAAAGACAACCCCAAAGAGAAGCACTTATGGAATTTAGATACCACCAATGCCTCTATTTCAGGTTATCTTGCGGAGTTTAAAATCTGAGAACAAGCAGTGTATATAGTTGTGTAAGTCAAGTAAAACTACCCCAACAAGTAGCACTTACTAAATGTAAACAAGACAAGTCAATGCTCCTGTTAGGGTAATACTTTTGACAATGGCCTTAGTATAACGGATTGGTTGGTCGTTGAAGACAAGACCCAGTCAAGACAACCCCAAAGAGAAGCACTTATGGAATCAAATTACCACCAATGCCTCTATTTCAGGTTATCTTGGAGAGTTTAAGTTTAGCTGGTTAAGGATGGAAACAAGACAACCCCAAAGAGAAGCACTGAATAACCCAACCTTTCTTGATCCTGAATGTAGTCTCACCTGGGGAAGATCATGGAATGATGTGGCAGGTCAGAATCCACTCATTTAATATAGAGGATGCTCCGCCAGGCCCTCCCCATTTTTTTGTTTGAAAAGCACCAACGATTTTGTAGACGGTTGTTAACGACCACACTTTTTTCCCAGGTGAACAATTCCTCATCACAAGCAACTAGTATCAAGCAACAATTAGCATTTGATGAGGTGACAATCAAGATAACCCCAAAGAGAAGCACTTATGGAATAACAATACCACCAATGCCTCTATTTCAGGTTATCGTGAAGTGTTTAAGAAGGTTTTGAGAACATGCAGGGGATATGACTGTGTTAGTCAAGTAAAACTACCCCAACAAGAAGCACTTACTTATTTCAAAAAAGTCAAGTCAATGCTTGAGTTAGGGTAATACGTTTGACAAATGCATCCCGTAGTTTCACGAAATGGTTTGAGTTGAAGACAAGACCCAATCAAGACAACCCCAAAGAGAAGCACTTATGGAATTTAGATACCATCAATGCCTCTATTTCAGGTTATCTTGCTGAGTTTAAAATCTGAGAACAAGCAGTGTATATAGTTGTGTAAGTCAAGTAAAGCTACCCCAACAAGTAGCACTTACTAAATGTAAACAAGACAAGTCAATGCTCCTGTAAGGGTAATACTTTTGACAAATGAATGCCGTAGTTTCACGGTTTGGTTGGGAGTTGAAGACAAGACCCAATCAAGACAACCCCAAAGAGAAGCACTTATTGAATATAGATACCACCAATGCCTCTATTTCAGGTTATCTTGCTGAGTTTAAAATTTAAGAACAAGCAGTGCATATAGTTGTGTAAGTCAAGTAAAACTACCCCAACAAGTAGCACTTACTAAATTTAAACAAGACAAGTCAATGCTCCTGTTAGGGTAATACTTTTGACAAATGAATCCCGTAGTTTCACGGTTTGGTTGGGAGTTGAAGACAAGACCCAATAAAGACAACCCCAAAGAGAAGCACTTATGGAATTTAGATACCACCAATGCCTCTATTTCAGGTTATCTTGCGGAGTTTAAAATCTGAGAACAAGCAGTGTATATAGTTGTGTAAGTCAAGTAAAACTACCCCAACAAGTAGCACTTACTAAATGTAAACAAGACAAGTCAATGCTCCTGTTAGGGTAATACTTTTGACGAATGCATCCCGTAGTTTCATGGATTAGTTGGGAGTTGAAGACAAGACCCAATCAAGACAACCCCAAAGAGAAGCACTTATGGAATTTAGATACCACCAATGCCTCTATTTCAGGATATCTTGCTGAGTTTAAATTTGAGAACAAGCAGTAGATATGGTTGTGTAAGTCAAGTAAAACTACCCCAACAAGTAGCACTTACTAAATGTAAACAAGACAAGTCAATGCTCCTGTTAGGGTAATACTTTTGACAATGGCCGTAGTTTCACGGATTGGTTGGGTGTTGAAGACAAGACCCAGTCAAGACAACCCCAAAGAGAAGCACTTATGGAATCAAAT
Source organism: Pollachius pollachius (assembly GCF_949987615.1). NCBI lineage: Eukaryota > Metazoa > Chordata > Actinopteri > Gadiformes > Gadidae > Pollachius > Pollachius pollachius. The sequence goes on along the minus strand of NC_136953.1, from coordinate 11,339,270 downwards.
TACCACCAATGCCTCTATTTCAGGTTATCTTGGAGAGTTTAAGTTTAACTGGTTAAGGATGGAAACAAGACAACCCCAAAGAGAAGCAATGAATAACCCAACCTTTCTTGATCCTCAATGTAGTCTCACCTGGTGAAGATCATTGAATGATGTGGCAGGTCAGAATCTACTCATCTAATATAGAGGCTTCTCCGCCAGGCCCTCCCCATTTTTTTGTTTGAAAAGCACCAACGATTTGGTAGACGGTTGTTAACGACCACACTTTTTACCCAGGTGAACAATTCCTCATCACAAACAACTAGTATCAAGTAACAATTAGCATTTGATGAGTTGACAATCAAGATAACCCCAAAGAGCCCAAAAAATAGAGGCATTGGTGGTAACAATACCACCAATGCCTCTATTTCAGGTTATCTTGAAGTGTTTAAGAAGGTTTTGAGAACATGCAGGGGATATGACTGTGTAAGTCAAGTAAAAGTACCCCAACAAGTAGCACTTACTTAATTCAAAAAAGACAAGTCAATGCTTGAGTTAGGGTAATACGTTTGACAAATGCATCCCGTAGTTTCACGAAATGGTTTGAGTTGAAGACAAGACCCAATAAAGACAACCCCAAAGAGAAGCACTTATGGAATTTAGATACCACCAATGCCTCTATTTCAGGTTATCTTGCTGAGTTTAAAATTTGAGAACAAGCAGTGCATATAGTTGTGTAAGTCAAGTAAAACTACCCCAACGAGTAGCACTTACTAAATGTAAACAAGACAAGTCAATGCTCCTGTTAGGGTAATACTTTTGACAAATGCATCCCGTAGTTTCACGGATTGGTTGGGAGTTGAATACAAGACCCAATCAAGACAACCCTAAAGAGAAGCACTTATGGAATTTAGATACCACCAATGCGTCTATTTCAGGTTATCTTGCTGAGTTTAAAATTTGAGAACAAGCAGTGCATATAGTTGTGTAAGTCAAGTAAAACTACCCAAGTAAAACTACCCAACAAGACAAGTCAATGCTCCTGTTAGGGTAATACTTTTGACAATGGCCGTAGTTTCACAGATTGGTTGGGTGTTGAAGACAAGACCCAGTCAAGACAACCCCAAAGAGAAGCACTTATGGAATCAAATTACCACCAATGCCTCTATTTCAGGTTATCTTGCTGAGTTTAAAATTTGAGAACAAGCAGTGCATATAGTTGTGTAAGTCAAGTAAAACTACCCCAACAAGTAGCACTTACTAAATGTAAACAAGACAAGTCAATGCTCCTGTTAGGGTAATACTTTTGACGAATGCATCCCGTAGTTTCATGGATTAGTTGGGAGTTGAAGACAAGACCCAATCAAGACAACCCCAAAGAGAAGCACTTATGGAATTTAGATACCACCAATGCCTCTATTTCAGGATATCTTGCTGAGTTTAAATTTGAGAACAAGCAGTAGATATGGTTGTGTAAGTCAAGTAAAACTACCCCAACAAGTAGCACTTACTAAATGTAAACAAGACAAGTCAATGCTCCTGTTAGGGTAATACTTTTGACAATGGCCGTAGTTTCACGGATTGGTTGGGCGTTGAAGACAAGACCCAGTCAAGACAACCCCAAAGAGAAGCACTTATGGAATCAAATTACCACCAATGCCTCTATTTCAGGTTATCTTGGAGAGTTTAAGTTTAACTGGTTAAGGATGGAAACAAGACAACCCCAAAGAGAAGCACTGAATAAGCCAACCTTTCTTGATCCTCAATGTAGTCTCACCTGGGGAAGATCATGGAATTATGTGGCAGGTCAGAATCTACTCATCTAATATAGAGGATGCTCCGCCAGGCCCTCCCCATTTTTTTGTTTGAAAAGCACCAACGATTTTGCAGACGGTTGTTAACGACCACACTTTTTACCCAGGTGAGCAATTCCTCATCACAAACAACTAGTATCAAGTAACAATTAGCATTTGATGAGGTGACAATCAAGATAACCCCAAAGAGAAGCACTTATGAAATAACAATACCACCAATGCCTCTATTTCAGGTTATCTTGAAGTGTTTAAGAAGGTTTTGAGAACATGCAGGGGATTTCACTGTGTAAGTCAAGTGAAAGTACCCCAACAAGTAGCACTTACTTAATTCAAAAAAGACAAGTCAATGCTTGAGTTAGGGTAATACGTTTGACAAATGCATCCCGTAGTTTCACGAAATGGTTTGAGTTGAAGACAGGACCCAATCAAGACAACCCCAAAGAGAAGCACTTATGGAATTTAGATACCATCAATGCCTCTATTTCAGGTTATATTGCTGAGTTTAAAATTTGAGAACAAGCAGTGCATATAGTTGTGCAAGTCAAGTAAAACTACCCCAACAAGTAGCACTTACTATATGTAAACAAGACAAGTCAATGCTCCTGTTAGGGTAATACTTTTGACAAATGAATCCCGTAGTTTCACGGTTTGGCTGGGAGTTGAACACAAGACCCAATCAAGACAACCCCAAAGAGAAGCACTTATGGAATTTAGATACCACCAATGCCTCTATTTCAGGATATCTTGCTGAGTTTAAATTTGAGAACAAGCAGTAGATATGGTTGTGTAAGTCAAGTAAAACTACCCCAACAAGTAGCACTTACTAAATGTAAACAAGACAAGTCAATGCTCCTGTTAGGGTAATACTTTTGACAATGGCCGTAGTTTCACAGATTGGTTGGGTGTTGAAGACAAGACCCAGTCAAGACAACCCCAAAGAGAAGCACTTATGGAATCAAATTACCACCAATGCCTCTATTTCAGGTTATCTTGGAGAGTTTAAGTTTAACTGGTTAAGGATGGAAACAAGACAACCCCAAAGAGAAGCACTGAATAAGCCAACCTTTCTTGATCCTCAATGTAGTCTCACCTGGGGAAGATCATGGAATTATGTGGCAGGTCAGAATCTACTCATCTAATATAGAGGATGCTCCGCCAGGCCCTCCCCATTTTTTTGTTTGAAAAGCACCACGATTTGGTAGACGGTTGTTAACGACCACACTTTTTACCCAGGTGAACAATTCCTCATCACAAACAACTAGTATCAAGTAACAATTAGCATTTGATGAGGTGACAATCAAGATAACCCCAAAGAGAAGCACTTATGGAATAACAACACCACCAATGCCTCTATTTCAGGTTATCTTGAAGTGTTTAAGAAGGTTTTGAGAACATGCAGGGGATATGACTGTGTAAGTCAAGTAAAACTACCCCAACAAGTAGCACTTACTAAATGTAAACAAGACAAGTCAATGCTCCTGTTAGGGTAATACTTTTGACAAATGCATCCCGTAGTTTCACGGATTGGTTGGGTGTTGAAGACAAGACCCAATCAAGACAACCCCAAAGAGAAGCACTTATGGAATTTAGATACCACCAATGCCTCTATTTCAGGTTATCTTGCTGAGTTTAAAATTTGAGAACAAGCAGTGCATATAGTTGTGTAAGTCAAGTAAAACTACACCAACGAGTAGCACTTACTAAATGTAAACAAGACAAGTCAATGCGCCTGTTAGGGTAATACTTTTGACAATGTCCTTAGTATCACGGATTGGTTGGTCGTTGAAGACAAGACCCAGTGAAGAAAACCCCAAAGAGAAGCACTTATGGAATCAAATTACCACCAATGCCTCTATTTCAGGTTATCTTGGAGAGTTTAAGTTTAACTGGTTGAGGATGGAAACAAGACAACCCCAAAGAGAAGCACTGAATAAGCCAACCTTTCTTGATCCTCAATGTAGTCTCACCTGGGGAAGATCATGGAATGATGTGGCAGGTCAGAATCTGCTCATCTAATATAGAGGATGCTCCGCCAGGCCCTCCCCATTTTTTTGCTTGAAAAGCACCAACGATTTGGTAGACGGTTGTTAACGACCACACTTTTTACCCAGGTGAACAATTCCTCATCACAAACAACTAGTATCAAGTAACAATTAGCATTTGATGAGGTGACTATCAAGATAACCCCAAAGAGAAGCACTTATGGAATAACAATACCACCAATGCCTCTATTTCAGGTTATCTTGAAGTGTTTAAGAAGCTTTTGAGAACATGCAGGGGATATGACTGTGTAAGTCAAGTAAAAGTACCCCAACAAGTAGCACTTACTTAATTTAAAAAAGACAAGTCAATGCTTGAGTTAGGGTAATACGTTTGACAAATGCATCCCGTAGTTTCACGAAATGGTTTGAGTTGAAGACAAGACCCAATAAAGACAACCCCAAAGAGAAGCACTTATGGAATTTAGATACCACCAATGCCTCTATTTCAGGTTATCTTGCAGAGTTTAAAATCTGAGAACAAGTAGTGTATATAGTTGTGTAAGTCAAGTAAAACTACCCCAACAAGTAGCACTTACTAAATTTAAACAAGACAAGTCAATGCTCCTGTTAGGGTAATACTTTTGACAAATGAATCCCGTACTTTCACGGTTTGGTTGGGAGTTGAAGACAAGACCCAATCAAGACAACCCCAAAGAGAAGCACTTATGGAATTTAGATACCACCAATGCCTCTATTTCAGGTTATCTTGCTGAGTTTAAAATTTAAGAACAAGCAGTGCATATAGTTGTGTAAGTCAAGTAAAACTACCCCAACAAGTAGCACTTACTAAATTTAAACAAGACAAGTCAATGCTCCTGTTAGGGTAATACTTTTGACAATGGCCTTAGTATAACGGATTGGTTGGTCGTTGAAGACAAGACCCAGTCAAGACAACCCCAAAGAGAAGCACTTATGGAATCAAATTACCACCAATGCCTCTATTTCAGGTTATCTTGGAGAGTTTAAGTTTAGCTGGTTAAGGATGGAAACAAGACAACCCCAAAGAGAAGCAATGAATAACCCAACCTTTCTTGATCCTGAATGTAGTCTCACCTGGGGAAGATCATGGAATGATGTGGCAGGTCAGAATCCACTCATTTAATATAGAGGATGCTCCGCCAGGCCCTCCCCATTTTTTTGTTTGAAAAGCACCAACGATTTTGTAGACGGTTGTTAACGACCACACTTTTTTCCCAGGTGAACAATTCCTCATCACAAGCAACTAGTATCAAGCAACAATTAGCATTTGATGAGGTGACAATCAAGATAACCCCAAAGAGAAGCACTTATGGAATAACAATACCACCAATGCCTCTATTTCAGGTTATCGTGAAGTGTTTAAGAAGGTTTTGAGAACATGCAGGGGATATGACTGTGTTAGTCAAGTAAAACTACCCCAACAAGAAGCACTTACTTATTTCAAAAAAGTCAAGTCAATGCTTGAGTTAGGGTAATACGTTTGACAAATGCATCCCGTAGTTTCACGAAATGGTTTGAGTTGAAGACAAGGCCCAATCAAGACAACCCCAAAGAGAAGCACTTATGGAATTTAGATACCATCAATGCCTCTATTTCAGGTTATCTTGCTGAGTTTAAAATCTGAGAACAAGCAGTGTATATAGTTGTGTAAGTCAAGTAAAGCTACCCCAACAAGTAGCACTTACTAAATGTAAACAAGACAAGTCAATGCTCCTGTAAGGGTAATACTTTTGACAAATGAATGCCGTAGTTTCACGGTTTGGTTGGGAGTTGAAGACAAGACCCAATCAAGACAACCCCAAAGAGAAGCACTTATGGAATATAGATACCACCAATGCCTCTATTTCAGGTTATCTTGCTGAGTTTAAAATTTAAGAACAAGCAGTGCATATAGTTGTGTAAGTCAAGAAAAACTACCCCAACAAGTAGCACTTACTAAATTTAAACAAGACAAGTCAATGCTCCTGTTAGGGTAATACTTTTGACAAATGAATCCCGTAGTTTCACGGTTTGGTTGGTCGTTGAAGACAAGACCCAGTCAAGACAACCACAAAGAGAAGCACTTATGGGATCAAATAACCACCAATGCCTCTATTTCAGGTTATCTTGGAGAGTTTAAGTTTAACTGTTTAAGGATGGAAACAAGACAACCCCAAAGAGAAGCACTGAATAACCCAACCTTTCTTGATCCTCAATGTAGTCTCACCTGGTGAAGATCATGGAATGATGTGGCAGGTCAGAGTCTGCTCATCTAATATAGAGGATGCTCCGCCAGGCCCTCCCCATTTTTTTGTTTGAAATGCACCAACGATTTGGTAGACGGTTGTTAACGACCACACTTTTTACCCAGGTGAACAATTCCTCATCACAAAAAACTAGTATCAAGTAACAAATAGCATTCAATGAGGTGACAATCAAGATAACCCCAAAGAGAAGCACTTATGGAATAACAGTACCACCGATGCCTCTATTTCAGGTTATCTTGAAGTGTTTAAGAAGGTTTTGAGAACATGCAAGGGATATGACTGTGTAAGTCAAGTAAAACTACCCCAACAAGTAGCACTTACTTAATTCAAAAAAGACAAGTCAATGCTTGAGTTAGGGTAATACGTTTGACAAATGCATTCCGTAGTTTCACGGATTGGTTGGGAGTTGAAGACAAGACCCAATCAAGACAACCCCAAAGAGAAGCACTTATGGAATTTAGATACCACCAATGCTTCTATTTCAGGTTATATTGCTGAGTTTAAAATTTGAGAACAAGCAGTTTGTATAGTTGTGCAAGTCAAGTAAAACTACCCCAACAAGTAGCACTTACTATATGTAAACAAGACAAGTCAATGCTCCTGTTAGGGTAATACTTTTGACAAATGAATCCCGTAGTTTCACGGTTTGGCTGGGAGTTGAACACAAGACCCAATCAAGACAACCCCAAAGAGAAGCACTTATGGAATTTAGATACCATCAATGCCTCTATTTCAGGTTATCTTGGAGAGTTTAAGTTTAACTGGTTAAGGATGGAAACAAGACAACCCCAAAGAGAAGCACTGAATAACCCAACCTTTCTTGATCCTCAATGTAGTCTCACCTGGGGAAGATCATGGAATTATGTGGCAGGTCAGAATCTACTCATCTAATATAGAGTATGGTTGAGTTGAGTGAATGGTTTGAGTTGAAGATAAGACCCAATAAAGACAACCCCAAAGAGAAGCACTTATGGAATTTAGATACCACCAATGCCTCTATTTCAGGTTATCTTGCGGAGTTTAAAATCTGAGAACAAGTAGTGTATATAGTTGTGTAAGTCAAGTAAAACTACCCCAACAAGTAGCACTTACTAAATTTAAACAAGACAAGTCAATGCTCCTGTTAGGGTAATACTTTTGACAAATGAATCCCGTACTTTCACGGTTTGGTTGGGAGTTGAAGACAAGACCCAATCAAGACAACCCCAAAGAGAAGCACTTATGGTGTTTAGATACCACCAATGCCTCTATTTCAGGTTATCTTGCTGAGTTTAAAATGTAAGAACAAGCAGTGCATATAGTTGTGTAAGTCATGTAAAACTACCCCAACAAGTAGCACTTACTAAATGTAAACAAGACAAGTCAATGCTCCTGTTAGGGTAATACTTTTGACAAATGAATCCCGTAGTTTCACGGTTTGGTTGGGAGTTGAAGACAAGACCCAATAAAGACAACCCCAAAGAGAAGCACTTATGGAATTTAGATACCACCAATGCCTCTATTTCAGGTTATCTTGCGGAGTTTAAAATCTGAGAACAAGCAGTGTATATAGTTGTGTAAGTCAAGTAAAACTACCCCAACAAGTAGCACTTACTAAATGTCAACAAGACAAGTCAATGCTCCTGTTAGGGTAATACTTTTGACAATGGCCTTAGTATAACGGATTGGTTGGTCGTTGAAGACAAGACCCAGTCAAGACAACCCCAAAGAGAAGCACTTATGGAATCAAATTACCACCAATGCCTCTATTTCAGGTTATCTTGGAGAATTTAAGTTTAGCTGGTTAAGGATGGAAACAAGACAACCCCAAAGAGAAGCACTGAATAACCCAACATTTCTTGATCCTGAATGTAGTCTCACCTGGGGAAGATCATGGAATGATGTGGGAGGTCAGAATCTACTCATTTAATATAGAGGATGCTCCGCCAGGCCCTCCCCATTTTTTTGTTTGAAAAGCACCAACGATTTTGTAGACGGTTGTTAACGACCACACTTTTTTCCCAGGTGAACAATTCCTCATCACAAGCAACTAGTATCAAGCAACAATTAGCATTTGATGAGGTGACAATCAAGATAACCCCAAAGAGAAGCACTTATGGAATAACAATACCACCAATGCCTCTATTTCAGGTTATCGTGAAGTGTTTAAGAAGGTTTTGAGAACATGCAGGGGATATGACTGTGTTAGTCAAGTAAAACTACCCCAACAAGTAGCACTTACTTAATTCAAAAAAGTCAAGTCAATGCTTGAGTTAGGGTAATACGTTTGACAAATGCATCCCGTAGTTTCACGAAATGGTTTGAGTTGAAGACAAGACCCAATCAAGACAACCCCAAAGAGAAGCACTTATGGAATTTAGATACCATCAATGCCTCTATTTCAGGTTATCTTGCTGAGTTTAAAATCTGAGAACAAGCAGTGTATATAGTTGTGTAAGTCAAGTAAAACTACCCCAACAAGTAGCACTTACTAAATGTAAACAAGACAAGTCAATGCTCCTGTTAGGGTAATATTTTTGACAAATGAATGCCGTAGTTTCACGGTTTGGTTGGGAGTTGAAGACAAGACCCAATCAAGACAACCCCAAAGAGAAGCACTTATGGAATTTAGATACCACCAATGCCTCTATTTCAGGTTATCTTGCTGAGTTTAAAATTTGAGAACAAGCAGTGCATATAGTTGTGTAAGTCAAGTAAAACTACCCCAACAAGTAGCACTTACTAAATGTAAACAAGACAAGTCAATGCTCCTGTTAGGGTAACACTTTTGACGAATGCATCCCGTAGTTTCATGGATTAGTTGGGAGTTGAAGACAAGACCCAATCAAGACAACCCAAAAGAGAAGCACTTATGGAATTTAGATACCACCAATGCCTCTATTTCAGGATATCTTGCTGAGTTTAAATTTGAGAACAAGCAGTAGATATGGTTGTGTAAGTCAAGTAAAACTACCCCAACAAGTAGCACTTACTAAATGTAAACAAGACAAGTCAATGCTCCTGTTAGGGTAATACTTTTGACAATTGCCGTAGTTTCACGGATTGGTTGGGCGTTGAAGACAAGACCCAGTCAAGACAACCCCAAAGAGAAGCACTTATGGAATCAAATTACCACCAATGCCTCTATTTCAGGTTATCTTGGAGAGTTTAAGTTTAACTGGTTAAGGATGGAAACAAGACAACCCCAAAGAGAAGCACTGAATAAGCCAACCTTTCTTGATCCTCAATGTAGTCTCACCTGGGGAAGATCATGGAATTATGTGGCAGGTCAGAATCTACTCATCTAATATAGAGGATGCTCCGCCAGGCCCTCCCCATTTTTTTGTTTGAAAAGCACCAACGATTTGGTAGACGGTTGTTAACGACCACACTTTTTACCCAGGTGAACAATTCCTCATCACAAACAACTAGTATCAAGTAACAATTAGCATTTGATGAGGTGACAATCAAGATAACCCCAAAGAGAAGCACTTATGGAATAACAACACCACCAATGCCTCTATTTCAGGTTATATTGAAGTGTTTAAGAAGGTTTTGAGAACATGCAGGGGATATGACTGTGTAAGTCAAGTAAAACTACCCCAACAAGTAGCACTTACTAAATGTAAACAAGACAAGTCAATGCTCCTGTTAGGGTAATACTTTTGACAAATGCATCCCGTAGTTTCACGGATTGGTTGGGTGTTGAAGACAAGACCCAATCAAGACAACCCCAAAGAGAAGCACTTATGGAATTTAGATACCACCAATGCCTCTATTTCAGGTTATCTTGCTGAGTTTAAAATTTGAGAACAAGCAGTGCATATAGTTGTGTAAGTCAAGTAAAACTACACCAACGAGTAGCACTTACTAAATGTAAACAAGACAAGTCAATGCGCCTGTTAGGGTAATACTTTTGACAATGTCCTTAGTATCACGGATTGGTTGGTCGTTGAAGACAAGACCCAGTGAAGACAACCCCAAAGAGAAGCACTTATGGAATCAAATTACCACCAATGCCTCTATTTCAGGTTATCTTGGAGAGTTTAAGTTTAACTGGTTGAGGATGAAAACAAGACAACCCCAAAGAGAAGCACTGAATAAGCCAACCTTTCTTGATCCTCAATGTAGTCTCACCTGGGGAAGATCATGGAATGATGTGGCAGGTCAGAATCTGCTCATCTAATATAGAGGATGCTCCGCCAGGACCTCCCCATTTTTTTGCTTGAAAAGCACCAACGATTTGGTAGACGGTTGTTAACGACCACACTTTTTACCCAGGTGAACAATTCCTCATCACAAACAACTAGTATCAAGTAACAATTAGCATTTGATGAGGTGACAATCAAGATAACCCCAAAGAGAAGCACTTATGGAATAACAATACCACCAATGCCTCTATTTCACGTTATCTTGAAGTGTTTAAGAAGCTTTTGAGAACATGCAGGGGATATGACTGTGTAAGTCAAGTAAAAGTACCCCAACAAGTAGCACTTACTTAATTTAAAAAAGACAAGTCAATGCTTGAGTTAGGGTAATACGTTTGACAAATGCATCCCGTAGTTTCACGAAATGGTTTGAGTTGAAGACAAGACCCAATAAAGACAACCCCAAAGAGAAGCACTTATGGAATTTAGATACCACCAATGCCTCTATTTCAGGTTATCTTGCAGAGTTTAAAATCTGAGAACAAGTAGTGTATATAGTTGTGTAAGTCAAGTAAAACTACCCCAACAAGTAGCACTTACTAAATTTAAACAAGACAAGTCAATGCTCCTGTTAGGGTAATACTTTTGACAAATGAATCCCGTACTTTCACGGTTTGGTTGGGAGTTGAAGACAAGACCCAATCAAGACAACCCCAAAGAGAAGCACTTATGGAATTTAGATACCACCAATGCCTCTATTTCAGGTTATCTTGCTGAGTTTAAAATTTAAGAACAAGCAGTGCATATAGTTGTGTAAGTCAAGTAAAACTACCCCAACAAGTAGCACTTACTAAATTTAAACAAGACAAGTCAATGCTCCTGTTAGGGTAATACTTTTGACAAATGAATCCCGTAGTTTCACGGTTTGGTTGGGAGTTGAAGACAAGACCCAATAAAGACAACCCCAAAGAGAAGCACTTATGGAATTTAGATACCACCAATGCCTCTATTTCAGGTTATCTTGCGGAGTTTAAAATCTGAGAACAAGCAGTGTATATAGTTGTGTAAGTCAAGTAAAACTACCCCAACAAGTAGCACTTACTAAATGTAAACAAGACAAGTCAATGCTCCTGTTAGGGTAATACTTTTGACAATGGCCTTAGTATAACGGATTGGTTGGTCGTTGAAGACAAGACCCAGTCAAGACAACCCCAAAGAGAAGCACTTATGGAATCAAATTACCACCAATGCCTCTATTTCAGGTTATCTTGGAGAGTTTAAGTTTAGCTGGTTAAGGATGGAAACAAGACAACCCCAAAGAGAAGCACTGAATAACCCAACCTTTCTTGATCCTGAATGTAGTCTCACCTGGGGAAGATCATGGAATGATGTGGCAGGTCAGAATCCACTCATTTAATATAGAGGATGCTCCGCCAGGCCCTCCCCATTTTTTTGTTTGAAAAGCACCAACGATTTTGTAGACGGTTGTTAACGACCACACTTTTTTCCCAGGTGAACAATTCCTCATCACAAGCAACTAGTATCAAGCAACAATTAGCATTTGATGAGGTGACAATCAAGATAACCCCAAAGAGAAGCACTTATGGAATAACAATACCACCAATGCCTCTATTTCAGGTTATCGTGAAGTGTTTAAGAAGGTTTTGAGAACATGCAGGGGATATGACTGTGTTAGTCAAGTAAAACTACCCCAACAAGAAGCACTTACTTATTTCAAAAAAGTCAAGTCAATGCTTGAGTTAGGGTAATACGTTTGACAAATGCATCCCGTAGTTTCACGAAATGGTTTGAGTTGAAGACAAGACCCAATCAAGACAACCCCAAAGAGAAGCACTTATGGAATTTAGATACCATCAATGCCTCTATTTCAGGTTATCTTGCTGAGTTTAAAATCTGAGAACAAGCAGTGTATATAGTTGTGTAAGTCAAGTAAAGCTACCCCAACAAGTAGCACTTACTAAATGTAAACAAGACAAGTCAATGCTCCTGTAAGGGTAATACTTTTGACAAATGAATGCCGTAGTTTCACGGTTTGGTTGGGAGTTGAAGACAAGACCCAATCAAGACAACCCCAAAGAGAAGCACTTATTGAATATAGATACCACCAATGCCTCTATTTCAGGTTATCTTGCTGAGTTTAAAATTTAAGAACAAGCAGTGCATATAGTTGTGTAAGTCAAGTAAAACTACCCCAACAAGTAGCACTTACTAAATTTAAACAAGACAAGTCAATGCTCCTGTTAGGGTAATACTTTTGACAAATGAATCCCGTAGTTTCACGGTTTGGTTGGGAGTTGAAGACAAGACCCAATAAAGACAACCCCAAAGAGAAGCACTTATGGAATTTAGATACCACCAATGCCTCTATTTCAGGTTATCTTGCGGAGTTTAAAATCTGAGAACAAGCAGTGTATATAGTTGTGTAAGTCAAGTAAAACTACCCCAACAAGTAGCACTTACTAAATGTAAACAAGACAAGTCAATGCTCCTGTTAGGGTAATACTTTTGACGAATGCATCCCGTAGTTTCATGGATTAGTTGGGAGTTGAAGACAAGACCCAATCAAGACAACCCCAAAGAGAAGCACTTATGGAATTTAGATACCACCAATGCCTCTATTTCAGGATATCTTGCTGAGTTTAAATTTGAGAACAAGCAGTAGATATGGTTGTGTAAGTCAAGTAAAACTACCCCAACAAGTAGCACTTACTAAATGTAAACAAGACAAGTCAATGCTCCTGTTAGGGTAATACTTTTGACAATGGCCGTAGTTTCACGGATTGGTTGGGTGTTGAAGACAAGACCCAGTCAAGACAACCCCAAAGAGAAGCACTTATGGAATCAAATTACCACCAATGCCTCTATTTCAGGTTATCTTGGAGAGTTTAAGTTTAACTGGTTAAGGATGGAAACAAGACAACCCCAAAGAGAAGCAATGAATAACCCAACCTTTCTTGATCCTCAATGTAGTCTCACCTGGTGAAGATCATTAAATGATGTGGCAGGTCAGAATCTACTCATCTAATATAGAGGCTTCTCCGCCAGGCCCTCCCCATTTTTTTGTTTGAAAAGCACCAACGATTTGGTAGACGGTTGTTAACGACCACACTTTTTACCCAGGTGAACAATTCCTCATCACAAACAACTAGTATCAAGTAACAATTAGCATTTGATGAGTTGACAATCAAGATAACCCCAAAGAGCCCAAAAAATAGAGGCATTGGTGGTAACAATACCACCAATGCCTCTATTTCAGGTTATCTTGAAGTGTTTAAGAAGGTTTTGAGAACATGCAGGGGATATGACTGTGTAAGTCAAGTAAAAGTACCCCAACAAGTAGCACTTACTTAATTCAAAAAAGACAAGTCAATGCTTGAGTTAGGGTAATACGTTTGACAAATGCATCCCGTAGTTTCACGAAATGGTTTGAGTTGAAGACAAGACCCAATAAAGACAACCCCAAAGAGAAGCACTTATGGAATTTAGATACCACCAATGCCTCTATTTCAGGTTATCTTGCTGAGTTTAAAATTTGAGAACAAGCAGTGCATATAGTTGTGTAAGTCAAGTAAAACTACCCCAACGAGTAGCACTTACTAAATGTAAACAAGACAAGTCAATGCTCCTGTTAGGGTAATACTTTTGACAAATGCATCCCGTAGTTTCACGGATTGGTTGGGAGTTGAATACAAGACCCAATCAAGACAACCCTAAAGAGAAGCACTTATGGAATTTAGATACCACCAATGCGTCTATTTCAGGTTATCTTGCTGAGTTTAAAATTTGAGAACAAGCAGTGCATATAGTTGTGTAAGTCAAGTAAAACTACCCAAGTAAAACTACCCAACAAGACAAGTCAATGCTCCTGTTAGGGTAATACTTTTGACAATGGCCGTAGTTTCACAGATTGGTTGGGTGTTGAAGACAAGACCCAGTCAAGACAACCCCAAAGAGAAGCACTTATGGAATCAAATTACCACCAATGCCTCTATTTCAGGTTATCTTGCTGAGTTTAAAATTTGAGAACAAGCAGTGCATATAGTTGTGTAAGTCAAGTAAAACTACCCCAACAAGTAGCACTTACTAAATGTAAACAAGACAAGTCAATGCTCCTGTTAGGGTAATACTTTTGACGAATGCATCCCGTAGTTTCATGGATTAGTTGGGAGTTGAAGACAAGACCCAATCAAGACAACCCCAAAGAGAAGCACTTATGGAATTTAGATACCACCAATGCCTCTATTTCAGGATATCTTGCTGAGTTTAAATTTGAGAACAAGCAGTAGATATGGTTGTGTAAGTCAAGTAAAACTACCCCAACAAGTAGCACTTACTAAATGTAAACAAGACAAGTCAATGCTCCTGTTAGGGTAATACTTTTGACAATGGCCGTAGTTTCACGGATTGGTTGGGCGTTGAAGACAAGACCCAGTCAAGACAACCCCAAAGAGAAGCACTTATGGAATCAAATTACCACCAATGCCTCTATTTCAGGTTATCTTGGAGAGTTTAAGTTTAACTGGTTAAGGATGGAAACAAGACAACCCCAAAGAGAAGCACTGAATAAGCCAACCTTTCTTGATCCTCAATGTAGTCTCACCTGGGGAAGATCATGGAATTATGTGGCAGGTCAGAATCTACTCATCTAATATAGAGGATGCTCCGCCAGGCCCTCCCCATTTTTTTGTTTGAAAAGCACCAACGATTTTGCAGACGGTTGTTAACGACCACACTTTTTACCCAGGTGAGCAATTCCTCATCACAAACAACTAGTATCAAGTAACAATTAGCATTTGATGAGGTGACAATCAAGATAACCCCAAAGAGAAGCACTTATGAAATAACAATACCACCAATGCCTCTATTTCAGGTTATCTTGAAGTGTTTAAGAAGGTTTTGAGAACATGCAGGGGATTTCACTGTGTAAGTCAAGTGAAAGTACCCCAACAAGTAGCACTTACTTAATTCAAAAAAGACAAGTCAATGCTTGAGTTAGGGTAATACGTTTGACAAATGCATCCCGTAGTTTCACGAAATGGTTTGAGTTGAAGACAGGACCCAATCAAGACAACCCCAAAGAGAAGCACTTATGGAATTTAGATACCATCAATGCCTCTATTTCAGGTTATATTGCTGAGTTTAAAATTTGAGAACAAGCAGTGCATATAGTTGTGCAAGTCAAGTAAAACTACCCCAACAAGTAGCACTTACTATATGTAAACAAGACAAGTCAATGCTCCTGTTAGGGTAATACTTTTGACAAATGAATCCCGTAGTTTCACGGTTTGGCTGGGAGTTGAACACAAGACCCAATCAAGACAACCCCAAAGAGAAGCACTTATGGAATTTAGATACCACCAATGCCTCTATTTCAGGATATCTTGCTGAGTTTAAATTTGAGAACAAGCAGTAGATATGGTTGTGTAAGTCAAGTAAAACTACCCCAACAAGTAGCACTTACTAAATGTAAACAAGACAAGTCAATGCTCCTGTTAGGGTAATACTTTTGACAATGGCCGTAGTTTCACAGATTGGTTGGGTGTTGAAGACAAGACCCAGTCAAGACAACCCCAAAGAGAAGCACTTATGGAATCAAATTACCACCAATGCCTCTATTTCAGGTTATCTTGGAGAGTTTAAGTTTAACTGGTTAAGGATGGAAACAAGACAACCCCAAAGAGAAGCACTGAATAAGCCAACCTTTCTTGATCCTCAATGTAGTCTCACCTGGGGAAGATCATGGAATTATGTGGCAGGTCAGAATCTACTCATCTAATATAGAGGATGCTCCGCCAGGCCCTCCCCATTTTTTTGTTTGAAAAGCACCAACGATTTGGTAGACGGTTGTTAACGACCACACTTTTTACCCAGGTGAACAATTCCTCATCACAAACAACTAGTATCAAGTAACAATTAGCATTTGATGAGGTGACAATCAAGATAACCCCAAAGAGAAGCACTTATGGAATAACAACACCACCAATGCCTCTATTTCAGGTTATCTTGAAGTGTTTAAGAAGGTTTTGAGAACATGCAGGGGATATGACTGTGTAAGTCAAGTAAAACTACCCCAACAAGTAGCACTTACTAAATGTAAACAAGACAAGTCAATGCTCCTGTTAGGGTAATACTTTTGACAAATGCATCCCGTAGTTTCACGGATTGGTTGGGTGTTGAAGACAAGACCCAATCAAGACAACCCCAAAGAGAAGCACTTATGGAATTTAGATACCACCAATGCCTCTATTTCAGGTTATCTTGCTGAGTTTAAAATTTGAGAACAAGCAGTGCATATAGTTGTGTAAGTCAAGTAAAACTACACCAACGAGTAGCACTTACTAAATGTAAACAAGACAAGTCAATGCGCCTGTTAGGGTAATACTTTTGACAATGTCCTTAGTATCACGGATTGGTTGGTCGTTGAAGACAAGACCCAGTGAAGAAAACCCCAAAGAGAAGCACTTATGGAATCAAATTACCACCAATGCCTCTATTTCAGGTTATCTTGGAGAGTTTAAGTTTAACTGGTTGAGGATGGAAACAAGACAACCCCAAAGAGAAGCACTGAATAAGCCAACCTTTCTTGATCCTCAATGTAGTCTCACCTGGGGAAGATCATGGAATGATGTGGCAGGTCAGAATCTGCTCATCTAATATAGAGGATGCTCCGCCAGGCCCTCCCCATTTTTTTGCTTGAAAAGCACCAACGATTTGGTAGACGGTTGTTAACGACCACACTTTTTACCCAGGTGAACAATTCCTCATCACAAACAACTAGTATCAAGTAACAATTAGCATTTGATGAGGTGACAATCAAGATAACCCCAAAGAGAAGCACTTATGGAATAACAATACCACCAATGCCTCTATTTCAGGTTATCTTGAAGTGTTTAAGAAGCTTTTGAGAACATGCAGGGGATATGACTGTGTAAGTCAAGTAAAAGTACCCCAACAAGTAGCACTTACTTAATTTAAAAAAGACAAGTCAATGCTTGAGTTAGGGTAATACGTTTGACAAATGCATCCCGTAGTTTCACGAAATGGTTTGAGTTGAAGACAAGACCCAATAAAGACAACCCCAAAGAGAAGCACTTATGGAATTTAGATACCACCAATGCCTCTATTTCAGGTTATCTTGCAGAGTTTAAAATCTGAGAACAAGTAGTGTATATAGTTGTGTAAGTCAAGTAAAACTACCCCAACAAGTAGCACTTACTAAATTTAAACAAGACAAGTCAATGCTCCTGTTAGGGTAATACTTTTGACAAATGAATCCCGTACTTTCACGGTTTGGTTGGGAGTTGAAGACAAGACCCAATCAAGACAACCCCAAAGAGAAGCACTTATGGAATTTAGATACCACCAATGCCTCTATTTCAGGTTATCTTGCTGAGTTTAAAATTTAAGAACAAGCAGTGCATATAGTTGTGTAAGTCAAGTAAAACTACCCCAACAAGTAGCACTTACTAAATTTAAACAAGACAAGTCAATGCTCCTGTTAGGGTAATACTTTTGACAATGGCCTTAGTATAACGGATTGGTTGGTCGTTGAAGACAAGACCCAGTCAAGACAACCCCAAAGAGAAGCACTTATGGAATCAAATTACCACCAATGCCTCTATTTCAGGTTATCTTGGAGAGTTTAAGTTTAGCTGGTTAAGGATGGAAACAAGACAACCCCAAAGAGAAGCAATGAATAACCCAACCTTTCTTGTTCCTGAATGTAGTCTCACCTGGGGAAGATCATGGAATGATGTGGCAGGTCAGAATCCACTCATTTAATATAGAGGATGCTCCGCCAGGCCCTCCCCATTTTTTTGTTTGAAAAGCACCAACGATTTTGTAGACGGTTGTTAACGACCACACTTTTTTCCCAGGTGAACAATTCCTCATCACAAGCAACTAGTATCAAGCAACAATTAGCATTTGATGAGGTGACAATCAAGATAACCCCAAAGAGAAGCACTTATGGAATAACAATACCACCAATGCCTCTATTTCAGGTTATCGTGAAGTGTTTAAGAAGGTTTTGAGAACATGCAGGGGATATGACTGTGTTAGTCAAGTAAAACTACCCCAACAAGAAGCACTTACTTATTTCAAAAAAGTCAAGTCAATGCTTGAGTTAGGGTAATACGTTTGACAAATGCATCCCGTAGTTTCACGAAATGGTTTGAGTTGAAGACAAGGCCCAATCAAGACAACCCCAAAGAGAAGCACTTATGGAATTTAGATACCATCAATGCCTCTATTTCAGGTTATCTTGCTGAGTTTAAAATCTGAGAACAAGCAGTGTATATAGTTGTGTAAGTCAAGTAAAGCTACCCCAACAAGTAGCACTTACTAAATGTAAACAAGACAAGTCAATGCTCCTGTAAGGGTAATACTTTTGACAAATGAATGCCGTAGTTTCACGGTTTGGTTGGGAGTTGAAGACAAGACCCAATCAAGACAACCCCAAAGAGAAGCACTTATGGAATATAGATACCACCAATGCCTCTATTTCAGGTTATCTTGCTGAGTTTAAAATTTAAGAACAAGCAGTGCATATAGTTGTGTAAGTCAAGAAAAACTACCCCAACAAGTAGCACTTACTAAATTTAAACAAGACAAGTCAATGCTCCTGTTAGGGTAATACTTTTGACAAATGAATCCCGTAGTTTCACGGTTTGGTTGATAGTTGAAGACAAGACCCAATAAAGACAACCCCAAAGAGAAGCACTTATGGAATTTAGATACCACCAATGCCTCTATTTCAGGTTATCTTGCGGAGTTTAAAATCTGAGAACAAGCAGTGTATATAGTTGTGTAAGTCAAGTAAAACTACCCCAACAAGTAGCACTTACTAAATGTAAACAAGACAAGTCAATGCTCCTGTTAGGGTAATACTTTTGACAATGGCCTTAGTATAACGGATTGGTTGGTCGTTGAAGACAAGACCCAGTCAAGACAACCCCAAAGAGAAGCACTTATGGAATCAAATTACCACCAATGCCTCTATTTCAGGTTATCTTGGAGAGTTTAAGTTTAGCTGGTTAAGGATGGAAACAAGACAACCCCAAAGAGAAGCACTGAATAACCCAACCTTTCTTGATCCTGAATGTAGTCTCACCTGGGGAAGATCATGGAATGATGTGGCAGGTCAGAATCTACTCATTTAATATAGAGGATGCTCCGCCAGGCCCTCCCCATTTTTTTGTTTGAAAAGCACCAACGATTTTGTAGACGGTTGTTAACGACCACACTTTTTTCCCAGGTGAACAATTCCTCATCACAAGCAACTAGTATCAAGCAACAATTAGCATTTGATGAGGTGACTATCAAGATAACCCCAAAGAGAAGCACTTATGGAATAACAATACCACCAATGCCTCTATTTCAGGTTATCGTGAAGTGTTTAAGAAGGTTTTGAGAACATGCAGGGGATATGACTGTGTTAGTCAAGTAAAACTACCCCAACAAGAAGCACTGACTTACTTCAAAAAAGTCAAGTCAATGCTTGAGTTAGGGTAATACGTTTGACAAATGCATCCCGTAGTTTCACGAAATGGTTTGAGTTGAAGACAAGACCCAATCAAGACAACCCCAAAGAGAAGCACTTATGGAATTTAGATACCATCAATGCCTCTATTTCAGGTTATCTTGCTGAGTTTAAAATCTGAGAACAAGCAGTGTATATAGTTGTGTAAGTCAAGTAAAACTACCCCAACGAGTAGCACTTACTAAATGTAAACAAGACAAGTCAATGCTCCTGTAAGGGTAATACTTTTGACAAATGAATGCCGTAGTTTCACGGTTTGGTTGGGAGTTGAAGACAAGACCCAATCAAGACAACCCCAAAGAGAAGCACTTATGGAATTTAGATACCACCAATGCCTCTATTTCAGGTTATCTTGCTGAGTTTAAAATTTGAGAACAAGCAGTGCATATAGTTGTGTAAGTCAAGTAAAACTACCCCAACAAGTAGCACTTACTAAATGTAAACAAGACAAGTCAATGCTCCTGTTAGGGTAATACTTTTGACGAATGCATCCCGTAGTTTCATGGATTAGTTGGGAGTTGAAGACAAGACCCAATCAAGACAACCCCAAAGAGAAGCACTTATGGAATTTAGATACCACCAATGCCTCTATTTCAGGATATCTTGCTGAGTTTAAATTTGAGAACAAGCAGTAGATATGGTTGTGTAAGTCAAGTAAAACTACCCCAACAAGTAGCACTTACTAAATGTAAACAAGACAAGTCAATGCTCCTGTTAGGGTAATACTTTTGACGAATGCATCCCGTAGTTTCATGGATTAGTTGGGAGTTGAAGACAAGACCCAATCAAGACAACCCCAAAGAGAAGCACTTATGGAATTTAGATACCACCAATGCCTCTATTTCAGGATATCTTGCTGAGTTTAAATTTGAGAACAAGCAGTAGATATGGTTGTGTAAGTCAAGTAAAACTACCCCAACAAGTAGCACTTACTAAATGTAAACAAGACAAGTCAATGCTCCTGTTAGGGTAATACTTTTGACAATGGCCGTAGTTTCACGGATTGGTTGGGTGTTGAAGACAAGACCCAGTCAAGACAACCCCAAAGAGAAGCACTTATGGAATCAAATTACCACCAATGCCTCTATTTCAGGTTATCTTGGAGAGTTTAAGTTTAACTGGTTAAGGATGGAAACAAGACAACCCCAAAGAGAAGCACTGAATAAGCCAACCTTTCTTGATCCTCAATGTAGTCTCACCTGGGGAAGATCATGGAATTATGTGGCAGGTCAGAATCTACTCATCTAATATAGAGGATGCTCCGCCAGGCCCTCCCCATTTTTTTGTTTGAAAAGCACCAACGATTTGGTAGACGGTTGTTAACGACCACACTTTTTACCCAGGTGAACAATTCCTCATCACAAACAACTAGTATCAAGTAACAATTAGCATTTGATGAGGTGACAATCAAGATAACCCCAAAGAGAAGCACTTATGGAATAACAACACCACCAATGCCTCTATTTCAGGTTATATTGAAGTGTTTAAGAAGGTTTTGAGAACATGCAGGGGATATGACTGTGTAAGTCAAGTAAAACTACCCCAACAAGTAGCACTTACTAAATGTAAACAAGACAAGTCAATGCTCCTGTTAGGGTAATACTTTTGACAAATGCATCCCGTAGTTTCACGGATTGGTTGGGTGTTGAAGACAAGACCCAATCAAGACAACCCCAAAGAGAAGCACTTATGGAATTTAGATACCACCAATGCCTCTATTTCAGGTTATCTTGCTGAGTTTAAAATTTGAGAACAAGCAGTGCATATAGTTGTGTAAGTCAAGTAAAACTACACCAACGAGTAGCACTTACTAAATGTAAACAAGACAAGTCAATGCGCCTGTTAGGGTAATACTTTTGACAATGTCCTTAGTATCACGGATTGGTTGGTCGTTGAAGACAAGACCCAGTGAAGACAACCCCAAAGAGAAGCACTTATGGAATCAAATTACCACCAATGCCTCTATTTCAGGTTATCTTGGAGAGTTTAAGTTTAACTGGTTGAGGATGAAAACAAGACAACCCCAAAGAGAAGCACTGAATAAGCCAACCTTTCTTGATCCTCAATGTAGTCTCACCTGGGGAAGATCATGGAATGATGTGGCAGGTCAGAATCTGCTCATCTAATATAGAGGATGCTCCGCCAGGACCTCCCCATTTTTTTGCTTGAAAAGCACCAACGATTTGGTAGACGGTTGTTAACGACCACACTTTTTACCCAGGTGAACAATTCCTCATCACAAACAACTAGTATCAAGTAACAATTAGCATTTGATGAGGTGACAATCAAGATAACCCCAAAGAGAAGCACTTATGGAATAACAATACCACCAATGCCTCTATTTCACGTTATCTTGAAGTGTTTAAGAAGCTTTTGAGAACATGCAGGGGATATGACTGTGTAAGTCAAGTAAAAGTACCCCAACAAGTAGCACTTACTTAATTTAAAAAAGACAAGTCAATGCTTGAGTTAGGGTAATACGTTTGACAAATGCATCCCGTAGTTTCACGAAATGGTTTGAGTTGAAGACAAGACCCAATAAAGACAACCCCAAAGAGAAGCACTTATGGAATTTAGATACCACCAATGCCTCTATTTCAGGTTATCTTGCAGAGTTTAAAATCTGAGAACAAGTAGTGTATATAGTTGTGTAAGTCAAGTAAAACTACCCCAACAAGTAGCACTTACTAAATTTAAACAAGACAAGTCAATGCTCCTGTTAGGGTAATACTTTTGACAAATGAATCCCGTACTTTCACGGTTTGGTTGGGAGTTGAAGACAAGACCCAATCAAGACAACCCCAAAGAGAAGCACTTATGGAATTTAGATACCACCAATGCCTCTATTTCAGGTTATCTTGCTGAGTTTAAAATTTAAGAACAAGCAGTGCATATAGTTGTGTAAGTCAAGTAAAACTACCCCAACAAGTAGCACTTACTAAATTTAAACAAGACAAGTCAATGCTCCTGTTAGGGTAATACTTTTGACAAATGAATCCCGTAGTTTCACGGTTTGGTTGGGAGTTGAAGACAAGACCCAATAAAGACAACCCCAAAGAGAAGCACTTATGGAATTTAGATACCACCAATGCCTCTATTTCAGGTTATCTTGCGGAGTTTAAAATCTGAGAACAAGCAGTGTATATAGTTGTGTAAGTCAAGTAAAACTACCCCAACAAGTAGCACTTACTAAATGTAAACAAGACAAGTCAATGCTCCTGTTAGGGTAATACTTTTGACAATGGCCTTAGTATAACGGATTGGTTGGTCGTTGAAGACAAGACCCAGTCAAGACAACCCCAAAGAGAAGCACTTATGGAATCAAATTACCACCAATGCCTCTATTTCAGGTTATCTTGGAGAGTTTAAGTTTAGCTGGTTAAGGATGGAAACAAGACAACCCCAAAGAGAAGCACTGAATAACCCAACCTTTCTTGATCCTGAATGTAGTCTCACCTGGGGAAGATCATGGAATGATGTGGCAGGTCAGAATCCACTCATTTAATATAGAGGATGCTCCGCCAGGCCCTCCCCATTTTTTTGTTTGAAAAGCACCAACGATTTTGTAGACGGTTGTTAACGACCACACTTTTTTCCCAGGTGAACAATTCCTCATCACAAGCAACTAGTATCAAGCAACAATTAGCATTTGATGAGGTGACAATCAAGATAACCCCAAAGAGAAGCACTTATGGAATAACAATACCACCAATGCCTCTATTTCAGGTTATCGTGAAGTGTTTAAGAAGGTTTTGAGAACATGCAGGGGATATGACTGTGTTAGTCAAGTAAAACTACCCCAACAAGAAGCACTTACTTATTTCAAAAAAGTCAAGTCAATGCTTGAGTTAGGGTAATACGTTTGACAAATGCATCCCGTAGTTTCACGAAATGGTTTGAGTTGAAGACAAGACCCAATCAAGACAACCCCAAAGAGAAGCACTTATGGAATTTAGATACCATCAATGCCTCTATTTCAGGTTATCTTGCTGAGTTTAAAATCTGAGAACAAGCAGTGTATATAGTTGTGTAAGTCAAGTAAAGCTACCCCAACAAGTAGCACTTACTAAATGTAAACAAGACAAGTCAATGCTCCTGTAAGGGTAATACTTTTGACAAATGAATGCCGTAGTTTCACGGTTTGGTTGGGAGTTGAAGACAAGACCCAATCAAGACAACCCCAAAGAGAAGCACTTATTGAATATAGATACCACCAATGCCTCTATTTCAGGTTATCTTGCTGAGTTTAAAATTTAAGAACAAGCAGTGCATATAGTTGTGTAAGTCAAGTAAAACTACCCCAACAAGTAGCACTTACTAAATTTAAACAAGACAAGTCAATGCTCCTGTTAGGGTAATACTTTTGACAAATGAATCCCGTAGTTTCACGGTTTGGTTGGGAGTTGAAGACAAGACCCAATAAAGACAACCCCAAAGAGAAGCACTTATGGAATTTAGATACCACCAATGCCTCTATTTCAGGTTATCTTGCGGAGTTTAAAATCTGAGAACAAGCAGTGTATATAGTTGTGTAAGTCAAGTAAAACTACCCCAACAAGTAGCACTTACTAAATGTAAACAAGACAAGTCAATGCTCCTGTTAGGGTAATACTTTTGACGAATGCATCCCGTAGTTTCATGGATTAGTTGGGAGTTGAAGACAAGACCCAATCAAGACAACCCCAAAGAGAAGCACTTATGGAATTTAGATACCACCAATGCCTCTATTTCAGGATATCTTGCTGAGTTTAAATTTGAGAACAAGCAGTAGATATGGTTGTGTAAGTCAAGTAAAACTACCCCAACAAGTAGCACTTACTAAATGTAAACAAGACAAGTCAATGCTCCTGTTAGGGTAATACTTTTGACAATGGCCGTAGTTTCACGGATTGGTTGGGTGTTGAAGACAAGACCCAGTCAAGACAACCCCAAAGAGAAGCACTTATGGAATCAAATTACCACCAATGCCTCTATTTCAGGTTATCTTGGAGAGTTTAAGTTTAACTGGTTAAGGATGGAAACAAGACAACCCCAAAGAGAAGCAATGAATAACCCAACCTTTCTTGATCCTCAATGTAGTCTCACCTGGTGAAGATCATTGAATGATGTGGCAGGTCAGAATCTACTCATCTAATATAGAGGCTTCTCCGCCAGGCCCTCCCCATTTTTTTGTTTGAAAAGCACCAACGATTTGGTAGACGGTTGTTAACGACCACACTTTTTACCCAGGTGAACAATTCCTCATCACAAACAACTAGTATCAAGTAACAATTAGCATTTGATGAGTTGACAATCAAGATAACCCCAAAGAGCCCAAAAAATAGAGGCATTGGTGGTAACAATACCACCAATGCCTCTATTTCAGGTTATCTTGAAGTGTTTAAGAAGGTTTTGAGAACATGCAGGGGATATGACTGTGTAAGTCAAGTAAAAGTACCCCAACAAGTAGCACTTACTTAATTCAAAAAAGACAAGTCAATGCTTGAGTTAGGGTAATACGTTTGACAAATGCATCCCGTAGTTTCACGAAATGGTTTGAGTTGAAGACAAGACCCAATAAAGACAACCCCAAAGAGAAGCACTTATGGAATTTAGATACCACCAATGCCTCTATTTCAGGTTATCTTGCTGAGTTTAAAATTTGAGAACAAGCAGTGCATATAGTTGTGTAAGTCAAGTAAAACTACCCCAACGAGTAGCACTTACTAAATGTAAACAAGACAAGTCAATGCTCCTGTTAGGGTAATACTTTTGACAAATGCATCCCGTAGTTTCACGGATTGGTTGGGAGTTGAATACAAGACCCAATCAAGACAACCCTAAAGAGAAGCACTTATGGAATTTAGATACCACCAATGCGTCTATTTCAGGTTATCTTGCTGAGTTTAAAATTTGAGAACAAGCAGTGCATATAGTTGTGTAAGTCAAGTAAAACTACCCAAGTAAAACTACCCAACAAGACAAGTCAATGCTCCTGTTAGGGTAATACTTTTGACAATGGCCGTAGTTTCACAGATTGGTTGGGTGTTGAAGACAAGACCCAGTCAAGACAACCCCAAAGAGAAGCACTTATGGAATCAAATTACCACCAATGCCTCTATTTCAGGTTATCTTGCTGAGTTTAAAATTTGAGAACAAGCAGTGCATATAGTTGTGTAAGTCAAGTAAAACTACCCCAACAAGTAGCACTTACTAAATGTAAACAAGACAAGTCAATGCTCCTGTTAGGGTAATACTTTTGACGAATGCATCCCGTAGTTTCATGGATTAGTTGGGAGTTGAAGACAAGACCCAATCAAGACAACCCCAAAGAGAAGCACTTATGGAATTTAGATACCACCAATGCCTCTATTTCAGGATATCTTGCTGAGTTTAAATTTGAGAACAAGCAGTAGATATGGTTGTGTAAGTCAAGTAAAACTACCCCAACAAGTAGCACTTACTAAATGTAAACAAGACAAGTCAATGCTCCTGTTAGGGTAATACTTTTGACAATGGCCGTAGTTTCACGGATTGGTTGGGCGTTGAAGACAAGACCCAGTCAAGACAACCCCAAAGAGAAGCACTTATGGAATCAAATTACCACCAATGCCTCTATTTCAGGTTATCTTGGAGAGTTTAAGTTTAACTGGTTAAGGATGGAAACAAGACAACCCCAAAGAGAAGCACTGAATAAGCCAACCTTTCTTGATCCTCAATGTAGTCCCACCTGGGGAAGATCATGGAATTATGTGGCAGGTCAGAATCTACTCATCTAATATAGAGGATGCTCCGCCAGGCCCTCCCCATTTTTTTGTTTGAAAAGCACCAACGATTTTGCAGACGGTTGTTAACGACCACACTTTTTACCCAGGTGAGCAATTCCTCATCACAAACAACTAGTATCAAGTAACAATTAGCATTTGATGAGGTGACAATCAAGATAACCCCAAAGAGAAGCACTTATGAAATAACAATACCACCAATGCCTCTATTTCAGGTTATCTTGAAGTGTTTAAGAAGGTTTTGAGAACATGCAGGGGATTTCACTGTGTAAGTCAAGTGAAAGTACCCCAACAAGTAGCACTTACTTAATTCAAAAAAGACAAGTCAATGCTTGAGTTAGGGTAATACGTTTGACAAATGCATCCCGTAGTTTCACGAAATGGTTTGAGTTGAAGACAGGACCCAATCAAGACAACCCCAAAGAGAAGCACTTATGGAATTTAGATACCATCAATGCCTCTATTTCAGGTTATATTGCTGAGTTTAAAATTTGAGAACAAGCAGTGCATATAGTTGTGCAAGTCAAGTAAAACTACCCCAACAAGTAGCACTTACTATATGTAAACAAGACAAGTCAATGCTCCTGTTAGGGTAATACTTTTGACAAATGAATCCCGTAGTTTCACGGTTTGGCTGGGAGTTGAACACAAGACCCAATCAAGACAACCCCAAAGAGAAGCACTTATGGAATTTAGATACCACCAATGCCTCTATTTCAGGATATCTTGCTGAGTTTAAATTTGAGAACAAGCAGTAGATATGGTTGTGTAAGTCAAGTAAAACTACCCCAACAAGTAGCACTTACTAAATGTAAACAAGACAAGTCAATGCTCCTGTTAGGGTAATACTTTTGACAATGGCCGTAGTTTCACAGATTGGTTGGGTGTTGAAGACAAGACCCAGTCAAGACAACCCCAAAGAGAAGCACTTATGGAATCAAATTACCACCAATGCCTCTATTTCAGGTTATCTTGGAGAGTTTAAGTTTAACTGGTTAAGGATGGAAACAAGACAACCCCAAAGAGAAGCACTGAATAAGCCAACCTTTCTTGATCCTCAATGTAGTCTCACCTGGGGAAGATCATGGAATTATGTGGCAGGTCAGAATCTACTCATCTAATATAGAGGATGCTCCGCCAGGCCCTCCCCATTTTTTTGTTTGAAAAGCACCAACGATTTGGTAGACGGTTGTTAACGACCACACTTTTTACCCAGGTGAACAATTCCTCATCACAAACAACTAGTATCAAGTAACAATTAGCATTTGATGAGGTGACAATCAAGATAACCCCAAAGAGAAGCACTTATGGAATAACAACACCACCAATGCCTCTATTTCAGGTTATATTGAAGTGTTTAAGAAGGTTTTGAGAACATGCAGGGGATATGACTGTGTAAGTCAAGTAAAACTACCCCAACAAGTAGCACTTACTAAATGTAAACAAGACAAGTCAATGCTCCTGTTAGGGTAATACTTTTGACAAATGCATCCCGTAGTTTCACGGATTGGTTGGGTGTTGAAGACAAGACCCAATCAAGACAACCCCAAAGAGAAGCACTTATGGAATTTAGATACCACCAATGCCTCTATTTCAGGTTATCTTGCTGAGTTTAAAATTTGAGAACAAGCAGTGCATATAGTTGTGTAAGTCAAGTAAAACTACACCAACGAGTAGCACTTACTAAATGTAAACAAGACAAGTCAATGCGCCTGTTAGGGTAATACTTTTGACAATGTCCTTAGTATCACGGATTGGTTGGTCGTTGAAGACAAGACCCAGTGAAGACAACCCCAAAGAGAAGCACTTATGGAATCAAATTACCACCAATGCCTCTATTTCAGGTTATCTTGGAGAGTTTAAGTTTAACTGGTTGAGGATGAAAACAAGACAACCCCAAAGAGAAGCACTGAATAAGCCAACCTTTCTTGATCCTCAATGTAGTCTCACCTGGGGAAGATCATGGAATGATGTGGCAGGTCAGAATCTGCTCATCTAATATAGAGGATGCTCCGCCAGGACCTCCCCATTTTTTTGCTTGAAAAGCACCAACGATTTGGTAGACGGTTGTTAACGACCACACTTTTTACCCAGGTGAACAATTCCTCATCACAAACAACTAGTATCAAGTAACAATTAGCATTTGATGAGGTGACAATCAAGATAACCCCAAAGAGAAGCACTTATGGAATAACAATACCACCAATGCCTCTATTTCACGTTATCTTGAAGTGTTTAAGAAGCTTTTGAGAACATGCAGGGGATATGACTGTGTAAGTCAAGTAAAAGTACCCCAACAAGTAGCACTTACTTAATTTAAAAAAGACAAGTCAATGCTTGAGTTAGGGTAATACGTTTGACAAATGCATCCCGTAGTTTCACGAAATGGTTTGAGTTGAAGACAAGACCCAATAAAGACAACCCCAAAGAGAAGCACTTATGGAATTTAGATACCACCAATGCCTCTATTTCAGGTTATCTTGCAGAGTTTAAAATCTGAGAACAAGTAGTGTATATAGTTGTGTAAGTCAAGTAAAACTACCCCAACAAGTAGCACTTACTAAATTTAAACAAGACAAGTCAATGCTCCTGTTAGGGTAATACTTTTGACAAATGAATCCCGTACTTTCACGGTTTGGTTGGGAGTTGAAGACAAGACCCAATCAAGACAACCCCAAAGAGAAGCACTTATGGAATTTAGATACCACCAATGCCTCTATTTCAGGTTATCTTGCTGAGTTTAAAATTTAAGAACAAGCAGTGCATATAGTTGTGTAAGTCAAGTAAAACTACCCCAACAAGTAGCACTTACTAAATTTAAACAAGACAAGTCAATGCTCCTGTTAGGGTAATACTTTTGACAAATGAATCCCGTAGTTTCACGGTTTGGTTGGGAGTTGAAGACAAGACCCAATAAAGACAACCCCAAAGAGAAGCACTTATGGAATTTAGATACCACCAATGCCTCTATTTCAGGTTATCTTGCGGAGTTTAAAATCTGAGAACAAGCAGTGTATATAGTTGTGTAAGTCAAGTAAAACTACCCCAACAAGTAGCACTTACTAAATGTAAACAAGACAAGTCAATGCTCCTGTTAGGGTAATACTTTTGACAATGGCCTTAGTATAACGGATTGGTTGGTCGTTGAAGACAAGACCCAGTCAAGACAACCCCAAAGAGAAGCACTTATGGAATCAAATTACCACCAATGCCTCTATTTCAGGTTATCTTGGAGAGTTTAAGTTTAGCTGGTTAAGGATGGAAACAAGACAACCCCAAAGAGAAGCACTGAATAACCCAACCTTTCTTGATCCTGAATGTAGTCTCACCTGGGGAAGATCATGGAATGATGTGGCAGGTCAGAATCCACTCATTTAATATAGAGGATGCTCCGCCAGGCCCTCCCCATTTTTTTGTTTGAAAAGCACCAACGATTTTGTAGACGGTTGTTAACGACCACACTTTTTTCCCAGGTGAACAATTCCTCATCACAAGCAACTAGTATCAAGCAACAATTAGCATTTGATGAGGTGACAATCAAGATAACCCCAAAGAGAAGCACTTATGGAATAACAATACCACCAATGCCTCTATTTCAGGTTATCGTGAAGTGTTTAAGAAGGTTTTGAGAACATGCAGGGGATATGACTGTGTTAGTCAAGTAAAACTACCCCAACAAGAAGCACTTACTTATTTCAAAAAAGTCAAGTCAATGCTTGAGTTAGGGTAATACGTTTGACAAATGCATCCCGTAGTTTCACGAAATGGTTTGAGTTGAAGACAAGACCCAATCAAGACAACCCCAAAGAGAAGCACTTATGGAATTTAGATACCATCAATGCCTCTATTTCAGGTTATCTTGCTGAGTTTAAAATCTGAGAACAAGCAGTGTATATAGTTGTGTAAGTCAAGTAAAGCTACCCCAACAAGTAGCACTTACTAAATGTAAACAAGACAAGTCAATGCTCCTGTAAGGGTAATACTTTTGACAAATGAATGCCGTAGTTTCACGGTTTGGTTGGGAGTTGAAGACAAGACCCAATCAAGACAACCCCAAAGAGAAGCACTTATTGAATATAGATACCACCAATGCCTCTATTTCAGGTTATCTTGCTGAGTTTAAAATTTAAGAACAAGCAGTGCATATAGTTGTGTAAGTCAAGTAAAACTACCCCAACAAGTAGCACTTACTAAATTTAAACAAGACAAGTCAATGCTCCTGTTAGGGTAATACTTTTGACAAATGAATCCCGTAGTTTCACGGTTTGGTTGGGAGTTGAAGACAAGACCCAATAAAGACAACCCCAAAGAGAAGCACTTATGGAATTTAGATACCACCAATGCCTCTATTTCAGGTTATCTTGCGGAGTTTAAAATCTGAGAACAAGCAGTGTATATAGTTGTGTAAGTCAAGTAAAACTACCCCAACAAGTAGCACTTACTAAATGTAAACAAGACAAGTCAATGCTCCTGTTAGGGTAATACTTTTGACGAATGCATCCCGTAGTTTCATGGATTAGTTGGGAGTTGAAGACAAGACCCAATCAAGACAACCCCAAAGAGAAGCACTTATGGAATTTAGATACCACCAATGCCTCTATTTCAGGATATCTTGCTGAGTTTAAATTTGAGAACAAGCAGTAGATATGGTTGTGTAAGTCAAGTAAAACTACCCCAACAAGTAGCACTTACTAAATGTAAACAAGACAAGTCAATGCTCCTGTTAGGGTAATACTTTTGACAATGGCCGTAGTTTCACGGATTGGTTGGGTGTTGAAGACAAGACCCAGTCAAGACAACCCCAAAGAGAAGCACTTATGGAATCAAATTACCACCAATGCCTCTATTTCAGGTTATCTTGGAGAGTTTAAGTTTAACTGGTTAAGGATGGAAACAAGACAACCCCAAAGAGAAGCAATGAATAACCCAACCTTTCTTGATCCTCAATGTAGTCTCACCTGGTGAAGATCATTGAATGATGTGGCAGGTCAGAATCTACTCATCTAATATAGAGGCTTCTCCGCCAGGCCCTCCCCATTTTTTTGTTTGAAAAGCACCAACGATTTGGTAGACGGTTGTTAACGACCACACTTTTTACCCAGGTGAACAATTCCTCATCACAAACAACTAGTATCAAGTAACAATTAGCATTTGATGAGTTGACAATCAAGATAACCCCAAAGAGCCCAAAAAATAGAGGCATTGGTGGTAACAATACCACCAATGCCTCTATTTCAGGTTATCTTGAAGTGTTTAAGAAGGTTTTGAGAACATGCAGGGGATATGACTGTGTAAGTCAAGTAAAAGTACCCCAACAAGTAGCACTTACTTAATTCAAAAAAGACAAGTCAATGCTTGAGTTAGGGTAATACGTTTGACAAATGCATCCCGTAGTTTCACGAAATGGTTTGAGTTGAAGACAAGACCCAATAAAGACAACCCCAAAGAGAAGCACTTATGGAATTTAGATACCACCAATGCCTCTATTTCAGGTTATCTTGCTGAGTTTAAAATTTGAGAACAAGCAGTGCATATAGTTGTGTAAGTCAAGTAAAACTACCCCAACGAGTAGCACTTACTAAATGTAAACAAGACAAGTCAATGCTCCTGTTAGGGTAATACTTTTGACAAATGCATCCCGTAGTTTCACGGATTGGTTGGGAGTTGAATACAAGACCCAATCAAGACAACCCTAAAGAGAAGCACTTATGGAATTTAGATACCACCAATGCGTCTATTTCAGGTTATCTTGCTGAGTTTAAAATTTGAGAACAAGCAGTGCATATAGTTGTGTAAGTCAAGTAAAACTACCCAAGTAAAACTACCCAACAAGACAAGTCAATGCTCCTGTTAGGGTAATACTTTTGACAATGGCCGTAGTTTCACAGATTGGTTGGGTGTTGAAGACAAGACCCAGTCAAGACAACCCCAAAGAGAAGCACTTATGGAATCAAATTACCACCAATGCCTCTATTTCAGGTTATCTTGCTGAGTTTAAAATTTGAGAACAAGCAGTGCATATAGTTGTGTAAGTCAAGTAAAACTACCCCAACAAGTAGCACTTACTAAATGTAAACAAGACAAGTCAATGCTCCTGTTAGGGTAATACTTTTGACGAATGCATCCCGTAGTTTCATGGATTAGTTGGGAGTTGAAGACAAGACCCAATCAAGACAACCCCAAAGAGAAGCACTTATGGAATTTAGATACCACCAATGCCTCTATTTCAGGATATCTTGCTGAGTTTAAATTTGAGAACAAGCAGTAGATATGGTTGTGTAAGTCAAGTAAAACTACCCCAACAAGTAGCACTTACTAAATGTAAACAAGACAAGTCAATGCTCCTGTTAGGGTAATACTTTTGACAATGGCCGTAGTTTCACGGATTGGTTGGGCGTTGAAGACAAGACCCAGTCAAGACAACCCCAAAGAGAAGCACTTATGGAATCAAATTACCACCAATGCCTCTATTTCAGGTTATCTTGGAGAGTTTAAGTTTAACTGGTTAAGGATGGAAACAAGACAACCCCAAAGAGAAGCACTGAATAAGCCAACCTTTCTTGATCCTCAATGTAGTCTCACCTGGGGAAGATCATGGAATTATGTGGCAGGTCAGAATCTACTCATCTAATATAGAGGATGCTCCGCCAGGCCCTCCCCATTTTTTTGTTTGAAAAGCACCAACGATTTTGCAGACGGTTGTTAACGACCACACTTTTTACCCAGGTGAGCAATTCCTCATCACAAACAACTAGTATCAAGTAACAATTAGCATTTGATGAGGTGACAATCAAGATAACCCCAAAGAGAAGCACTTATGAAATAACAATACCACCAATGCCTCTATTTCAGGTTATCTTGAAGTGTTTAAGAAGGTTTTGAGAACATGCAGGGGATTTCACTGTGTAAGTCAAGTGAAAGTACCCCAACAAGTAGCACTTACTTAATTCAAAAAAGACAAGTCAATGCTTGAGTTAGGGTAATACGTTTGACAAATGCATCCCGTAGTTTCACGAAATGGTTTGAGTTGAAGACAGGACCCAATCAAGACAACCCCAAAGAGAAGCACTTATGGAATTTAGATACCATCAATGCCTCTATTTCAGGTTATATTGCTGAGTTTAAAATTTGAGAACAAGCAGTGCATATAGTTGTGCAAGTCAAGTAAAACTACCCCAACAAGTAGCACTTACTATATGTAAACAAGACAAGTCAATGCTCCTGTTAGGGTAATACTTTTGACAAATGAATCCCGTAGTTTCACGGTTTGGCTGGGAGTTGAACACAAGACCCAATCAAGACAACCCCAAAGAGAAGCACTTATGGAATTTAGATACCACCAATGCCTCTATTTCAGGATATCTTGCTGAGTTTAAATTTGAGAACAAGCAGTAGATATGGTTGTGTAAGTCAAGTAAAACTACCCCAACAAGTAGCACTTACTAAATGTAAACAAGACAAGTCAATGCTCCTGTTAGGGTAATACTTTTGACAATGGCCGTAGTTTCACAGATTGGTTGGGTGTTGAAGACAAGACCCAGTCAAGACAACCCCAAAGAGAAGCACTTATGGAATCAAATTACCACCAATGCCTCTATTTCAGGTTATCTTGGAGAGTTTAAGTTTAACTGGTTAAGGATGGAAACAAGACAACCCCAAAGAGAAGCACTGAATAAGCCAACCTTTCTTGATCCTCAATGTAGTCTCACCTGGGGAAGATCATGGAATTATGTGGCAGGTCAGAATCTACTCATCTAATATAGAGGATGCTCCGCCAGGCCCTCCCCATTTTTTTGTTTGAAAAGCACCAACGATTTGGTAGACGGTTGTTAACGACCACACTTTTTACCCAGGTGAACAATTCCTCATCACAAACAACTAGTATCAAGTAACAATTAGCATTTGATGAGGTGACAATCAAGATAACCCCAAAGAGAAGCACTTATGGAATAACAACACCACCAATGCCTCTATTTCACGTTATCTTGAAGTGTTTAAGAAGCTTTTGAGAACATGCAGGGGATATGACTGTGTAAGTCAAGTAAAACTACCCCAACAAGTAGCACTTACTAAATGTAAACAAGACAAGTCAATGCTCCTGTTAGGGTAATACTTTTGACAAATGCATCCCGTAGTTTCACGGATTGGTTGGGTGTTGAAGACAAGACCCAATCAAGACAACCCCAAAGAGAAGCACTTATGGAATTTAGATACCACCAATGCCTCTATTTCAGGTTATCTTGCTGAGTTTAAAATTTGAGAACAAGCAGTGCATATAGTTGTGTAAGTCAAGTAAAACTACACCAACGAGTAGCACTTACTAAATGTAAACAAGACAAGTCAATGCGCCTGTTAGGGTAATACTTTTGACAATGTCCTTAGTATCACGGATTGGTTGGTCGTTGAAGACAAGACCCAGTGAAGAAAACCCCAAAGAGAAGCACTTATGGAATCAAATTACCACCAATGCCTCTATTTCAGGTTATCTTGGAGAGTTTAAGTTTAACTGGTTGAGGATGGAAACAAGACAACCCCAAAGAGAAGCACTGAATAACCCAACCTTTCTTGATCCTCAATGTAGTCTCACCTGGGGAAGATCATGGAATGATGTGGCAGGTCAGAATCTGCTCATCTAATATAGAGGATGCTCCGCCAGGCCCTCCCCATTTTTTTGCTTGAAAAGCACCAACGATTTGGTAGACGGTTGTTAACGACCACACTTTTTACCCAGGTGAATAATTCCTCATCACAAACAACTAGTATCAAGTAACAATTAGCATTTGATGAGGTGACAATCAAGATAACCCCAAAGAGAAGCACTTATGGAATAACAATACCACCAATGCCTCTATTTCAGGTTATCTTGAAGTGTTTAAGAAGCTTTTGAGAACATGCAGGGGATATGACTGTGTAAGTCAAGTAAAGCTACCCCAACAAGTAGCACTTACTAAATGTAAACAAGACAAGTCAATGCTCCTGTAAGGGTAATACTTTTGACAAATGAATGCCGTAGTTTCACGGTTTGGTTGGGAGTTGAAGACAAGACCCAATCAAGACAACCCCAAAGAGAAGCACTTATGGAATATAGATACCACCAATGCCTCTATTTCAGGTTATCTTGCTGAGTTTAAAATTTAAGAACAAGCAGTGCATATAGTTGTGTAAGTCAAGAAAAACTACCCCAACAAGTAGCACTTACTAAATTTAAACAAGACAAGTCAATGCTCCTGTTAGGGTAATACTTTTGACAAATGAATCCCGTAGTTTCACGGTTTGGTTGATAGTTGAAGACAAGACCTAATAAAGACAACCCCAAAGAGAAGCACTTATGGAATTTAGATACCACCAATGCCTCTATTTCAGGTTATCTTGCGGAGTTTAAAATCTGAGAACAAGCAGTGTATATAGTTGTGTAAGTCAAGTAAAACTACCCCAACAAGTAGCACTTACTAAATGTAAACAAGACAAGTCAATGCTCCTGTTAGGGTAATACTTTTGACAATGGCCTTAGTATAACGGATTGGTTGGTCGTTGAAGACAAGACCCAGTCAAGACAACCCCAAAGAGAAGCACTTATGGAATCAAATTACCACCAATGCCTCTATTTCAGGTTATCTTGGAGAGTTTAAGTTTAGCTGGTTAAGGATGGAAACAAGACAACCCCAAAGAGAAGCACTGAATAACCCAACCTTTCTTGATCCTGAATGTAGTCTCACCTGGGGAAGATCATGGAATGATGTGGCAGGTCAGAATCTACTCATTTAATATAGAGGATGCTCCGCCAGGCCCTCCCCATTTTTTTGTTTGAAAAGCACCAACGATTTTGTAGACGGTTGTTAACGACCACACTTTTTTCCCAGGTGAACAATTCCTCATCACAAGCAACTAGTATCAAGCAACAATTAGCATTTGATGAGGTGACTATCAAGATAACCCCAAAGAGAAGCACTTATGGAATAACAATACCACCAATGCCTCTATTTCAGGTTATCGTGAAGTGTTTAAGAAGGTTTTGAGAACATGCAGGGGATATGACTGTGTTAGTCAAGTAAAACTACCCCAACAAGAAGCACTGACTTACTTCAAAAAAGTCAAGTCAATGCTTGAGTTAGGGTAATACGTTTGACAAATGCATCCCGTAGTTTCACGAAATGGTTTGAGTTGAAGACAAGACCCAATCAAGACAACCCCAAAGAGAAGCACTTATGGAATTTAGATACCATCAATGCCTCTATTTCAGGTTATCTTGCTGAGTTTAAAATCTGAGAACAAGCAGTGTATATAGTTGTGTAAGTCAAGTAAAACTACCCCAACGAGTAGCACTTACTAAATGTAAACAAGACAAGTCAATGCTCCTGTAAGGGTAATACTTTTGACAAATGAATGCCGTAGTTTCACGGTTTGGTTGGGAGTTGAAGACAAGACCCAATCAAGACAACCCCAAAGAGAAGCACTTATGGAATTTAGATACCACCAATGCCTCTATTTCAGGTTATCTTGCTGAGTTTAAAATTTGAGAACAAGCAGTGCATATAGTTGTGTAAGTCAAGTAAAACTACCCCAACAAGTAGCACTTACTAAATGTAAACAAGACAAGTCAATGCTCCTGTTAGGGTAATACTTTTGACGAATGCATCCCGTAGTTTCATGGATTAGTTGGGAGTTGAAGACAAGACCCAATCAAGACAACCCCAAAGAGAAGCACTTATGGAATTTAGATACCACCAATGCCTCTATTTCAGGATATCTTGCTGAGTTTAAATTTGAGAACAAGCAGTAGATATGGTTGTGTAAGTCAAGTAAAACTACCCCAACAAGTAGCACTTACTAAATGTAAACAAGACAAGTCAATGCTCCTGTTAGGGTAATACTTTTGACGAATGCATCCCGTAGTTTCATGGATTAGTTGGGAGTTGAAGACAAGACCCAATCAAGACAACCCCAAAGAGAAGCACTTATGGAATTTAGATACCACCAATGCCTCTATTTCAGGATATCTTGCTGAGTTTAAATTTGAGAACAAGCAGTAGATATGGTTGTGTAAGTCAAGTAAAACTACCCCAACAAGTAGCACTTACTAAATGTAAACAAGACAAGTCAATGCTCCTGTTAGGGTAATACTTTTGACGAATGCATCCCGTAGTTTCATGGATTAGTTGGGAGTTGAAGACAAGACCCAATCAAGACAACCCCAAAGAGAAGCACTTATGGAATTTAGATACCACCAATGCCTCTATTTCAGGATATCTTGCTGAGTTTAAATTTGAGAACAAGCAGTAGATATGGTTGTGTAAGTCAAGTAAAACTACCCCAACAAGTAGCACTTACTAAATGTAAACAAGACAAGTCAATGCTCCTGTTAGGGTAATACTTTTGACAATGGCCGTAGTTTCACGGATTGGTTGGGTGTTGAAGACAAGACCCAGTCAAGACAACCCCAAAGAGAAGCACTTATGGAATCAAATTACCACCAATGCCTCTATTTCAGGTTATCTTGGAGAGTTTAAGTTTAACTGGTTAAGGATGGAAACAAGACAACCCCAAAGAGAAGCAATGAATAACCCAACCTTTCTTGATCCTCAATGTAGTCTCACCTGGTGAAGATCATTGAATGATGTGGCAGGTCAGAATCTACTCATCTAATATAGAGGCTTCTCCGCCAGGCCCTCCCCATTTTTTTGTTTGAAAAGCACCAACGATTTGGTAGACGGTTGTTAACGACCACACTTTTTACCCAGGTGAACAATTCCTCATCACAAACAACTAGTATCAAGTAACAATTAGCATTTGATGAGTTGACAATCAAGATAACCCCAAAGAGAAGCACTTATGGAATAACAATACCACCAATGCCTCTATTTCAGGTTATCTTGAAGTGTTTAAGAAGGTTTTGAGAACATGCAGGGGATATGACTGTGTAAGTCAAGTAAAAGTACCCCAACAAGTAGCACTTACTTAATTCAAAAAAGACAAGTCAATGCTTGAGTTAGGGTAATACGTTTGACAAATGCATCCCGTAGTTTCACGAAATGGTTTGAGTTGAAGACAAGACCCAATAAAGACAACCCCAAAGAGAAGCACTTATGGAATTTAGATACCACCAATGCCTCTATTTCAGGTTATCTTGCTGAGTTTAAAATTTGAGAACAAGCAGTGCATATAGTTGTGTAAGTCAAGTAAAACTACCCCAACGAGTAGCACTTACTAAATGTAAACAAGAAAAGTCAATGCTCCTGTTAGGGTAATACTTTTGACAAATGCATCCCGTAGTTTCACGGATTGGTTGGGAGTTGAAGACAAGACCCAATCAAGACAACCCTAAAGAGAAGCACTTATGGAATTTAGATACCATCAATGCCTCTATTTCAGGTTATCTTGCTGAGTTTAAAATTTGAGAACAAGCAGTGCATATAGTTGTGTAAGTCAAGTAAAACTACCCAAGTAAAACTACCCAACAAGACAAGTCAATGCTCCTGTTAGGGTAATACTTTTGACAATGGCCGTAGTTTCACAGATTGGTTGGGTGTTGAAGACAAGACCCAGTCAAGACAACCCCAAAGAGAAGCACTTATGGAATCAAATTACCACCAATGCCTCTATTTCAGGTTATCTTGCAGAGTTTAAAATTTGAGAACAAGCAGTGCATATAGTTGTGTAAGTCAAGTAAAACTACCCCAACAAGTAGCACTTACTAAATGTAAACAAGACAAGTCAATGCTCCTGTTAGGGTAATACTTTTGACGAATGCATCCCGTAGTTTCATGGATTAGTTGGGAGTTGAAGACAAGACCCAATCAAGACAACCCCAAAGAGAAGCACTTATGGAATTTAGATACCACCAATGCCTCTATTTCAGGATATCTTTCTGAGTTTAAATTTGAGAACAAGCAGTAGATATGGTTGTGTAAGTCAAGTAAAACTACCCCAACAAGTAGCACTTACTAAATGTAAACAAGACAAGTCAATGCTCCTGTTAGGGTAATACTTTTGACAATGGCCGTAGTTTCACGGATTGGTTGGGCGTTGAAGACAAGACCCAGTCAAGACAACCCCAAAGAGAAGCACTTATGGAATCAAATTACCACCAATGCCTCTATTTCAGGTTATCTTGGAGAGTTTAAGTTTAACTGGTTAAGGATGGAAACAAGACAACCCCAAAGAGAAGCACTGAATAAGCCAACCTTTCTTGATCCTCAATGTAGTCTCACCTGGGGAAGATCATGGAATTATGTGGCAGGTCAGAATCTACTCATCTAATATAGAGGATGCTCCGCCAGGCCCTCCCCATTTTTTTGTTTGAAAAGCACCAACGATTTTGTAGACGGTTGTTAACGACCACACTTTTTACCCAGGTGAGCAATTCCTCATCACAAACAACTTGTATCAAGTAACAATTAGCATTTGATGAGGTGACAATCAAGATAACCCCAAAGAGAAGCACTTATGAAATAACAGTACCACCAATGCCTCTATTTCAGGTTATCTTGAAGTGTTTAAGAAGGTTTTGAGAACATGCAGGGGATTTCACTGTGTAAGTCAAGTGAAAGTACCCCAACAAGTAGCACTTACTTAATTCAAAAAAGACAAGTCAATGCTTGAGTTAGGGTAATACGTTTGACAAATGCATCCCGTAGTTTCACGAAATGGTTTGAGTTGAAGACAGGACCCAATCAAGACAACCCCAAAGAGAAGCACTTATGGAATTTAGATACCATCAATGCCTCTATTTCAGGTTATATTGCTGAGTTTAAAATTTGAGAACAAGCAGTGCATATAGTTGTGCAAGTCAAGTAAAACTACCCCAACAAGTAGCACTTACTATATGTAAACAAGACAAGTCAATGCTCCTGTTAGGGTAATACTTTTGACAAATGAATCCCGTAGTTTCACGGTTTGGCTGGGAGTTGAACACAAGACCCAATCAAGACAACCCCAAAGAGAAGCACTTATGGAATTTAGATACCACCAATGCCTCTATTTCAGGATATCTTGCTGAGTTTAAATTTGAGAACAAGCAGTAGATATGGTTGTGTAAGTCAAGTAAAACTACCCCAACAAGTAGCACTTACTAAATGTAAACAAGACAAGTCAATGCTCCTGTTAGGGTAATACTTTTGACAATGGCCGTAGTATAACGGATTGGTTGGGTGTTGAAGACAAGACCCAGTCAAGACAACCCCAAAGAGAAGCACTTATGGAATCAAATTACCACCAATGCCTCTATTTCAGGTTATCTTGGAGAGTTTAAGTTTAACTGGTTAAGGATGGAAACAAGACAACCCCAAAGAGAAGCACTGAATAACCCAACCTTTCTTTATCCTCAATGTAGTCTCACCTGAGGAAGATCATGGAATGATGTGGCAGGTCAGAATCTGCTCATGTAATATAGAGGATGCTCCCTCAGGCCCTCCCCATTTTTTTGTTTGAAAAGCACCAACGATTTGGTAGACGGTTGTTAACGACCACACTTTTTACCCAGGTGAACAATTCCTCATCACAAACAACTAGTATCAAGTAACAATTAGCATTTGATGAGTTGACAATCAAGATAACCTCAAAGAGAAGCACTTATGGAATAACAATACCACCAATGCCTCTATTTCAGGTTATCTTGAAGTGTTTAAGAAGGTTTTGAGAACATGCAGGGGATATGACTGTGTAAGTCAAGTAAAAGTACCCCAACAAGTAGCACTTACTTAATTCAAAAAAGACAAGTCAATGCTTGAGTTAGGGTACTACGTTTGACAAATGCATCCCGTCGTTTCACGAAATGGTTTGAGTTGAAGACAAGACCCAATAAAGACAACCCCAAAGAGAAGCACTTATGGAATTTAGATACCACCAATGCCTCTATTTCAGGTTATCTTGCTGAGTTTAAAATTTGAGAACAAGCAGTGCATATAGTTGTGTAAGTCAAGTAAAACTACCCCAACGAGTAGCACTTACTAAATGTAAACAAGACAAGTCAATGCTCCTGTTAGGGTAATACTTTTGACAAATGCATCCCGTAGTTTCACGGATTGGTTGGGAGTTGAATACAAGACCCAATCAAGACAACCCTAAAGAGAAGCACTTATGGAATTTAGATACCACCAATGCGTCTATTTCAGGTTATCTTGCTGAGTTTAAAATTTGAGAACAAGCAGTGCATATAGTTGTGTAAGTCAAGTAAAACTACCCAAGTAAAACTACCCAACAAGACAAGTCAATGCTCCTGTTAGGGTAATACTTTT
This sequence comes from Pollachius pollachius, assembly GCF_949987615.1. Classification (NCBI taxonomy): domain Eukaryota; kingdom Metazoa; phylum Chordata; class Actinopteri; order Gadiformes; family Gadidae; genus Pollachius; species Pollachius pollachius. Next base: position 11,297,527 of record NC_136953.1, on the reverse strand, counting down.
GACAATGGCCGTAGTTTCACAGATTGGTTGGGTGTTGAAGACAAGACCCAGTCAAGACAACCCCAAAGAGAAGCACTTATGGAATCAAATTACCACCAATGCCTCTATTTCAGGTTATCTTGCTGAGTTTAAAATTTGAGAACAAGCAGTGCATATAGTTGTGTAAGTCAAGTAAAACTACCCCAACAAGTAGCACTTACTAAATGTAAACAAGACAAGTCAATGCTCCTGTTAGGGTAATACTTTTGACGAATGCATCCCGTAGTTTCATGGATTAGTTGGGAGTTGAAGACAAGACCCAATCAAGACAACCCCAAAGAGAAGCACTTATGGAATTTAGATACCACCAATGCCTCTATTTCAGGATATCTTGCTGAGTTTAAATTTGAGAACAAGCAGTAGATATGGTTGTGTAAGTCAAGTAAAACTACCCCAACAAGTAGCACTTACTAAATGTAAACAAGACAAGTCAATGCTCCTGTTAGGGTAATACTTTTGACAATGGCCGTAGTTTCACGGATTGGTTGGGCGTTGAAGACAAGACCCAGTCAAGACAACCCCAAAGAGAAGCACTTATGGAATCAAATTACCACCAATGCCTCTATTTCAGGTTATCTTGGAGAGTTTAAGTTTAACTGGTTAAGGATGGAAACAAGACAACCCCAAAGAGAAGCACTGAATAAGCCAACCTTTCTTGATCCTCAATGTAGTCTCACCTGGGGAAGATCATGGAATTATGTGGCAGGTCAGAATCTACTCATCTAATATAGAGGATGCTCCGCCAGGCCCTCCCCATTTTTTTGTTTGAAAAGCACCAACGATTTTGCAGACGGTTGTTAACGAACACACTTTTTACCCAGGTGAGCAATTCCTCATCACAAACAACTAGTATCAAGTAACAATTAGCATTTGATGAGGTGACAATCAAGATAACCCCAAAGAGAAGCACTTATGAAATAACAATACCACCAATGCCTCTATTTCAGGTTATCTTGAAGTGTTTAAGAAGGTTTTGAGAACATGCAGGGGATTTCACTGTGTAAGTCAAGTGAAAGTACCCCAACAAGTAGCACTTACTTAATTCAAAAAAGACAAGTCAATGCTTGAGTTAGGGTAATACGTTTGACAAATGCATCCCGTAGTTTCACGAAATGGTTTGAGTTGAAGACAGGACCCAATCAAGACAACCCCAAAGAGAAGCACTTATGGAATTTAGATACCATCAATGCCTCTATTTCAGGTTATATTGCTGAGTTTAAAATTTGAGAACAAGCAGTGCATATAGTTGTGCAAGTCAAGTAAAACTACCCCAACAAGTAGCACTTACTATATGTAAACAAGACAAGTCAATGCTCCTGTTAGGGTAATACTTTTGACAAATGAATCCCGTAGTTTCACGGTTTGGCTGGGAGTTGAACACAAGACCCAATCAAGACAACCCCAAAGAGAAGCACTTATGGAATTTAGATACCACCAATGCCTCTATTTCAGGATATCTTGCTGAGTTTAAATTTGAGAACAAGCAGTAGATATGGTTGTGTAAGTCAAGTAAAACTACCCCAACAAGTAGCACTTACTAAATGTAAACAAGACAAGTCAATGCTCCTGTTAGGGTAATACTTTTGACAATGGCCGTAGTTTCACAGATTGGTTGGGTGTTGAAGACAAGATCCAGTCAAGACAACCCCAAAGAGAAGCACTTATGGAATCAAATTACCACCAATGCCTCTATTTCAGGTTATCTTGGAGAGTTTAAGTTTAACTGGTTAAGGATGGAAACAAGACAACCCCAAAGAGAAGCACTGAATAAGCCAACCTTTCTTGATCCTCAATGTAGTCTCACCTGGGGAAGATCATGGAATTATGTGGCAGGTCAGAATCTACTCATCTAATATAGAGGATGCTCCGCCAGGCCCTCCCCATTTTTTTGTTTGAAAAGCACCAACGATTTGGTAGACGGTTGTTAACGACCACACTTTTTACCCAGGTGAACAATTCCTCATCACAAACAACTAGTATCAAGTAACAATTAGCATTTGATGAGGTGACAATCAAGATAACCCCAAAGAGAAGCACTTATGGAATAACAACACCACCAATGCCTCTATTTCAGGTTATATTGAAGTGTTTAAGAAGGTTTTGAGAACATGCAGGGGATATGACTGTGTAAGTCAAGTAAAACTACCCCAACAAGTAGCACTTACTAAATGTAAACAAGACAAGTCAATGCTCCTGTTAGGGTAATACTTTTGACAAATGCATCCCGTAGTTTCACGGATTGGTTGGGTGTTGAAGACAAGACCCAATCAAGACAACCCCAAAGAGAAGCACTTATGGAATTTAGATACCACCAATGCCTCTATTTCAGGTTATCTTGCTGAGTTTAAAATTTGAGAACAAGCAGTGCATATAGTTGTGTAAGTCAAGTAAAACTACACCAACGAGTAGCACTTACTAAATGTAAACAAGACAAGTCAATGCGCCTGTTAGGGTAATACTTTTGACAATGTCCTTAGTATCACGGATTGGTTGGTCGTTGAAGACAAGACCCAGTGAAGAAAACCCCAAAGAGAAGCACTTATGGAATCAAATTACCACCAATGCCTCTATTTCAGGTTATCTTGGAGAGTTTAAGTTTAACTGGTTGAGGATGGAAACAAGACAACCCCAAAGAGAAGCACTGAATAACCCAACCTTTCTTGATCCTCAATGTAGTCTCACCTGGGGAAGATCATGGAATGATGTGGCAGGTCAGAATCTGCTCATCTAATATAGAGGATGCTCCGCCAGGCCCTCCCCATTTTTTTGCTTGAAAAGCACCAACGATTTGGTAGACGGTTGTTAACGACCACACTTTTTACCCAGGTGAACAATTCCTCATCACAAACAACTAGTATCAAGTAACAATTAGCATTTGATGAGGTGACAATCAAGATAACCCCAAAGAGAAGCACTTATGGAATAACAATACCACCAATGCATCTATTTCAGGTTATCTTGAAGTGTTTAAGATGCTTTTGAGAACATGCAGGGGATATGACTGTGTAAGTCAAGTAAAAGTACCCCAACAAGTAGCACTTACTTAATTTAAAAAAGACAAGTCAATGCTTGAGTTAGGGTAATACGTTTGACAAATGCATCCCGTAGTTTCACGAAATGGTTTGAGTTGAAGACAAGACCCAATAAAGACAACCCCAAAGAGAAGCACTTATGGAATTTAGATACCACCAATGCCTCTATTTCAGGTTATCTTGCAGAGTTTAAAATCTGAGAACAAGTAGTGTATATAGTTGTGTAAGTCAAGTAAAACTACCCCAACAAGTAGCACTTACTAAATTTAAACAAGACAAGTCAATGCTCCTGTTAGGGTAATACTTTTGACAAATGAATCCCGTACTTTCACGGTTTGGTTGGGAGTTGAAGACAAGACCCAATCAAGACAACCCCAAAGAGAAGCACTTATGGAATTTAGATACCACCAATGCCTCTATTTCAGGTTATCTTGCTGAGTTTAAAATTTAAGAACAAGCAGTGCATATAGTTGTGTAAGTCAAGTAAAACTACCCCAACAAGTAGCACTTACTAAATGTAAACAAGACAAGTCAATGCTCCTGTTAGGGTAATACTTTTGACAATGGCCGTAGTTTCACAGATTGGTTGGGTGTTGAAGACAAGACCCAGTCAAGACAACCCCAAAGAGAAGCACTTATGGAATCAAATTACCACCAATGCCTCTATTTCAGGTTATCTTGGAGAGTTTAAGTTTAACTGGTTAAGGATGGAAACAAGACAACCCCAAAGAGAAGCACTGAATAAGCCAACCTTTCTTGATCCTCAATGTAGTCTCACCTGGGGAAGATCATGGAATTATGTGGCAGGTCAGAATCTACTCATCTAATATAGAGGATGCTCCGCCAGGCCCTCCCCATTTTTTTGTTTGAAAAGCACCAACGATTTGGTAGACGGTTGTTAACGACCACACTTTTTACCCAGGTGAACAATTCCTCATCACAAACAACTAGTATCAAGTAACAATTAGCATTTGATGAGGTGACAATCAAGATAACCCCAAAGAGAAGCACTTATGGAATAACAACACCACCAATGCCTCTATTTCAGGTTATATTGAAGTGTTTAAGAAGGTTTTGAGAACATGCAGGGGATATGACTGTGTAAGTCAAGTAAAACTACCCCAACAAGTAGCACTTACTAAATGTAAACAAGACAAGTCAATGCTCCTGTTAGGGTAATACTTTTGACAAATGCATCCCGTAGTTTCACGGATTGGTTGGGTGTTGAAGACAAGACCCAATCAAGACAACCCCAAAGAGAAGCACTTATGGAATTTAGATACCACCAATGCCTCTATTTCAGGTTATCTTGCTGAGTTTAAAATTTGAGAACAAGCAGTGCATATAGTTGTGTAAGTCAAGTAAAACTACACCAACGAGTAGCACTTACTAAATGTAAACAAGACAAGTCAATGCGCCTGTTAGGGTAATACTTTTGACAATGTCCTTAGTATCACGGATTGGTTGGTCGTTGAAGACAAGACCCAGTGAAGAAAACCCCAAAGAGAAGCACTTATGGAATCAAATTACCACCAATGCCTCTATTTCAGGTTATCTTGGAGAGTTTAAGTTTAACTGGTTGAGGATGGAAACAAGACAACCCCAAAGAGAAGCACTGAATAAGCCAACCTTTCTTGATCCTGAATGTAGTCTCACCTGGGGAAGATCATGGAATGATGTGGCAGGTCAGAATCTGCTCATCTAATATAGAGGATGCTCCGCCAGGCCCTCCCCATTTTTTTGCTTGAAAAGCACCAACGATTTTGTAGACGGTTGTTAACGACCACACTTTTTACCCAGGTGAACAATTCCTCATCACAAACAACTAGTATCAAGTAACAATTAGCATTTGATGAGGTGACAATCAAGATAACCCCAAAGAGAAGCACTTATGGAATAACAATACCACCAATGCCTCTATTTCAGGTTATCTTGAAGTGTTTAAGAAGCTTTTGAGAACATGCAGGGGATATGACTGTGTAAGTCAAGTAAAAGTACCCCAACAAGTAGCACTTACTTAATTTAAAAAAGACAAGTCAATGCTTGAGTTAGGGTAATACGTTTGACAAATGCATCCCGTAGTTTCACGAAATGGTTTGAGTTGAAGACAAGACCCAATAAAGACAACCCCAAAGAGAAGCACTTATGGAATTTAGATACCACCAATGCCTCTATTTCAGGTTATCTTGCAGAGTTTAAAATCTGAGAACAAGTAGTGTATATAGTTGTGTAAGTCAAGTAAAACTACCCCAACAAGTAGCACTTACTAAATTTAAACAAGACAAGTCAATGCTCCTGTTAGGGTAATACTTTTGACAAATGAATCCCGTACTTTCACGGTTTGGTTGGGAGTTGAAGACAAGACCCAATCAAGACAACCCCAAAGAGAAGCACTTATGGAATTTAGATACCACCAATGCCTCTATTTCAGGTTATCTTGCTGAGTTTAAAATTTAAGAACAAGCAGTGCATATAGTTGTGTAAGTCAAGAAAAACTACCCCAACAAGTAGCACTTACTAAATTTAAACAAGACAAGTCAATGCTCCTGTTAGGGTAATACTTTTGACAAATGAATCCCGTAGTTTCACGGTTTGGTTGAGAGTTGAAGACAAGACCCAGTCAAGACAACCCCAAAGAGAAGCACTTATGGAATCAAATTACCACCAATGCCTCTATTTCAGGTTATCTTACGGAGTTTAAAATCTGAGAACAAGCAGTGTATATAGTTGTGTAAGTCAAGTAAAACTACCCCAACAAGTAGCACTTACTAAATGTAAACAAGACAAGTCAATGCTCCTGTTAGGGTAATACTTTTGACAATGGCCTTAGTATAACGGATTGGTTGGTCGTTGAAGACAAGACCCAGTCAAGACAACCCCAAAGAGAAGCACTTATGGAATCAAATTACCACCAATGCCTCTATTTCAGGTTATCTTGGAGAGTTTAAGTTTAGCTGGTTAAGGATGGAAACAAGACAACCCCAAAGAGAAGCACTGAATAACCCAACCTTTCTTGATCCTGAATGTAGTCTCACCTGGGGAAGATCATGGAATGATGTGGCAGGTCAGAATCTACTCATTTAATATAGAGGATGCTCCGCCAGGCCCTCCCCATTTTTTTGTTTGAAAAGCACCAACGATTTTGTAGACGGTTGTTAACGACCACACTTTTTACCCAGGTGAGCAATTCCTCATCACAAACAACTTGTATCAAGTAACAATTAGCATTTGATGAGGTGACAATCAAGATAACCCCAAAGAGAAGCACTTATGAAATAACAGTACCACCAATGCCTCTATTTCAGGTTATCTTGAAGTGTTTAAGAAGGTTTTGAGAACATGCAGGGGATTTCACTGTGTAAGTCAAGTGAAAGTACCCCAACAAGTAGCACTTACTTAATTCAAAAAAGACAAGTCAATGCTTGAGTTAGGGTAATACGTTTGACAAATGCATCCCGTAGTTTCACGAAATGGTTTGAGTTGAAGACAGGACCCAATCAAGACAACCCCAAAGAGAAGCACTTATGGAATTTAGATACCATCAATGCCTCTATTTCAGGTTATATTGCTGAGTTTAAAATTTGAGAACAAGCAGTGCATATAGTTGTGCAAGTCAAGTAAAACTACCCCAACAAGTAGCACTTACTATATGTAAACAAGACAAGTCAATGCTCCTGTTAGGGTAATACTTTTGACAAATGAATCCCGTAGTTTCACGGTTTGGCTGGGAGTTGAACACAAGACCCAATCAAGACAACCCCAAAGAGAAGCACTTATGGAATTTAGATACCACCAATGCCTCTATTTCAGGATATCTTGCTGAGTTTAAATTTGAGAACAAGCAGTAGATATGGTTGTGTAAGTCAAGTAAAACTACCCCAACAAGTAGCACTTACTAAATGTAAACAAGACAAGTCAATGCTCCTGTTAGGGTAATACTTTTGACAATGGCCGTAGTATAACGGATTGGTTGGGTGTTGAAGACAAGACCCAGTCAAGACAACCCCAAAGAGAAGCACTTATGGAATCAAATTACCACCAATGCCTCTATTTCAGGTTATCTTGGAGAGTTTAAGTTTAACTGGTTAAGGATGGAAACAAGACAACCCCAAAGAGAAGCACTGAATAACCCAACCTTTCTTTATCCTCAATGTAGTCTCACCTGAGGAAGATCATGGAATGATGTGGCAGGTCAGAATCTGCTCATGTAATATAGAGGATGCTCCCTCAGGCCCTCCCCATTTTTTTGTTTGAAAAGCACCAACGATTTGGTAGACGGTTGTTAACGACCACACTTTTTACCCAGGTGAACAATTCCTCATCACAAACAACTAGTATCAAGTAACAATTAGCATTTGATGAGTTGACAATCAAGATAACCTCAAAGAGAAGCACTTATGGAATAACAATACCACCAATGCCTCTATTTCAGGTTATCTTGAAGTGTTTAAGAAGGTTTTGAGAACATGCAGGGGATATGACTGTGTAAGTCAAGTAAAAGTACCCCAACAAGTAGCACTTACTTAATTCAAAAAAGACAAGTCAATGCTTGAGTTAGGGTACTACGTTTGACAAATGCATCCCGTCGTTTCACGAAATGGTTTGAGTTGAAGACAAGACCCAATAAAGACAACCCCAAAGAGAAGCACTTATGGAATTTAGATACCACCAATGCCTCTATTTCAGGTTATCTTGCTGAGTTTAAAATTTGAGAACAAGCAGTGCATATAGTTGTGTAAGTCAAGTAAAACTACCCCAACGAGTAGCACTTACTAAATGTAAACAAGACAAGTCAATGCTCCTGTTAGGGTAATACTTTTGACAAATGCATCCCGTAGTTTCACGGATTGGTTGGGAGTTGAATACAAGACCCAATCAAGACAACCCTAAAGAGAAGCACTTATGGAATTTAGATACCACCAATGCGTCTATTTCAGGTTATCTTGCTGAGTTTAAAATTTGAGAACAAGCAGTGCATATAGTTGTGTAAGTCAAGTAAAACTACCCAAGTAAAACTACCCAACAAGACAAGTCAATGCTCCTGTTAGGGTAATACTTTTGACAATGGCCGTAGTTTCACAGATTGGTTGGGTGTTGAAGACAAGACCCAGTCAAGACAACCCCAAAGAGAAGCACTTATGGAATCAAATTACCACCAATGCCTCTATTTCAGGTTATCTTGCTGAGTTTAAAATTTGAGAACAAGCAGTGCATATAGTTGTGTAAGTCAAGTAAAACTACCCCAACAAGTAGCACTTACTAAATGTAAACAAGACAAGTCAATGCTCCTGTTAGGGTAATACTTTTGACGAATGCATCCCGTAGTTTCATGGATTAGTTGGGAGTTGAAGACAAGACCCAATCAAGACAACCCCAAAGAGAAGCACTTATGGAATTTAGATACCACCAATGCCTCTATTTCAGGATATCTTGCTGAGTTTAAATTTGAGAACAAGCAGTAGATATGGTTGTGTAAGTCAAGTAAAACTACCCCAACAAGTAGCACTTACTAAATGTAAACAAGACAAGTCAATGCTCCTGTTAGGGTAATACTTTTGACAATGGCCGTAGTTTCACGGATTGGTTGGGCGTTGAAGACAAGACCCAGTCAAGACAACCCCAAAGAGAAGCACTTATGGAATCAAATTACCACCAATGCCTCTATTTCAGGTTATCTTGGAGAGTTTAAGTTTAACTGGTTAAGGATGGAAACAAGACAACCCCAAAGAGAAGCACTGAATAAGCCAACCTTTCTTGATCCTCAATGTAGTCTCACCTGGGGAAGATCATGGAATTATGTGGCAGGTCAGAATCTACTCATCTAATATAGAGGATGCTCCGCCAGGCCCTCCCCATTTTTTTGTTTGAAAAGCACCAACGATTTTGCAGACGGTTGTTAACGAACACACTTTTTACCCAGGTGAGCAATTCCTCATCACAAACAACTAGTATCAAGTAACAATTAGCATTTGATGAGGTGACAATCAAGATAACCCCAAAGAGAAGCACTTATGAAATAACAATACCACCAATGCCTCTATTTCAGGTTATCTTGAAGTGTTTAAGAAGGTTTTGAGAACATGCAGGGGATTTCACTGTGTAAGTCAAGTGAAAGTACCCCAACAAGTAGCACTTACTTAATTCAAAAAAGACAAGTCAATGCTTGAGTTAGGGTAATACGTTTGACAAATGCATCCCGTAGTTTCACGAAATGGTTTGAGTTGAAGACAGGACCCAATCAAGACAACCCCAAAGAGAAGCACTTATGGAATTTAGATACCATCAATGCCTCTATTTCAGGTTATATTGCTGAGTTTAAAATTTGAGAACAAGCAGTGCATATAGTTGTGCAAGTCAAGTAAAACTACCCCAACAAGTAGCACTTACTATATGTAAACAAGACAAGTCAATGCTCCTGTTAGGGTAATACTTTTGACAAATGAATCCCGTAGTTTCACGGTTTGGCTGGGAGTTGAACACAAGACCCAATCAAGACAACCCCAAAGAGAAGCACTTATGGAATTTAGATACCACCAATGCCTCTATTTCAGGATATCTTGCTGAGTTTAAATTTGAGAACAAGCAGTAGATATGGTTGTGTAAGTCAAGTAAAACTACCCCAACAAGTAGCACTTACTAAATGTAAACAAGACAAGTCAATGCTCCTGTTAGGGTAATACTTTTGACAATGGCCGTAGTTTCACAGATTGGTTGGGTGTTGAAGACAAGATCCAGTCAAGACAACCCCAAAGAGAAGCACTTATGGAATCAAATTACCACCAATGCCTCTATTTCAGGTTATCTTGGAGAGTTTAAGTTTAACTGGTTAAGGATGGAAACAAGACAACCCCAAAGAGAAGCACTGAATAAGCCAACCTTTCTTGATCCTCAATGTAGTCTCACCTGGGGAAGATCATGGAATTATGTGGCAGGTCAGAATCTACTCATCTAATATAGAGGATGCTCCGCCAGGCCCTCCCCATTTTTTTGTTTGAAAAGCACCAACGATTTGGTAGACGGTTGTTAACGACCACACTTTTTACCCAGGTGAACAATTCCTCATCACAAACAACTAGTATCAAGTAACAATTAGCATTTGATGAGGTGACAATCAAGATAACCCCAAAGAGAAGCACTTATGGAATAACAACACCACCAATGCCTCTATTTCAGGTTATATTGAAGTGTTTAAGAAGGTTTTGAGAACATGCAGGGGATATGACTGTGTAAGTCAAGTAAAACTACCCCAACAAGTAGCACTTACTAAATGTAAACAAGACAAGTCAATGCTCCTGTTAGGGTAATACTTTTGACAAATGCATCCCGTAGTTTCACGGATTGGTTGGGTGTTGAAGACAAGACCCAATCAAGACAACCCCAAAGAGAAGCACTTATGGAATTTAGATACCACCAATGCCTCTATTTCAGGTTATCTTGCTGAGTTTAAAATTTGAGAACAAGCAGTGCATATAGTTGTGTAAGTCAAGTAAAACTACACCAACGAGTAGCACTTACTAAATGTAAACAAGACAAGTCAATGCGCCTGTTAGGGTAATACTTTTGACAATGTCCTTAGTATCACGGATTGGTTGGTCGTTGAAGACAAGACCCAGTGAAGAAAACCCCAAAGAGAAGCACTTATGGAATCAAATTACCACCAATGCCTCTATTTCAGGTTATCTTGGAGAGTTTAAGTTTAACTGGTTGAGGATGGAAACAAGACAACCCCAAAGAGAAGCACTGAATAACCCAACCTTTCTTGATCCTCAATGTAGTCTCACCTGGGGAAGATCATGGAATGATGTGGCAGGTCAGAATCTGCTCATCTAATATAGAGGATGCTCCGCCAGGCCCTCCCCATTTTTTTGCTTGAAAAGCACCAACGATTTGGTAGACGGTTGTTAACGACCACACTTTTTACCCAGGTGAACAATTCCTCATCACAAACAACTAGTATCAAGTAACAATTAGCATTTGATGAGGTGACAATCAAGATAACCCCAAAGAGAAGCACTTATGGAATAACAATACCACCAATGCATCTATTTCAGGTTATCTTGAAGTGTTTAAGATGCTTTTGAGAACATGCAGGGGATATGACTGTGTAAGTCAAGTAAAAGTACCCCAACAAGTAGCACTTACTTAATTTAAAAAAGACAAGTCAATGCTTGAGTTAGGGTAATACGTTTGACAAATGCATCCCGTAGTTTCACGAAATGGTTTGAGTTGAAGACAAGACCCAATAAAGACAACCCCAAAGAGAAGCACTTATGGAATTTAGATACCACCAATGCCTCTATTTCAGGTTATCTTGCAGAGTTTAAAATCTGAGAACAAGTAGTGTATATAGTTGTGTAAGTCAAGTAAAACTACCCCAACAAGTAGCACTTACTAAATTTAAACAAGACAAGTCAATGCTCCTGTTAGGGTAATACTTTTGACAAATGAATCCCGTACTTTCACGGTTTGGTTGGGAGTTGAAGACAAGACCCAATCAAGACAACCCCAAAGAGAAGCACTTATGGAATTTAGATACCACCAATGCCTCTATTTCAGGTTATCTTGCTGAGTTTAAAATTTAAGAACAAGCAGTGCATATAGTTGTGTAAGTCAAGTAAAACTACCCCAACAAGTAGCACTTACTAAATGTAAACAAGACAAGTCAATGCTCCTGTTAGGGTAATACTTTTGACAATGGCCGTAGTTTCACAGATTGGTTGGGTGTTGAAGACAAGACCCAGTCAAGACAACCCCAAAGAGAAGCACTTATGGAATCAAATTACCACCAATGCCTCTATTTCAGGTTATCTTGGAGAGTTTAAGTTTAACTGGTTAAGGATGGAAACAAGACAACCCCAAAGAGAAGCACTGAATAAGCCAACCTTTCTTGATCCTCAATGTAGTCTCACCTGGGGAAGATCATGGAATTATGTGGCAGGTCAGAATCTACTCATCTAATATAGAGGATGCTCCGCCAGGCCCTCCCCATTTTTTTGTTTGAAAAGCACCAACGATTTGGTAGACGGTTGTTAACGACCACACTTTTTACCCAGGTGAACAATTCCTCATCACAAACAACTAGTATCAAGTAACAATTAGCATTTGATGAGGTGACAATCAAGATAACCCCAAAGAGAAGCACTTATGGAATAACAACACCACCAATGCCTCTATTTCAGGTTATATTGAAGTGTTTAAGAAGGTTTTGAGAACATGCAGGGGATATGACTGTGTAAGTCAAGTAAAACTACCCCAACAAGTAGCACTTACTAAATGTAAACAAGACAAGTCAATGCTCCTGTTAGGGTAATACTTTTGACAAATGCATCCCGTAGTTTCACGGATTGGTTGGGTGTTGAAGACAAGACCCAATCAAGACAACCCCAAAGAGAAGCACTTATGGAATTTAGATACCACCAATGCCTCTATTTCAGGTTATCTTGCTGAGTTTAAAATTTGAGAACAAGCAGTGCATATAGTTGTGTAAGTCAAGTAAAACTACACCAACGAGTAGCACTTACTAAATGTAAACAAGACAAGTCAATGCGCCTGTTAGGGTAATACTTTTGACAATGTCCTTAGTATCACGGATTGGTTGGTCGTTGAAGACAAGACCCAGTGAAGAAAACCCCAAAGAGAAGCACTTATGGAATCAAATTACCACCAATGCCTCTATTTCAGGTTATCTTGGAGAGTTTAAGTTTAACTGGTTGAGGATGGAAACAAGACAACCCCAAAGAGAAGCACTGAATAAGCCAACCTTTCTTGATCCTGAATGTAGTCTCACCTGGGGAAGATCATGGAATGATGTGGCAGGTCAGAATCTGCTCATCTAATATAGAGGATGCTCCGCCAGGCCCTCCCCATTTTTTTGCTTGAAAAGCACCAACGATTTTGTAGACGGTTGTTAACGACCACACTTTTTACCCAGGTGAACAATTCCTCATCACAAACAACTAGTATCAAGTAACAATTAGCATTTGATGAGGTGACAATCAAGATAACCCCAAAGAGAAGCACTTATGGAATAACAATACCACCAATGCCTCTATTTCAGGTTATCTTGAAGTGTTTAAGAAGCTTTTGAGAACATGCAGGGGATATGACTGTGTAAGTCAAGTAAAAGTACCCCAACAAGTAGCACTTACTTAATTTAAAAAAGACAAGTCAATGCTTGAGTTAGGGTAATACGTTTGACAAATGCATCCCGTAGTTTCACGAAATGGTTTGAGTTGAAGACAAGACCCAATAAAGACAACCCCAAAGAGAAGCACTTATGGAATTTAGATACCACCAATGCCTCTATTTCAGGTTATCTTGCAGAGTTTAAAATCTGAGAACAAGTAGTGTATATAGTTGTGTAAGTCAAGTAAAACTACCCCAACAAGTAGCACTTACTAAATTTAAACAAGACAAGTCAATGCTCCTGTTAGGGTAATACTTTTGACAAATGAATCCCGTACTTTCACGGTTTGGTTGGGAGTTGAAGACAAGACCCAATCAAGACAACCCCAAAGAGAAGCACTTATGGAATTTAGATACCACCAATGCCTCTATTTCAGGTTATCTTGCTGAGTTTAAAATTTAAGAACAAGCAGTGCATATAGTTGTGTAAGTCAAGAAAAACTACCCCAACAAGTAGCACTTACTAAATTTAAACAAGACAAGTCAATGCTCCTGTTAGGGTAATACTTTTGACAAATGAATCCCGTAGTTTCACGGTTTGGTTGAGAGTTGAAGACAAGACCCAGTCAAGACAACCCCAAAGAGAAGCACTTATGGAATCAAATTACCACCAATGCCTCTATTTCAGGTTATCTTACGGAGTTTAAAATCTGAGAACAAGCAGTGTATATAGTTGTGTAAGTCAAGTAAAACTACCCCAACAAGTAGCACTTACTAAATGTAAACAAGACAAGTCAATGCTCCTGTTAGGGTAATACTTTTGACAATGGCCTTAGTATAACGGATTGGTTGGTCGTTGAAGACAAGACCCAGTCAAGACAACCCCAAAGAGAAGCACTTATGGAATCAAATTACCACCAATGCCTCTATTTCAGGTTATCTTGGAGAGTTTAAGTTTAGCTGGTTAAGGATGGAAACAAGACAACCCCAAAGAGAAGCACTGAATAACCCAACCTTTCTTGATCCTGAATGTAGTCTCACCTGGGGAAGATCATGGAATGATGTGGCAGGTCAGAATCTACTCATTTAATATAGAGGATGCTCCGCCAGGCCCTCCCCATTTTTTTGTTTGAAAAGCACCAACGATTTTGTAGACGGTTGTTAACGACCACACTTTTTTCCCAGGTGAACAATTCCTCATCACAAGCAACTAGTATCAAGCAACAATTAGCATTTGATGAGGTGACTATCAAGATAACCCCAAAGAGAAGCACTTATGGAATAACAATACCACCAATGCCTCTATTTCAGGTTATCGTGAAGTGTTTAAGAAGGTTTTGAGAACATGCAGGGGATATGACTGTGTTAGTCAAGTAAAACTACCCCAACAAGAAGCACTTACTTACTTCAAAAAAGTCAAGTCAATGCTTGAGTTAGGGTAATACGTTTGACAAATGCATCCCGTAGTTTCACGAAATGGTTTGAGTTGAAGACAAGGCCCAATCAAGACAACCCCAAAGAGAAGCACTTATGGAATTTAGATACCATCAATGCCTCTATTTCAGGTTATCTTGCTGAGTTTAAAATCTGAGAACAAGCAGTGTATATAGTTGTGTAAGTCAAGTAAAGCTACCCCAACAAGTAGCACTTACTAAATGTAAACAAGACAAGTCAATGCTCCTGTAAGGGTAATACTTTTGACAAATGAATGCCGTAGTTTCACGGTTTGGTTGGGAGTTGAAGACAAGACCCAATCAAGACAACCCCAAAGAGAAGCACTTATGGAATATAGATACCACCAATGCCTCTATTTCAGGTTATCTTGCTGAGTTTAAAATTTAAGAACAAGCAGTGCATATAGTTGTGTAAGTCAAGAAAAACTACCCCAACAAGTAGCACTTACTAAATTTAAACAAGACAAGTCAATGCTCCTGTTAGGGTAATACTTTTGACAAATGAATCCCGTAGTTTCACGGTTTGGTTGATAGTTGAAGACAAGACCCAATAAAGACAACCCCAAAGAGAAGCACTTATGGAATTTAGATACCACCAATGCCTCTATTTCAGGTTATCTTGCGGAGTTTAAAATCTGAGAACAAGCAGTGTATATAGTTGTGTAAGTCAAGTAAAACTACCCCAACAAGTAGCACTTACTAAATGTAAACAAGACAAGTCAATGCTCCTGTTAGGGTAATACTTTTGACAATGGCCTTAGTATAACGGATTGGTTGGTCGTTGAAGACAAGACCCAGTCAAGACAACCCCAAAGAGAAGCACTTATGGAATCAAATTACCACCAATGCCTCTATTTCAGGTTATCTTGGAGAGTTTAAGTTTAGCTGGTTAAGGATGGAAACAAGACAACCCCAAAGAGAAGCACTGAATAACCCAACCTTTCTTGATCCTGAATGTAGTCTCACCTGGGGAAGATCATGGAATGATGTGGCAGGTCAGAATCTACTCATTTAATATAGAGGATGCTCCGCCAGGCCCTCCCCATTTTTTTGTTTGAAAAGCACCAACGATTTTGTAGACGGTTGTTAACGACCACACTTTTTTCCCAGGTGAACAATTCCTCATCACAAGCAACTAGTATCAAGCAACAATTAGCATTTGATGAGGTGACTATCAAGATAACCCCAAAGAGAAGCACTTATGGAATAACAATACCACCAATGCCTCTATTTCAGGTTATCGTGAAGTGTTTAAGAAGGTTTTGAGAACATGCAGGGGATATGACTGTGTTAGTCAAGTAAAACTACCCCAACAAGAAGCACTGACTTACTTCAAAAAAGTCAAGTCAATGCTTGAGTTAGGGTAATACGTTTGACAAATGCATCCCGTAGTTTCACGAAATGGTTTGAGTTGAAGACAAGACCCAATCAAGACAACCCCAAAGAGAAGCACTTATGGAATTTAGATACCATCAATGCCTCTATTTCAGGTTATCTTGCTGAGTTTAAAATCTGAGAACAAGCAGTGTATATAGTTGTGTAAGTCAAGTAAAACTACCCCAACGAGTAGCACTTACTAAATGTAAACAAGACAAGTCAATGCTCCTGTAAGGGTAATACTTTTGACAAATGAATGCCGTAGTTTCACGGTTTGGTTGGGAGTTGAAGACAAGACCCAATCAAGACAACCCCAAAGAGAAGCACTTATGGAATTTAGATACCACCAATGCCTCTATTTCAGGTTATCTTGCTGAGTTTAAAATTTGAGAACAAGCAGTGCATATAGTTGTGTAAGTCAAGTAAAACTACCCCAACAAGTAGCACTTACTAAATGTAAACAAGACAAGTCAATGCTCCTGTTAGGGTAATACTTTTGACGAATGCATCCCGTAGTTTCATGGATTAGTTGGGAGTTGAAGACAAGACCCAATCAAGACAACCCCAAAGAGAAGCACTTATGGAATTTAGATACCACCAATGCCTCTATTTCAGGATATCTTGCTGAGTTTAAATTTGAGAACAAGCAGTAGATATGGTTGTGTAAGTCAAGTAAAACTACCCCAACAAGTAGCACTTACTAAATGTAAACAAGACAAGTCAATGCTCCTGTTAGGGTAATACTTTTGACGAATGCATCCCGTAGTTTCATGGATTAGTTGGGAGTTGAAGACAAGACCCAATCAAGACAACCCCAAAGAGAAGCACTTATGGAATTTAGATACCACCAATGCCTCTATTTCAGGATATCTTGCTGAGTTTAAATTTGAGAACAAGCAGTAGATATGGTTGTGTAAGTCAAGTAAAACTACCCCAACAAGTAGCACTTACTAAATGTAAACAAGACAAGTCAATGCTCCTGTTAGGGTAATACTTTTGACAATGGCCGTAGTTTCACGGATTGGTTGGGTGTTGAAGACAAGACCCAGTCAAGACAACCCCAAAGAGAAGCACTTATGGAATCAAATTACCACCAATGCCTCTATTTCAGGTTATCTTGGAGAGTTTAAGTTTAACTGGTTAAGGATGGAAACAAGACAACCCCAAAGAGAAGCAATGAATAACCCAACCTTTCTTGATCCTCAATGTAGTCTCACCTGGTGAAGATCATTGAATGATGTGGCAGGTCAGAATCTACTCATCTAATATAGAGGCTTCTCCGCCAGGCCCTCCCCATTTTTTTGTTTGAAAAGCACCAACGATTTGGTAGACGGTTGTTAACGACCACACTTTTTACCCAGGTGAACAATTCCTCATCACAAACAACTAGTATCAAGTAACAATTAGCATTTGATGAGTTGACAATCAAGATAACCCCAAAGAGAAGCACTTATGGAATAACAATACCACCAATGCCTCTATTTCAGGTTATCTTGAAGTGTTTAAGAAGGTTTTGAGAACATGCAGGGGATATGACTGTGTAAGTCAAGTAAAAGTACCCCAACAAGTAGCACTTACTTAATTCAAAAAAGACAAGTCAATGCTTGAGTTAGGGTAATACGTTTGACAAATGCATCCCGTAGTTTCACGAAATGGTTTGAGTTGAAGACAAGACCCAATAAAGACAACCCCAAAGAGAAGCACTTATGGAATTTAGATACCACCAATGCCTCTATTTCAGGTTATCTTGCTGAGTTTAAAATTTGAGAACAAGCAGTGCATATAGTTGTGTAAGTCAAGTAAAACTACCCCAACGAGTAGCACTTACTAAATGTAAACAAGAAAAGTCAATGCTCCTGTTAGGGTAATACTTTTGACAAATGCATCCCGTAGTTTCACGGATTGGTTGGGAGTTGAAGACAAGACCCAATCAAGACAACCCTAAAGAGAAGCACTTATGGAATTTAGATACCATCAATGCCTCTATTTCAGGTTATCTTGCTGAGTTTAAAATTTGAGAACAAGCAGTGCATATAGTTGTGTAAGTCAAGTAAAACTACCCAAGTAAAACTACCCAACAAGACAAGTCAATGCTCCTGTTAGGGTAATACTTTTGACAATGGCCGTAGTTTCACAGATTGGTTGGGTGTTGAAGACAAGACCCAGTCAAGACAACCCCAAAGAGAAGCACTTATGGAATCAAATTACCACCAATGCCTCTATTTCAGGTTATCTTGCAGAGTTTAAAATTTGAGAACAAGCAGTGCATATAGTTGTGTAAGTCAAGTAAAACTACCCCAACAAGTAGCACTTACTAAATGTAAACAAGACAAGTCAATGCTCCTGTTAGGGTAATACTTTTGACGAATGCATCCCGTAGTTTCATGGATTAGTTGGGAGTTGAAGACAAGACCCAATCAAGACAACCCCAAAGAGAAGCACTTATGGAATTTAGATACCACCAATGCCTCTATTTCAGGATATCTTTCTGAGTTTAAATTTGAGAACAAGCAGTAGATATGGTTGTGTAAGTCAAGTAAAACTACCCCAACAAGTAGCACTTACTAAATGTAAACAAGACAAGTCAATGCTCCTGTTAGGGTAATACTTTTGACAATGGCCGTAGTTTCACGGATTGGTTGGGCGTTGAAGACAAGACCCAGTCAAGACAACCCCAAAGAGAAGCACTTATGGAATCAAATTACCACCAATGCCTCTATTTCAGGTTATCTTGGAGAGTTTAAGTTTAACTGGTTAAGGATGGAAACAAGACAACCCCAAAGAGAAGCACTGAATAAGCCAACCTTTCTTGATCCTCAATGTAGTCTCACCTGGGGAAGATCATGGAATTATGTGGCAGGTCAGAATCTACTCATCTAATATAGAGGATGCTCCGCCAGGCCCTCCCCATTTTTTTGTTTGAAAAGCACCAACGATTTTGTAGACGGTTGTTAACGACCACACTTTTTACCCAGGTGAGCAATTCCTCATCACAAACAACTAGTATCAAGTAACAATTAGCATTTGATGAGGTGACAATCAAGATAACCCCAAAGAGAAGCACTTATGAAATAACAGTACCACCAATGCCTCTATTTCAGGTTATCTTGAAGTGTTTAAGAAGGTTTTGAGAACATGCAGGGGATTTCACTGTGTAAGTCAAGTGAAAGTACCCCAACAAGTAGCACTTACTTAATTCAAAAAAGACAAGTCAATGCTTGAGTTAGGGTAATACGTTTGACAAATGCATCCCGTAGTTTCACGAAATGGTTTGAGTTGAAGACAGGACCCAATCAAGACAACCCCAAAGAGAAGCACTTATGGAATTTAGATACCATCAATGCCTCTATTTCAGGTTATATTGCTGAGTTTAAAATTTGAGAACAAGCAGTGCATATAGTTGTGCAAGTCAAGTAAAACTACCCCAACAAGTAGCACTTACTATATGTAAACAAGACAAGTCAATGCTCCTGTTAGGGTAATACTTTTGACAAATGAATCCCGTAGTTTCACGGTTTGGCTGGGAGTTGAACACAAGACCCAATCAAGACAACCCCAAAGAGAAGCACTTATGGAATTTAGATACCACCAATGCCTCTATTTCAGGATATCTTGCTGAGTTTAAATTTGAGAACAAGCAGTAGATATAGTTGTGTAAGTCAAGTAAAACTACCCCAACAAGTAGCACTTACTAAATGTAAACAAGACAAGTCAATGCTCCTGTTAGGGTAATACTTTTGACAATGGCCGTAGTTTCACAGATTGGTTGGGTGTTGAAGACAAGACCCAGTCAAGACAACCCCAAAGAGAAGCACTTATGGAATCAAATTACCACCAATGCCTCTATTTCAGGTTATCTTGGAGAGTTTAAGTTTAACTGGTTAAGGATGGAAACAAGACAACCCCAAAGAGAAGCACTGAATAAGCCAACCTTTCTTGATCCTCAATGTAGTCTCACCTGGGGAAGATCATGGAATTATGTGGCAGGTCAGAATCTACTCATCTAATATAGAGGATGCTCCGCCAGGCCCTCCCCATTTTTTTGTTTGAAAAGCACCAACGATTTGGTAGACGGTTGTTAACGACCACACTTTTTACCCAGGTGAACAATTCCTCATCACAAACAACTAGTATCAAGTAACAATTAGCATTTGATGAGGTGACAATCAAGATAACCCCAAAGAGAAGCACTTATGGAATAACAACACCACCAATGCCTCTATTTCAGGTTATATTGAAGTGTTTAAGAAGGTTTTGAGAACATGCAGGGGATATGACTGTGTAAGTCAAGTAAAACTACCCCAACAAGTAGCACTTACTAAATGTAAACAAGACAAGTCAATGCTCCTGTTAGGGTAATACTTTTGACAAATGCATCCCGTAGTTTCACGGATTGGTTGGGTGTTGAAGACAAGACCCAATCAAGACAACCCCAAAGAGAAGCACTTATGGAATTTAGATACCACCAATGCCTCTATTTCAGGTTATCTTGCTGAGTTTAAAATTTGAGAACAAGCAGTGCATATAGTTGTGTAAGTCAAGTAAAACTACACCAACGAGTAGCACTTACTAAATGTAAACAAGACAAGTCAATGCGCCTGTTAGGGTAATACTTTTGACAATGTCCTTAGTATCACGGATTGGTTGGTCGTTGAAGACAAGACCCAGTGAAGAAAACCCCAAAGAGAAGCACTTATGGAATCAAATTACCACCAATGCCTCTATTTCAGGTTATCTTGGAGAGTTTAAGTTTAACTGGTTGAGGATGGAAACAAGACAACCCCAAAGAGAAGCACTGAATAACCCAACCTTTCTTGATCCTCAATGTAGTCTCACCTGGGGAAGATCATGGAATGATGTGGCAGGTCAGAATCTGCTCATCTAATATAGAGGATGCTCCGCCAGGCCCTCCCCATTTTTTTGCTTGAAAAGCACCAACGATTTGGTAGACGGTTGTTAACGACCACACTTTTTACCCAGGTGAACAATTCCTCATCACAAACAACTAGTATCAAGTAACAATTAGCATTTGATGAGGTGACAATCAAGATAACCCCAAAGAGAAGCACTTATGGAATAACAATACCACCAATGCCTCTATTTCAGGTTATCTTGAAGTGTTTAAGATGCTTTTGAGAACATGCAGGGGATATGACTGTGTAAGTCAAGTAAAAGTACCCCAACAAGTAGCACTTACTTAATTTAAAAAAGACAAGTCAATGCTTGAGTTAGGGTAATACGTTTGACAAATGCATCCCGTAGTTTCACGAAATGGTTTGAGTTGAAGACAAGACCCAATAAAGACAACCCCAAAGAGAAGCACTTATGGAATTTAGATACCACCAATGCCTCTATTTCAGGTTATCTTGCAGAGTTTAAAATCTGAGAACAAGTAGTGTATATAGTTGTGTAAGTCAAGTAAAACTACCCCAACAAGTAGCACTTACTAAATTTAAACAAGACAAGTCAATGCTCCTGTTAGGGTAATACTTTTGACAAATGAATCCCGTACTTTCACGGTTTGGTTGGGAGTTGAAGACAAGACCCAATCAAGACAACCCCAAAGAGAAGCACTTATGGAATTTAGATACCACCAATGCCTCTATTTCAGGTTATCTTGCTGAGTTTAAAATTTAAGAACAAGCAGTGCATATAGTTGTGTAAGTCAAGTAAAACTACCCCAACAAGTAGCACTTACTAAATGTAAACAAGACAAGTCAATGCTCCTGTTAGGGTAATACTTTTGACAATGGCCGTAGTTTCACAGATTGGTTGGGTGTTGAAGACAAGACCCAGTCAAGACAACCCCAAAGAGAAGCACTTATGGAATCAAATTACCACCAATGCCTCTATTTCAGGTTATCTTGGAGAGTTTAAGTTTAACTGGTTAAGGATGGAAACAAGACAACCCCAAAGAGAAGCACTGAATAAGCCAACCTTTCTTGATCCTCAATGTAGTCTCACCTGGGGAAGATCATGGAATTATGTGGCAGGTCAGAATCTACTCATCTAATATAGAGGATGCTCCGCCAGGCCCTCCCCATTTTTTTGTTTGAAAAGCACCAACGATTTGGTAGACGGTTGTTAACGACCACACTTTTTACCCAGGTGAACAATTCCTCATCACAAACAACTAGTATCAAGTAACAATTAGCATTTGATGAGGTGACAATCAAGATAACCCCAAAGAGAAGCACTTATGGAATAACAACACCACCAATGCCTCTATTTCAGGTTATATTGAAGTGTTTAAGAAGGTTTTGAGAACATGCAGGGGATATGACTGTGTAAGTCAAGTAAAACTACCCCAACAAGTAGCACTTACTAAATGTAAACAAGACAAGTCAATGCTCCTGTTAGGGTAATACTTTTGACAAATGCATCCCGTAGTTTCACGGATTGGTTGGGTGTTGAAGACAAGACCCAATCAAGACAACCCCAAAGAGAAGCACTTATGGAATTTAGATACCACCAATGCCTCTATTTCAGGTTATCTTGCTGAGTTTAAAATTTGAGAACAAGCAGTGCATATAGTTGTGTAAGTCAAGTAAAACTACACCAACGAGTAGCACTTACTAAATGTAAACAAGACAAGTCAATGCGCCTGTTAGGGTAATACTTTTGACAATGTCCTTAGTATCACGGATTGGTTGGTCGTTGAAGACAAGACCCAGTGAAGAAAACCCCAAAGAGAAGCACTTATGGAATCAAATTACCACCAATGCCTCTATTTCAGGTTATCTTGGAGAGTTTAAGTTTAACTGGTTGAGGATGGAAACAAGACAACCCCAAAGAGAAGCACTGAATAAGCCAACCTTTCTTGATCCTGAATGTAGTCTCACCTGGGGAAGATCATGGAATGATGTGGCAGGTCAGAATCTGCTCATCTAATATAGAGGATGCTCCGCCAGGCCCTCCCCATTTTTTTGCTTGAAAAGCACCAACGATTTTGTAGACGGTTGTTAACGACCACACTTTTTACCCAGGTGAACAATTCCTCATCACAAACAACTAGTATCAAGTAACAATTAGCATTTGATGAGGTGACAATCAAGATAACCCCAAAGAGAAGCACTTATGGAATAACAATACCACCAATGCCTCTATTTCAGGTTATCTTGAAGTGTTTAAGAAGCTTTTGAGAACATGCAGGGGATATGACTGTGTAAGTCAAGTAAAAGTACCCCAACAAGTAGCACTTACTTAATTTAAAAAAGACAAGTCAATGCTTGAGTTAGGGTAATACGTTTGACAAATGCATCCCGTAGTTTCACGAAATGGTTTGAGTTGAAGACAAGACCCAATAAAGACAACCCCAAAGAGAAGCACTTATGGAATTTAGATACCACCAATGCCTCTATTTCAGGTTATCTTGCAGAGTTTAAAATCTGAGAACAAGTAGTGTATATAGTTGTGTAAGTCAAGTAAAACTACCCCAACAAGTAGCACTTACTAAATTTAAACAAGACAAGTCAATGCTCCTGTTAGGGTAATACTTTTGACAAATGAATCCCGTACTTTCACGGTTTGGTTGGGAGTTGAAGACAAGACCCAATCAAGACAACCCCAAAGAGAAGCACTTATGGAATTTAGATACCACCAATGCCTCTATTTCAGGTTATCTTGCTGAGTTTAAAATTTAAGAACAAGCAGTGCATATAGTTGTGTAAGTCAAGAAAAACTACCCCAACAAGTAGCACTTACTAAATTTAAACAAGACAAGTCAATGCTCCTGTTAGGGTAATACTTTTGACAAATGAATCCCGTAGTTTCACGGTTTGGTTGAGAGTTGAAGACAAGACCCAGTCAAGACAACCCCAAAGAGAAGCACTTATGGAATCAAATTACCACCAATGCCTCTATTTCAGGTTATCTTACGGAGTTTAAAATCTGAGAACAAGCAGTGTATATAGTTGTGTAAGTCAAGTAAAACTACCCCAACAAGTAGCACTTACTAAATGTAAACAAGACAAGTCAATGCTCCTGTTAGGGTAATACTTTTGACAATGGCCTTAGTATAACGGATTGGTTGGTCGTTGAAGACAAGACCCAGTCAAGACAACCCCAAAGAGAAGCACTTATGGAATCAAATTACCACCAATGCCTCTATTTCAGGTTATCTTGGAGAGTTTAAGTTTAGCTGGTTAAGGATGGAAACAAGACAACCCCAAAGAGAAGCACTGAATAACCCAACCTTTCTTGATCCTGAATGTAGTCTCACCTGGGGAAGATCATGGAATGATGTGGCAGGTCAGAATCTACTCATTTAATATAGAGGATGCTCCGCCAGGCCCTCCCCATTTTTTTGTTTGAAAAGCACCAACGATTTTGTAGACGGTTGTTAACGACCACACTTTTTTCCCAGGTGAACAATTCCTCATCACAAGCAACTAGTATCAAGCAACAATTAGCATTTGATGAGGTGACTATCAAGATAACCCCAAAGAGAAGCACTTATGGAATAACAATACCACCAATGCCTCTATTTCAGGTTATCGTGAAGTGTTTAAGAAGGTTTTGAGAACATGCAGGGGATATGACTGTGTTAGTCAAGTAAAACTACCCCAACAAGAAGCACTTACTTACTTCAAAAAAGTCAAGTCAATGCTTGAGTTAGGGTAATACGTTTGACAAATGCATCCCGTAGTTTCACGAAATGGTTTGAGTTGAAGACAAGACCCAATCAAGACAACCCCAAAGAGAAGCACTTATGGAATTTAGATACCACCAATGCCTCTATTTCAGGTTATCTTGCTGAGTTTAAAATCTGAGAACAAGCAGTGTATATAGTTGTGTAAGTCAAGTAAAACTACCCCAACAAGTAGCACTTACTAAATGTAAACAAGACAAGTCAATGCTCCTGTAAGGGTAATACTTTTGACAAATGAATGCCGTAGTTTCACGGTTTGGTTGGGAGTTGAAGACAAGTCCCAATCAAGACAACCCCAAAGAGAAGCACTTATGGAATTTAGATACCACCAATGCCTCTATTTCAGGTTATCTTGCTGAGTTTAAAATTTGAGAACAAGCAGTGCATATAGTTGTGTAAGTCAAGTAAAACTACCCCAACAAGTAGCACTTACTAAATGTAAACAAGACAAGTCAATGCTCCTGTTAGGGTAATACTTTTGACGAATGCATCCCGTAGTTTCATGGATTAGTTGGGAGTTGAAGACAAGACCCAATCAAGACAACCCCAAAGAGAAGCACTTATGGAATTTAGATACCACCAATGCCTCTATTTCAGGATATCTTGCTGAGTTTAAATTTGAGAACAAGCAGTAGATATTGTTGTGTAAGTCAAGTAAAACTACCCCAACAAGTAGCACTTACTAAATGTAAACAAGACAAGTCAATGCTCCTGTTAGGGTAATACTTTTGACAATGGCCGTAGTTTCACGGATTGGTTGGGTGTTGAAGACAAGACCCAGTCAAGACAACCCCAAAGAGAAGCACTTATGGAATCAAATTACCACCAATGCCTCTATTTCAGGTTATCTTGGAGAGTTTAAGTTTAACTGGTTAAGGATGGAAACAAGACAACCCCAAAGAGAAGCAATGAATAACCCAACCTTTCTTGATCCTCAATGTAGTCTCACCTGGTGAAGATCATTGAATGATGTGGCAGGTCAGAATCTACTCATCTAATATAGAGGCTTCTCCGCCAGGCCCTCCCCATTTTTTTGTTTGAAAAGCACCAACGATTTTGTAGACGGTTGTTAACGACCACACTTTTTACCCAGGTGAGCAATTCCTCATCACAAACAACTAGTATCAAGTAACAATTAGCATTTGATGAGGTGACAATCAAGATAACCCCAAAGAGAAGCACTTATGAAATAACAGTACCACCAATGCCTCTATTTCAGGTTATCTTGAAGTGTTTAAGAAGGTTTTGAGAACATGCAGGGGATTTCACTGTGTAAGTCAAGTGAAAGTACCCCAACAAGTAGCACTTACTTAATTCAAAAAAGACAAGTCAATGCTTGAGTTAGGGTAATACGTTTGACAAATGCATCCCGTAGTTTCACGAAATGGTTTGAGTTGAAGACAGGACCCAATCAAGACAACCCCAAAGAGAAGCACTTATGGAATTTAGATACCATCAATGCCTCTATTTCAGGTTATATTGCTGAGTTTAAAATTTGAGAACAAGCAGTGCATATAGTTGTGCAAGTCAAGTAAAACTACCCCAACAAGTAGCACTTACTATATGTAAACAAGACAAGTCAATGCTCCTGTTAGGGTAATACTTTTGACAAATGAATCCCGTAGTTTCACGGTTTGGCTGGGAGTTGAACACAAGACCCAATCAAGACAACCCCAAAGAGAAGCACTTATGGAATTTAGATACCACCAATGCCTCTATTTCAGGATATCTTGCTGAGTTTAAATTTGAGAACAAGCAGTAGATATGGTTGTGTAAGTCAAGTAAAACTACCCCAACAAGTAGCACTTACTAAATGTAAACAAGACAAGTCAATGCTCCTGTTAGGGTAATACTTTTGACAATGGCCTTAGTATAACGGATTGGTTGGGTGTTGAAGACAAGACCCAGTCAAGACAACCCCAAAGAGAAGCACTTATGGAATCAAATTACCACCAATGCCTCTATTTCAGGTTATCTTGGAGAGTTTAAGTTTAACTGGTTAAGGATGGAAACAAGACAACCCCAAAGAGAAGCACTGAATAACCCAACCTTTCTTGATCCTCAATGTAGTCTCACCTGAGGAAGATCATGGAATGATGTGGCAGGTCAGAATCTGCTCATGTAATATAGAGGATGCTCCCTCAGGCCCTCCCCATTTTTTTGTTTGAAAAGCACCAACGATTTGGTAGACGGTTGTTAACGACCACACTTTTTACCCAGGTGAACAATTCCTCATCACAAACAACTAGTATCAAGTAACAATAAGCATTTGATGAGTTGACAATCAAGATAACCTCAAAGAGAAGCACTTATGGAATAACAATACCACCAATGCCTCTATTTCAGGTTATCTTGAAGTGTTTAAGAAGGTTTTGAGAACATGCAGGGGATATGACTGTGTAAGTCAAGTAAAAGTACCCCAACAAGTAGCACTTACTTAATTCAAAAAAGACAAGTCAATGCTTGAGTTAGGGTAATACGTTTGACAAATGCATCCCGTAGTTTCACGAAATGGTTTGAGTTGAAGACAAGACCCAATCAAGGCAACCCCAAAGAGAAGCACTTATGGAATTTAGATACCACCAATGCCTCTATTTCAGGTTATCTTGCTGAGTTTAAAATTTGAGAACAAGCAGTGCATATAGTTGTGTAAGTCAAGTAAAACTACCCCAACGAGTAGCACTTACTAAATGTAAACAAGACAAGTCAATGCTCCTGTTAGGGTAATACTTTTGACAAATGCATCCCGTAGTTTCACGGATTGGTTGGGAGTTGAAGACAAGACCCAATCAAGACAACCCTAAAGAGAAGCACTTATGGAATTTAGATACCACCAATGCGTCTATTTCAGGTTATCTTGCTGAGTTTAAAATTTGAGAACAAGCAGTGCATATAGTTGTGTAAGTCAAGTAAAACTACCCAAGTAAAACTACCCAACAAGACAAGTCAATGCTCCTGTTAGGGTAATACTTTTGACAATGGCCGTAGTTTCACAGATTGGTTGGGTGTTGAAGACAAGACCCAGTCAAGACAACCCCAAAGAGATGCACTTATGGAATCAAATTACCACCAATGCCTCTATTTCAGGTTATCTTGCTGAGTTTAAAATTTGAGAACAAGCAGTGCATATAGTTGTGTAAGTCAAGTAAAACTACCCCAACAAGTAGCACTTACTAAATGTAAACAAGACAAGCCAATGCTCCTGTTAGGGTAATACTTTTGACAGTGCATCCCGTAGTTTCATGGATTAGTTGGGAGTTGAAGACAAGACCCAATCAAGACAACCCCAAAGAGAAGCACTTATGGAATTTAGATACCACCAATGCCTCTATTTCAGGATATCTTGCTGAGTTTAAATTTGAGAACAAGCAGTAGATATGGTTGTGTAAGTCAAGTAAAACTACCCCAACAAGTAGCACTTACTAAATGTAAACAAGACAAGTCAATGCTCCTGTTAGGGTAATACTTTTGACAATGGCCTTAGTATAACGGATTGGTTGGGTGTTGAAGACAAGACCCAGTCAAGACAACCCCAAAGAGAAGCACTTATGGAATCAAATTACCACCAATGCCTCTATTTCAGGTTATCTTGGAGAGTTTAAGTTTAACTGGTTAAGGATGGAAACAAGACAACCCCAAAGAGAAGCACTGAATAACCCAACCTTTCTTGATCCTCAATGTAGTCTCACCTGAGGAAGATCATGGAATGATGTGGCAGGTCAGAATCTGCTCATGTAATATAGAGGATGCTCCCTCAGGCCCTCCCCATTTTTTTGTTTGAAAAGCACCAACGATTTGGTAGACGGTTGTTAACGACCACACTTTTTACCCAGGTGAACAATTCCTCATCACAAACAACTAGTATCAAGTAACAATAAGCATTTGATGAGTTGACAATCAAGATAACCTCAAAGAGAAGCACTTATGGAATAACAATACCACCAATGCCTCTATTTCAGGTTATCTTGAAGTGTTTAAGAAGGTTTTGAGAACATGCAGGGGATATGACTGTGTAAGTCAAGTAAAAGTACCCCAACAAGTAGCACTTACTTAATTCAAAAAAGACAAGTCAATGCTTGAGTTAGGGTAATACGTTTGACAAATGCATCCCGTAGTTTCACGAAATGGTTTGAGTTGAAGACAAGACCCAATCAAGACAACCCCAAAGAGAAGCACTTATGGAATTTAGATACCACCAATGCCTCTATTTCAGGTTATCTTGCTGAGTTTAAAATTTGAGAACAAGCAGTGCATATAGTTGTGTAAGTCAAGTAAAACTACCCCAACGAGTAGCACTTACTAAATGTAAACAAGACAAGTCAATGCTCCTGTTAGGGTAATACTTTTGACAAATGCATCCCGTAGTTTCACGGATTGGTTGGGAGTTGAAGACAAGACCCAATCAAGACAACCCTAAAGAGAAGCACTTATGGAATTTAGATACCACCAATGCGTCTATTTCAGGTTATCTTGCTGAGTTTAAAATTTGAGAACAAGCAGTGCATATAGTTGTGTAAGTCAAGTAAAACTACCCAAGTAAAACTACCCAACAAGACAAGTCAATGCTCCTGTTAGGGTAATACTTTTGACAATGGCCGTAGTTTCACAGATTGGTTGGGTGTTGAAGACAAGACCCAGTCAAGACAACCCCAAAGAGATGCACTTATGGAATCAAATTACCACCAATGCCTCTATTTCAGGTTATCTTGCTGAGTTTAAAATTTGAGAACAAGCAGTGCATATAGTTGTGTAAGTCAAGTAAAACTACCCCAACAAGTAGCACTTACTAAATGTAAACAAGACAAGTCAATGCTCCTGTTAGGGTAATACTTTTGACAGTGCATCCCGTAGTTTCATGGATTAGTTGGGAGTTGAAGACAAGACCCAATCAAGACAACCCCAAAGAGAAGCACTTATGGAATTTAGATACCACCAATGCCTCTATTTCAGGATATCTTGCTGAGTTTAAATTTGAGAACAAGCAGTAGATATGGTTGTGTAAGTCAAGTAAAACTACCCCAACAAGTAGCACTTACTAAATGTAAACAAGACAAGTCAATGCTCCTGTTAGGGTAATACTTTTGACAATGGCCGTAGTTTCACGGATTGGTTGGGCGTTGAAGACAAGACCCAGTCAAGACAACCCCAAAGAGAAGCACTTATGGAATCAAATTACCACCAATGCCTCTATTTCAGGTTATCTTGGAGAGTTTAAGTTTAACTGGTTAAGGATGGAAACAAGACAACCCCAAAGAGAAGCACTGAATAAGCCAACCTTTCTTGATCCTCAATGTAGTCTCACCTGGGGAAGATCATGGAATTATGTGGCAGGTCAGAATCTACTCATCTAATATAGAGGATGCTCCGCCAGGCCCTCCCCATTTTTTTGTTTGAAAAGCACCAATGATTTTGCAGACGGTTGTTAACGACCACACTTTTTACCCAGGTGAGCAATTCCTCATCACAAACAACTAGTATCAAGTAACAATTAGCATTTGATGAGGTGACAATCAAGATAACCCCAAAGAGAAGCACTTATGAAATAACAATACCACCAATGCCTCTATTTCAGGTTATCTTGAAGTGTTTAAGAAGGTTTTGAGAACATGCAGGGGATTTCACTGTGTAAGTCAAGTGAAAGTACCCCAACAAGTAGCACTTACTTAATTCAAAAAAAACAAGTCAATGCTTGAGTTAGGGTAATACGTTTGACAAATGCATCCCGTAGTTTCACGAAATGGTTTGAGTTGAAGACAGGACCCAATCAAGACAACCCCAAAGAGAAGCAGTTATGGAATTTAGATACCATCAATGCCTCTATTTCAGGTTATATTGCTGAGTTTAAAATTTGAGAACAAGCAGTGCATATAGTTGTGCAAGTCAAGTAAAACTACCCCAACAAGTAGCACTTACTATATGTAAACAAGACAAGTCAATGCTCCTGTTAGGGTAATACTTTTGACAAATGAATCCCGTAGTTTCACGGTTTGGCTGGGAGTTGAACACAAGACCCAATCAAGACAACCCCAAAGAGAAGCACTTATGGAATTTAGATACCACCAATGCCTCTATTTCAGGATATCTTGCTGAGTTTAAATTTGAGAACAAGCAGTAGA
This sequence comes from Pollachius pollachius, assembly GCF_949987615.1. Classification (NCBI taxonomy): domain Eukaryota; kingdom Metazoa; phylum Chordata; class Actinopteri; order Gadiformes; family Gadidae; genus Pollachius; species Pollachius pollachius. The sequence goes on along the minus strand of NC_136953.1, from coordinate 11,266,734 downwards.
TATGGTTGTGTAAGTCAAGTAAAACTACCCCAACAAGTAGCACTTACTAAATGTAAACAAGACAAGTCAATGCTCCCGTTAGGGTAATACTTTTGACAATGGCCGTAGTTTCACAGATTGGTTGGGTGTTGAAGACAAGACCCAGTCAAGACAACCCCAAAGAGAAGCACTTATGGAATCAAATTACCACCAATGCCTCTATTTCAGGTTATCTTGGAGAATTTAAGTTTAACTGGTTAAGGATGGAAACAAGACAACCCCAAAGAGAAGCACTGAATAAGCCAACCTTTCTTGATCCTCAATGTAGTCTCACCTGGGGAAGATCATGGAATTATGTGGCAGGTCAGAATCTACTCATCTAATATAGAGGATGCTCCGCCAGGCCCTCCCCATTTTTTTGTTTGAAAAGCACCAACGATTTGGTAGACGGTTGTTAACGACCACACTTTTTACCCAGGTGAACAATTCCTCATCACAAACAACTAGTATCAAGTAACAATTAGCATTTGATGAGGTGACAATCAAGATAACCCCAAAGAGAAGCACTTATGGAATAACAACACCACCAATGCCTCTATTTCAGGTTATATTGAAGAGTTTAAGAAGGTTTTGAGAACATGCAGGGGATATGACTGTGTAAGTCAAGTAAAACTACCCCAACAAGTAGCACTTACTTACTTCAAAAAAGTCAAGTCAATGCTTGAGTTAGGGTAATACGTTTGACAAATGCATCCCGTAGTTTCACGAAATGGTTTGAGTTGAAGACAAGACCCAATCAAGACAACCCCAAAGAGAAGCACTTATGGAATTTAGATACCATCAATGCCGCTATTTCAGGTTATCTTGCTGAGTTTAAAATCTGAGAACGAGCAGTGTATATAGTTGTGTAAGTCAAGTAAAACTACCCCAACAAGTAGCACTTACTAAATGTAAACAAGACAAGTCAATGCTCCTGTAAGGGTAATACTTTTGACAAATGAATGCCGTAGTTTCACGGTTTGGTTGGGAGTTGAAGACAAGACCCAATCAAGACAACCCCAAAGAGAAGCACTTATGGAATTTAGATACCACCAATGCCTCTATTTCAGGTTATCTTGCTGAGTTTAAAATTTGAGAACAAGCAGTGCATATAGTTGTGTAAGTCAAGTAAAACTACCCCAACAAGTAGCACTTACTAAATGTAAACAAGACAAGTCAATGCTCCTGTTAGGGTAATACTTTTGACGAATGCATCCCGTAGTTTCATGGATTAGTTGGGAGTTGAAGACAAGACCCAATCAAGACAACCCCAAAGAGAAGCACTTATGGAATTTAGATACCACCAATGCCTCTATTTCAGGTTATCTTGCTGAGTTTAAAATCTGAGAACAAGCAGTGTATATAGTTGTGTAAGTCAAGTAAAACTACCCCAACAAGTAGCACTTACTAAATGTAAACAAGACAAGTCAATGCTCCTGTAAGGGTAATACTTTTGACAAATGAATGCCGTAGTTTCACGGTTTGGTTGGGAGTTGAAGACAAGTCCCAATCAAGACAACCCCAAAGAGAAGCACTTATGGAATTTAGATACCACCAATGCCTCTATTTCAGGTTATCTTGCTGAGTTTAAAATTTGAGAACAAGCAGTGCATATAGTTGTGTAAGTCAAGTAAAACTACCCCAACAAGTAGCACTTACTAAATGTAAACAAGACAAGTCAATGCTCCTGTTAGGGTAATACTTTTGACGAATGCATCCCGTAGTTTCATGGATTAGTTGGGAGTTGAAGACAAGACCCAATCAAGACAACCCCAAAGAGAAGCACTTATGGAATTTAGATACCACCAATGCCTCTATTTCAGGATATCTTGCTGAGTTTAAATTTGAGAACAAGCAGTAGATATTGTTGTGTAAGTCAAGTAAAACTACCCCAACAAGTAGCACTTACTAAATGTAAACAAGACAAGTCAATGCTCCTGTTAGGGTAATACTTTTGACAATGGCCGTAGTTTCACGGATTGGTTGGGTGTTGAAGACAAGACCCAGTCAAGACAACCCCAAAGAGAAGCACTTATGGAATCAAATTACCACCAATGCCTCTATTTCAGGTTATCTTGGAGAGTTTAAGTTTAACTGGTTAAGGATGGAAACAAGACAACCCCAAAGAGAAGCAATGAATAACCCAACCTTTCTTGATCCTCAATGTAGTCTCACCTGGTGAAGATCATTGAATGATGTGGCAGGTCAGAATCTACTCATCTAATATAGAGGCTTCTCCGCCAGGCCCTCCCCATTTTTTTGTTTGAAAAGCACCAACGATTTGGTAGACGGTTGTTAACGACCACACTTTTTACCCAGGTGAACAATTCCTCATCACAAACAACTAGTATCAAGTAACAATTAGCATTTGATGAGTTGACAATCAAGATAACCCCAAAGAGAAGCACTTATGGAATAACAATACCACCAATGCCTCTATTTCAGGTTATCTTGAAGTGTTTAAGAAGGTTTTGAGAACATGCAGGGGATTTCACTGTGTAAGTCAAGTAAAAGTACCCCAACAAGTAGCACTTACTTAATTCAAAAAAGACAAGTCAATGCTTGAGTTAGGGTAATACGTTTGACAAATGCATCCCGTAGTTTCACGAAATGGTTTGAGTTGAAGACAAGACCCAATAAAGACAACCCCAAAGAGAAGCACTTATGGAATTTAGATACCACCAATGCCTCTATTTCAGGTTATCTTGCTGAGTTTAAAATTTGAGAACAAGCAGTGCATATAGTTGTGTAAGTCAAGTAAAACTACCCCAACGAGTAGCACTTACTAAATGTAAACAAGACAAGTCAATGCTCCTGTTAGGGTAATACTTTTGACAAATGCATCCCGTAGTTTCACGGATTGGTTGGGAGTTGAAGACAAGACCCAATCAAGACAACCCTAAAGAGAAGCACTTATGGAATTTAGATACCACCAATGCGTCTATTTCAGGTTATCTTGCTGAGTTTAAAATTTGAGAACAAGCAGTGCATATAGTTGTGTAAGTCAAGTAAAACTACCCAAGTAAAACTACCCAACAAGACAAGTCAATGCTCCTGTTAGGGTAATACTTTTGACAATGGCCGTAGTTTCACAGATTGGTTGGGTGTTGAAGACAAGACCCAGTCAAGACAACCCCAAAGAGAAGCACTTATGGAATCAAATTACCACCAATGCCTCTATTTCAGGTTATCTTGGAGAGTTTAAGTTTAACTGGTTAAGGATGGAAACAAGACAACCCCAAAGAGAAGCAATGAATAACCCAACCTTTCTTGATCCTCAATGTAGTCTCACCTGGTGAAGATCATTGAATGATGTGGCAGGTCAGAATCTACTCATCTAATATAGAGGCTTCTCCGCCAGGCCCTCCCCATTTTTTTGTTTGAAAAGCACCAACGATTTGGTAGACGGTTGTTAACGACCACACTTTTTACCCAGGTGAACAATTCCTCATCACAAACAACTAGTATCAAGTAACAATTAGCATTTGATGAGTTGACAATCAAGATAACCCCAAAGAGAAGCACTTATGGAATAACAATACCACCAATGCCTCTATTTCAGGTTATCTTGAAGTGTTTAAGAAGGTTTTGAGAACATGCAGGGGATATGACTGTGTAAGTCAAGTAAAAGTACCCCAACAAGTAGCACTTACTTAATTCAAAAAAGACAAGTCAATGCTTGAGTTAGGGTAATACGTTTGACAAATGCATCCCGTAGTTTCACGAAATGGTTTGAGTTGAAGACAAGACCCAATAAAGACAACCCCAAAGAGAAGCACTTATGGAATTTAGATACCACCAATGCCTCTATTTCAGGTTATCTTGCTGAGTTTAAAATTTGAGAACAAGCAGTGCATATAGTTGTGTAAGTCAAGTAAAACTACCCCAACGAGTAGCACTTACTAAATGTAAACAAGACAAGTCAATGCTCCTGTTAGGGTAATACTTTTGACAAATGCATCCCGTAGTTTCACGGATTGGTTGGGAGTTGAAGACAAGACCCAATCAAGACAACCCTAAAGAGAAGCACTTATGGAATTTAGATACCACCAATGCGTCTATTTCAGGTTATCTTGCTGAGTTTAAAATTTGAGAACAAGCAGTGCATATAGTTGTGTAAGTCAAGTAAAACTACCCAAGTAAAACTACCCAACAAGACAAGTCAATGCTCCTGTTAGGGTAATACTTTTGACAATGGCCGTAGTTTCACAGATTGGTTGGGTGTTGAAGACAAGACCCAGTCAAGACAACCCCAAAGAGAAGCACTTATGGAATCAAATTACCACCAATGCCTCTATTTCAGGTTATCTTGCTGAGTTTAAAATTTGAGAACAAGCAGTGCATATAGTTGTGTAAGTCAAGTAAAACTACCCCAACAAGTAGCACTTACTAAATGTAAACAAGACAAGTCAATGCTCCTGTTAGGGTAATACTTTTGACGAATGCATCCCGTAGTTTCATGGATTAGTTGGGAGTTGAAGACAAGACCCAATCAAGACAACCCCAAAGAGAAGCACTTATGGAATTTAGATACCACCAATGCCTCTATTTCAGGATATCTTTCTGAGTTTAAATTTGAGAACAAGCAGTAGATATGGTTGTGTAAGTCAAGTAAAACTACCCCAACAAGTAGCACTTACTAAATGTAAACAAGACAAGTCAATGCTCCTGTTAGGGTAATACTTTTGACAATGGCCGTAGTTTCACGGATTGGTTGGGCGTTGAAGACAAGACCCAGTCAAGACAACCCCAAAGAGAAGCACTTATGGAATCAAATTACCACCAATGCCTCTATTTCAGGTTATCTTGGAGAGTTTAAGTTTAACTGGTTAAGGATGGACACAAGACAACCCCAAAGAGAAGCACTGAATAAGCCAACCTTTCTTGATCCTCAATGTAGTCTCACCTGGGGAAGATCATGGAATTATGTGGCAGGTCAGAATCTACTCATCTAATATAGAGGATGCTCCGCCAGGCCCTCCCCATTTTTTTGTTTGAAAAGCACCAACGATTTTGTAGACGGTTGTTAACGACCACACTTTTTACCCAGGTGAGCAATTCCTCATCACAAACAACTAGTATCAAGTAACAATTAGCATTTGATGAGGTGACAATCAAGATAACCCCAAAGAGAAGCACTTATGAAATAACAGTACCACCAATGCCTCTATTTCAGGTTATCTTGAAGTGTTTAAGAAGGTTTTGAGAACATGCAGGGGATTTCACTGTGTAAGTCAAGTGAAAGTACCCCAACAAGTAGCACTTACTTAATTCAAAAAAGACAAGTCAATGCTTGAGTTAGGGTAATACGTTTGACAAATGCATCCCGTAGTTTCACGAAATGGTTTGAGTTGAAGACAGGACCCAATCAAGACAACCCCAAAGAGAAGCACTTATGGAATTTAGATACCATCAATGCCTCTATTTCAGGTTATATTGCTGAGTTTAAAATTTGAGAACAAGCAGTGCATATAGTTGTGCAAGTCAAGTAAAACTACCCCAACAAGTAGCACTTACTATATGTAAACAAGACAAGTCAATGCTCCTGTTAGGGTAATACTTTTGACAAATGAATCCCGTAGTTTCACGGTTTGGCTGGGAGTTGAACACAAGACCCAATCAAGACAACCCCAAAGAGAAGCACTTATGGAATTTAGATACCACCAATGCCTCTATTTCAGGATATCTTGCTGAGTTTAAATTTGAGAACAAGCAGTAGATATGGTTGTGTAAGTCAAGTAAAACTACCCCAACAAGTAGCACTTACTAAATGTAAACAAGACAAGTCAATGCTCCTGTTAGGGTAATACTTTTGACAATGGCCTTAGTATAACGGATTGGTTGGGTGTTGAAGACAAGACCCAGTCAAGACAACCCCAAAGAGAAGCACTTATGGAATCAAATTACCACCAATGCCTCTATTTCAGGTTATCTTGGAGAGTTTAAGTTTAACTGGTTAAGGATGGAAACAAGACAACCCCAAAGAGAAGCACTGAATAACCCAACCTTTCTTGATCCTCAATGTAGTCTCACCTGAGGAAGATCATGGAATGATGTGGCAGGTCAGAATCTGCTCATGTAATATAGAGGATGCTCCCTCAGGCCCTCCCCATTTTTTTGTTTGAAAAGCACCAACGATTTGGTAGACGGTTGTTAACGACCACACTTTTTACCCAGGTGAACAATTCCTCATCACAAACAACTAGTATCAAGTAACAATAAGCATTTGATGAGTTGACAATCAAGATAACCTCAAAGAGAAGCACTTATGGAATAACAATACCACCAATGCCTCTATTTCAGGTTATCTTGAAGTGTTTAAGAAGGTTTTGAGAACATGCAGGGGATATGACTGTGTAAGTCAAGTAAAAGTACCCCAACAAGTAGCACTTACTTAATTCAAAAAAGACAAGTCAATGCTTGAGTTAGGGTAATACGTTTGACAAATGCATCCCGTAGTTTCACGAAATGGTTTGAGTTGAAGACAAGACCCAATCAAGGCAACCCCAAAGAGAAGCACTTATGGAATTTAGATACCACCAATGCCTCTATTTCAGGTTATCTTGCTGAGTTTAAAATTTGAGAACAAGCAGTGCATATAGTTGTGTAAGTCAAGTAAAACTACCCCAACGAGTAGCACTTACTAAATGTAAACAAGACAAGTCAATGCTCCTGTTAGGGTAATACTTTTGACAAATGCATCCCGTAGTTTCACGGATTGGTTGGGAGTTGAAGACAAGACCCAATCAAGACAACCCTAAAGAGAAGCACTTATGGAATTTAGATACCACCAATGCGTCTATTTCAGGTTATCTTGCTGAGTTTAAAATTTGAGAACAAGCAGTGCATATAGTTGTGTAAGTCAAGTAAAACTACCCAAGTAAAACTACCCAACAAGACAAGTCAATGCTCCTGTTAGGGTAATACTTTTGACAATGGCCGTAGTTTCACAGATTGGTTGGGTGTTGAAGACAAGACCCAGTCAAGACAACCCCAAAGAGATGCACTTATGGAATCAAATTACCACCAATGCCTCTATTTCAGGTTATCTTGCTGAGTTTAAAATTTGAGAACAAGCAGTGCATATAGTTGTGTAAGTCAAGTAAAACTACCCCAACAAGTAGCACTTACTAAATGTAAACAAGACAAGCCAATGCTCCTGTTAGGGTAATACTTTTGACAGTGCATCCCGTAGTTTCATGGATTAGTTGGGAGTTGAAGACAAGACCCAATCAAGACAACCCCAAAGAGAAGCACTTATGGAATTTAGATACCACCAATGCCTCTATTTCAGGATATCTTGCTGAGTTTAAATTTGAGAACAAGCAGTAGATATGGTTGTGTAAGTCAAGTAAAACTACCCCAACAAGTAGCACTTACTAAATGTAAACAAGACAAGTCAATGCTCCTGTTAGGGTAATACTTTTGACAATGGCCTTAGTATAACGGATTGGTTGGGTGTTGAAGACAAGACCCAGTCAAGACAACCCCAAAGAGAAGCACTTATGGAATCAAATTACCACCAATGCCTCTATTTCAGGTTATCTTGGAGAGTTTAAGTTTAACTGGTTAAGGATGGAAACAAGACAACCCCAAAGAGAAGCACTGAATAACCCAACCTTTCTTGATCCTCAATGTAGTCTCACCTGAGGAAGATCATGGAATGATGTGGCAGGTCAGAATCTGCTCATGTAATATAGAGGATGCTCCCTCAGGCCCTCCCCATTTTTTTGTTTGAAAAGCACCAACGATTTGGTAGACGGTTGTTAACGACCACACTTTTTACCCAGGTGAACAATTCCTCATCACAAACAACTAGTATCAAGTAACAATAAGCATTTGATGAGTTGACAATCAAGATAACCTCAAAGAGAAGCACTTATGGAATAACAATACCACCAATGCCTCTATTTCAGGTTATCTTGAAGTGTTTAAGAAGGTTTTGAGAACATGCAGGGGATATGACTGTGTAAGTCAAGTAAAAGTACCCCAACAAGTAGCACTTACTTAATTCAAAAAAGACAAGTCAATGCTTGAGTTAGGGTAATACGTTTGACAAATGCATCCCGTAGTTTCACGAAATGGTTTGAGTTGAAGACAAGACCCAATCAAGACAACCCCAAAGAGAAGCACTTATGGAATTTAGATACCACCAATGCCTCTATTTCAGGTTATCTTGCTGAGTTTAAAATTTGAGAACAAGCAGTGCATATAGTTGTGTAAGTCAAGTAAAACTACCCCAACGAGTAGCACTTACTAAATGTAAACAAGACAAGTCAATGCTCCTGTTAGGGTAATACTTTTGACAAATGCATCCCGTAGTTTCACGGATTGGTTGGGAGTTGAAGACAAGACCCAATCAAGACAACCCTAAAGAGAAGCACTTATGGAATTTAGATACCACCAATGCGTCTATTTCAGGTTATCTTGCTGAGTTTAAAATTTGAGAACAAGCAGTGCATATAGTTGTGTAAGTCAAGTAAAACTACCCAAGTAAAACTACCCAACAAGACAAGTCAATGCTCCTGTTAGGGTAATACTTTTGACAATGGCCGTAGTTTCACAGATTGGTTGGGTGTTGAAGACAAGACCCAGTCAAGACAACCCCAAAGAGATGCACTTATGGAATCAAATTACCACCAATGCCTCTATTTCAGGTTATCTTGCTGAGTTTAAAATTTGAGAACAAGCAGTGCATATAGTTGTGTAAGTCAAGTAAAACTACCCCAACAAGTAGCACTTACTAAATGTAAACAAGACAAGTCAATGCTCCTGTTAGGGTAATACTTTTGACAGTGCATCCCGTAGTTTCATGGATTAGTTGGGAGTTGAAGACAAGACCCAATCAAGACAACCCCAAAGAGAAGCACTTATGGAATTTAGATACCACCAATGCCTCTATTTCAGGATATCTTGCTGAGTTTAAATTTGAGAACAAGCAGTAGATATGGTTGTGTAAGTCAAGTAAAACTACCCCAACAAGTAGCACTTACTAAATGTAAACAAGACAAGTCAATGCTCCTGTTAGGGTAATACTTTTGACAATGGCCGTAGTTTCACGGATTGGTTGGGCGTTGAAGACAAGACCCAGTCAAGACAACCCCAAAGAGAAGCACTTATGGAATCAAATTACCACCAATGCCTCTATTTCAGGTTATCTTGGAGAGTTTAAGTTTAACTGGTTAAGGATGGAAACAAGACAACCCCAAAGAGAAGCACTGAATAAGCCAACCTTTCTTGATCCTCAATGTAGTCTCACCTGGGGAAGATCATGGAATTATGTGGCAGGTCAGAATCTACTCATCTAATATAGAGGATGCTCCGCCAGGCCCTCCCCATTTTTTTGTTTGAAAAGCACCAATGATTTTGCAGACGGTTGTTAACGACCACACTTTTTACCCAGGTGAGCAATTCCTCATCACAAACAACTAGTATCAAGTAACAATTAGCATTTGATGAGGTGACAATCAAGATAACCCCAAAGAGAAGCACTTATGAAATAACAATACCACCAATGCCTCTATTTCAGGTTATCTTGAAGTGTTTAAGAAGGTTTTGAGAACATGCAGGGGATTTCACTGTGTAAGTCAAGTGAAAGTACCCCAACAAGTAGCACTTACTTAATTCAAAAAAAACAAGTCAATGCTTGAGTTAGGGTAATACGTTTGACAAATGCATCCCGTAGTTTCACGAAATGGTTTGAGTTGAAGACAGGACCCAATCAAGACAACCCCAAAGAGAAGCAGTTATGGAATTTAGATACCATCAATGCCTCTATTTCAGGTTATATTGCTGAGTTTAAAATTTGAGAACAAGCAGTGCATATAGTTGTGCAAGTCAAGTAAAACTACCCCAACAAGTAGCACTTACTATATGTAAACAAGACAAGTCAATGCTCCTGTTAGGGTAATACTTTTGACAAATGAATCCCGTAGTTTCACGGTTTGGCTGGGAGTTGAACACAAGACCCAATCAAGACAACCCCAAAGAGAAGCACTTATGGAATTTAGATACCACCAATGCCTCTATTTCAGGATATCTTGCTGAGTTTAAATTTGAGAACAAGCAGTAGATATGGTTGTGTAAGTCAAGTAAAACTACCCCAACAAGTAGCACTTACTAAATGTAAACAAGACAAGTCAATGCTCCCGTTAGGGTAATACTTTTGACAATGGCCGTAGTTTCACAGATTGGTTGGGTGTTGAAGACAAGACCCAGTCAAGACAACCCCAAAGAGAAGCACTTATGGAATCAAATTACCACCAATGCCTCTATTTCAGGTTATCTTGGAGAATTTAAGTTTAACTGGTTAAGGATGGAAACAAGACAACCCCAAAGAGAAGCACTGAATAAGCCAACCTTTCTTGATCCTCAATGTAGTCTCACCTGGGGAAGATCATGGAATTATGTGGCAGGTCAGAATCTACTCATCTAATATAGAGGATGCTCCGCCAGGCCCTCCCCATTTTTTTGTTTGAAAAGCACCAACGATTTGGTAGACGGTTGTTAACGACCACACTTTTTACCCAGGTGAACAATTCCTCATCACAAACAACTAGTATCAAGTAACAATTAGCATTTGATGAGGTGACAATCAAGATAACCCCAAAGAGAAGCACTTATGGAATAACAACACCACCAATGCCTCTATTTCAGGTTATATTGAAGAGTTTAAGAAGGTTTTGAGAACATGCAGGGGATATGACTGTGTAAGTCAAGTAAAACTACCCCAACAAGTAGCACTTACTTACTTCAAAAAAGTCAAGTCAATGCTTGAGTTAGGGTAATACGTTTGACAAATGCATCCCGTAGTTTCACGAAATGGTTTGAGTTGAAGACAAGACCCAATCAAGACAACCCCAAAGAGAAGCACTTATGGAATTTAGATACCATCAATGCCGCTATTTCAGGTTATCTTGCTGAGTTTAAAATCTGAGAACGAGCAGTGTATATAGTTGTGTAAGTCAAGTAAAACTACCCCAACAAGTAGCACTTACTAAATGTAAACAAGACAAGTCAATGCTCCTGTAAGGGTAATACTTTTGACAAATGAATGCCGTAGTTTCACGGTTTGGTTGGGAGTTGAAGACAAGACCCAATCAAGACAACCCCAAAGAGAAGCACTTATGGAATTTAGATACCACCAATGCCTCTATTTCAGGTTATCTTGCTGAGTTTAAAATTTGAGAACAAGCAGTGCATATAGTTGTGTAAGTCAAGTAAAACTACCCCAACAAGTAGCACTTACTAAATGTAAACAAGACAAGTCAATGCTCCTGTTAGGGTAATACTTTTGACGAATGCATCCCGTAGTTTCATGGATTAGTTGGGAGTTGAAGACAAGACCCAATCAAGACAACCCCAAAGAGAAGCACTTATGGAATTTAGATACCACCAATGCCTCTATTTCAGGATATCTTGCTTAGTTTAAATTTGAGAACAAGCAGTAGATATGGTTGTGTAAGTCAAGTAAAACTACCCCAACAAGTAGCACTTACTAAATGTAAACAAGAGAAGTCAATGCTCCTGTTAGGGTAATACTTTTGACAATGGTCGTAGTTTCACGTATTGGTTGGGCGTTGAAGACAAGACCCAGTCAAGACAACCCCAAAGAGAAGCACTTATGGAATCAAATTACCACCAATGCCTCTATTTCAGGTTATCTTGGAGAGTTTAAGTTTAACTGGTTAAGGATGGAAACAAGACAACCCCAAAGAGAAGCACTGAATAAGCCAACCTTTCTTGATCCTCAATGTAGTCTCACCTGGGGAAGATCATGGAATTATGTGGCAGGTCAGAATCTACTCATCTAATATAGAGGATGCTCCGCCAGGCCCTCCCCATTTTTTTGTTTGAAAAGCACCAACGATTTGGTAGACGGTTGTTAACGACCACACTTTTTACCCTGGTGAACAATTCCTCATCACAAACAACTAGTATCAAGTAACAATTAGCATTTGATGAGGTGACAATCAAGATAACCCCAAAGAGAAGCACTTATGGAATAACAACACCACCAATGCCTCTATTTCAGGTTATATTGAAGTGTTTAACAAGGTTTTGAGAACATGCAGGGGATATGACTGTGTAAGTCAAGTAAAACTACCCCAACAAGTAGCACTTACTAAATGTAAACAAGACAAGTCAATGCTCCTGTTAGGGTAATACTTTTGACAAATGGATCCCGTAGTTTCACGGTTTGGTTGGGAGTTGAAGACAAGACCCAATCAAGACAACCCCAAAGAGAAGCACTTATGGAATTTAGATACCACCAATGCCTCTATTTCAGGTTATCTCGCTGAGTTTAAAATTTGAGAACAAGCAGTGCATATAGTTGTGTAAGTCAAGTAAAACTACCCCAACAAGTAGCACTTACTAAATGTAAACAAGACAAGGCAATGCTCCTGTTAGGGTAATACTTTTGACAAATGAATCCCGTAGTTTCACGGTTTGGTTGGGAGTTGAAGACAAGACCCAATCAAGACAACCCCAAAGAGAAGCACTTATGGAATTTAGATACCACCAATGCCTCTATTTCAGGTTATCTTGCTGAGTTTAAAATTTGAGAACAAGCAGTGCATATAGTTGTGTAAGTCAAGTAAAACTACCCCAACAAGTCGCACTTACTAAATGTAAACAAGACAAGGCAATGCTCCTGTTAGGGTAATACTTTTGACAAATGAATCCCGTAGTTTCACGGTTTGGTTGGGAGTTGACGACAAGACCCAATCAAGACAACCCCAAAGAGAAGCACTTATGGAATTTAGATACCACCAATGCCTCTATTTCAGGTTATCTTGCTGAGTTTAAATTTGAGAACAAGCAGTAGATATGGTTGTGTAAGTCAAGTAAAACTACCCCAACATTTAGCACTTACTAAATGTAAACAAGACAAGTCAATGCTCCTGTTAGGGTAATACTTTTGACAATGGCCTTAGTATCACGTATTGGTTTGTTGTTGAAGACAAGACCCAGTCAAGACAACCCCAAAGAGAAGCACTTATGGAATCAAATTACCACCAATGCCTCTATTTCAGGTTATCTTGGAGAGTTTAAGTTTAGCTGGTTAAGATGGAAACAAGACAACCCCAAAGAGAAGCACTGAATAACCCAACCTTTCTTGATCCTGAATGTAGTCTCACCTGGGGAAGATCATGGAATGATGTGGCAGGTCAGAATCTACTCATTTAATATAGAGGATGCTCCGCCAGGCCCTCCCCATTTTTTTGTTTGAAAAGCACCAACGATTTTGTAGACGGTTGTTAACGACCACACTTTTTTCCCAGGTGAACAATTCCTCATCACAAGCAACTAGTATCAAGCAACAATTAGCATTTGATGAGGTGACTATCAAGATAACCCCAAAGAGAAGCACTTATGGAATAACAATACCACCAATGCCTCTATTTCAGGTTATCGTGAAGTGTTTAAGAAGGTTTTGAGAACATGCAGGGGATATGACTGTGTTAGTCAAGTAAAACTACCCCAACAAGAAGCACTTACTTACTTCAAAAAAGTCAAGTCAATGCTTGAGTTAGGGTAATACGTTTGACAAATGCATCCCGTAGTTTCACGAAATGGTTTGAGTTGAAGACAAGACCCAATCAAGACAACCCCAAAGAGAAGCACTTATGGAATTTAGATACCACCAATGCCTCTATTTCAGGTTATCTTGCTGAGTTTAAAATTTGAGAACAAGCAGTGCATATAGTTGTGTAAGTCAAGTAAAACTACCCCAACGAGTAGCACTTACTAAATGTAAACAAGACAAGTCAATGCTCCTGTTAGGGTAATACTTTTGACAAATGCATCCCGTAGTTTCACGGATTGGTTGGGAGTTGAAGACAAGACCCAATCAAGACAACCCTAAAGAGAAGCACTTATGGAATTTAGATACCACCAATGCGTCTATTTCAGGTTATCTTGCTGAGTTTAAAATTTGAGAACAAGCAGTGCATATAGTTGTGTAAGTCAAGTAAAACTACCCAAGTAAAACTACCCAACAAGACAAGTCAATGCTCCTGTTAGGGTAATACTTTTGACAATGGCCGTAGTTTCACAGATTGGTTGGGTGTTGAAGACAAGACCCAGTCAAGACAACCCCAAAGAGATGCACTTATGGAATCAAATTACCACCAATGCCTCTATTTCAGGTTATCTTGCTGAGTTTAAAATTTGAGAACAAGCAGTGCATATAGTTGTGTAAGTCAAGTAAAACTACCCCAACAAGTAGCACTTACTAAATGTAAACAAGACAAGTCAATGCTCCTGTTAGGGTAATACTTTTGACAGTGCATCCCGTAGTTTCATGGATTAGTTGGGAGTTGAAGACAAGACCCAATCAAGACAACCCCAAAGAGAAGCACTTATGGAATTTAGATACCACCAATGCCTCTATTTCAGGATATCTTGCTGAGTTTAAATTTGAGAACAAGCAGTAGATATGGTTGTGTAAGTCAAGTAAAACTACCCCAACAAGTAGCACTTACTAAATGTAAACAAGACAAGTCAATGCTCCTGTTAGGGTAATACTTTTGACAATGGCCGTAGTTTCACGGATTGGTTGGGCGTTGAAGACAAGACCCAGTCAAGACAACCCCAAAGAGAAGCACTTATGGAATCAAATTACCACCAATGCCTCTATTTCAGGTTATCTTGGAGAGTTTAAGTTTAACTGGTTAAGGATGGAAACAAGACAACCCCAAAGAGAAGCACTGAATAAGCCAACCTTTCTTGATCCTCAATGTAGTCTCACCTGGGGAAGATCATGGAATTATGTGGCAGGTCAGAATCTACTCATCTAATATAGAGGATGCTCCGCCAGGCCCTCCCCATTTTTTTGTTTGAAAAGCACCAACGATTTTGTAGACGGTTGTTAACGACCACACTTTTTACCCAGGTGAGCAATTCCTCATCACAAACAACTAGTATCAAGTAACAATTAGCATTTGATGAGGTGACAATCAAGATAACCCCAAAGAGAAGCACTTATGAAATAACAGTACCACCAATGCCTCTATTTCAGGTTATCTTGCTGAGTTTAAAATTTGAGAACAAGCAGTGCATATAGTTGTGTAAGTCAAGTAAAACTACCCCAACGAGTAGCACTTACTAAATGTAAACAAGACAAGTCAATGCTCCTGTTAGGGTAATACTTTTGACAAATGCATCCCGTAGTTTCACGGATTGGTTGGGAGTTGAAGACAAGACCCAATCAAGACAACCCTAAAGAGAAGCACTTATGGAATTTAGATACCACCAATGCGTCTATTTCAGGTTATCTTGCTGAGTTTAAAATTTGAGAACAAGCAGTGCATATAGTTGTGTAAGTCAAGTAAAACTACCCAAGTAAAACTACCCAACAAGACAAGTCAATGCTCCTGTTAGGGTAATACTTTTGACAAATGCATCCCGTAGTTTCACGGATTGGTTGGGAGTTGAAGACAAGACCCAATCAAGACAACCCTAAAGAGAAGCACTTATGGAATTTAGATACCACCAATGCGTCTATTTCAGGTTATCTTGCTGAGTTTAAAATTTGAGAACAAGCAGTGCATATAGTTGTGTAAGTCAAGTAAAACTACCCAAGTAAAACTACCCAACAAGACAAGTCAATGCTCCTGTTAGGGTAATACTTTTGACAATGGCCGTAGTTTCACAGATTGGTTGGGTGTTGAAGACAAGACCCAGTCAAGACAACCCCAAAGAGAAGCACTTATGGAATCAAATTACCACCAATGCCTCTATTTCAGGTTATCTTGCTGAGTTTAAATTTGAGAACAAGCAGTAGATATGGTTGTGTAAGTCAAGTAAAACTACCCCAACAAGTAGCACTTACTAAATGTAAACAAGACAAGTCAATGCTCCTGTTAGGGTAATACTTTTGACAATGGCCGTAGTTTCACGGATTGGTTGGGCGTTGAAGACAAGACCCAGTGAAGACAACCCCAAAGAGAAGCACTTATGGAATCAAATTACCACCAATGCCTCTATTTCAGGTTATCTTGGAGAGTTTAAGTTTAACTGGTTAAGGATGGAAACAAGACAACCCCAAAGAGAAGCACTGAATAAGCCAACCTTTCTTGATCCTCAATGTAGTCTCACCTGGGGAAGATCATGGAATTATGTGGCAGGTCAGAATCTACTCATCTAATATAGAGGATGCTCCGCCAGGCCCTCCCCATTTTTTTGTTTGAAAAGCACCAACGATTTTGTAGACGGTTGTTAACGACCACACTTTTTACCCAGGTGAGCAATTCCTCATCACAAACAACTAGTATCAAGTAACAATTAGCATTTGATGAGGTGACAATCAAGATAACCCCAAAGAGAAGCACTTATGAAATAACAGTACCACCAATGCCTCTATTTCAGGTTATCTTGAAGTGTTTAAGAAGGTTTTGAGAACATGCAGGGGATTTCACTGTGTAAGTCAAGTGAAAGTACCCCAACAAGTAGCACTTACTTAATTCAAAAAAGACAAGTCAATGCTTGAGTTAGGGTAATACGTTTGACAAATGCATCCCGTAGTTTCACGAAATGGTTTGAGTTGAAGACAGGACCCAATCAAGACAACCCCAAAGAGAAGCACTTATGGAATTTAGATACCATCAATGCCTCTATTTCAGGTTATATTGCTGAGTTTAAAATTTGAGAACAAGCAGTGCATATAGTTGTGCAAGTCAAGTAAAACTACCCCAACAAGTAGCACTTACTATATGTAAACAAGACAAGTCAATGCTCCTGTTAGGGTAATACTTTTGACAAATGAATCCCGTAGTTTCACGGTTTGGCTGGGAGTTGAACACAAGACCCAATCAAGACAACCCCAAAGAGAAGCACTTATGGAATTTAGATACCACCAATGCCTCTATTTCAGGATATCTTGCTGAGTTTAAATTTGAGAACAAGCAGTAGATATGGTTGTGTAAGTCAAGTAAAACTACCCCAACAAGTAGCACTTACAAAATGTAAACAAGACAAGTCAATGCTCCTGTTAGGGTAATACTTTTGACAATGGCCTTAGTATAACGGATTGGTTGGGTGTTGAAGACAAGACCCAGTCAAGACAACCCCAAAGAGAAGCACTTATGGAATCAAATTACCACCAATGCCTCTATTTCAGGTTATCTTGGAGAGTTTAAGTTTAACTGGTTAAGGATGGAAACAAGACAACCCCAAAGAGAAGCACTGAATAACCCAACCTTTCTTGATCCTCAATGTAGTCTCACCTGAGGAAGATCATGGAATGATGTGGCAGGTCAGAATCTGCTCATGTAATATAGAGGATGCTCCCTCAGGCCCTCCCCATTTTTTTGTTTGAAAAGCACCAACGATTTGGTAGACGGTTGTTAACGACCACACTTTTTACCCAGGTGAACAATTCCTCATCACAAACAACTAGTATCAAGTAACAATAAGCATTTGATGAGTTGACAATCAAGATAACCTCAAAGAGAAGCACTTATGAAATAACAGTACCACCAATGCCTCTATTTCAGGTTATCGTGAAGTGTTTAAGAAGGTTTTGAGAACATGCAGGGGATATGACTGTGTTAGTCAAGTAAAACTACCCCAACAAGAAGCACTTACTTACTTCAAAAAAGTCAAGTCAATGCTTGAGTTAGGGTAATACGTTTGACAAATGCATCCCGTAGTTTCACGAAATGGTTTGAGTTGAAGACAAGACCCAATCAAGACAACCCCAAAGAGAAGCACTTATGGAATTTAGATACCATCAATGCCTCTATTTCAGGTTATCTTGCTGAGTTTAAAATCTGAGAACAAGCAGTGTATATAGTTGTGTAAGTCAAGTAAAACTACCCCAACAAGTAGCACTTACTAAATGTAAACAAGACAAGTCAATGCTCCTGTAAGGGTAATACTTTTGACAAATGAATGCCGTAGTTTCACGGTTTGGTTGGGAGTTGAAGACAAGACCCAATCAAGACAACCCCAAAGAGAAGCACTTATGGAATTTAGATACCACCAATGCCTCTATTTCAGGTTATCTTGCTGAGTTTAAAATTTGAGAACAAGCAGTGCATATAGTTGTGTAAGTCAAGTAAAACTACCCCAACAAGTAGCACTTACTAAATGTAAACAAGACAAGTCAATGCTCCTGTTAGGGTAATACTTTTGACGAATGCATCCCGTAGTTTCATGGATTAGTTGGGAGTTGAAGACAAGACCCAATCAAGACAACCCCAAAGAGAAGCACTTATGGAATTTAGATACCACCAATGCCTCTATTTCAGGATATCTTGCTGAGTTTAAATTTGAGAACAAGCAGTAGATATGGTTGTGTAAGTCAAGTAAAACTACCCCAACAAGTAGCACTTACTAAATGTAAACAAGACAAGTCAATGCTCCTGTTAGGGTAATACTTTTGACGAATGCATCCCGTAGTTTCATGGATTAGTTGGGAGTTGAAGACAAGACCCAATCAAGACAACCCCAAAGAGAAGCACTTATGGAATTTAGATACCACCAATGCCTCTATTTCAGGATATCTTGCTGAGTTTAAATTTGAGAACAAGCAGTAGATATGGTTGTGTAAGTCAAGTAAAACTACCCCAACAAGTAGCACTTACTAAATGTAAACAAGACAAGTCAATGCTCCTGTTAGGGTAATACTTTTGACAATGGCCGTAGTTTCACGGATTGGTTGGGTGTTGAAGACAAGACCCAGTCAAGACAACCCCAAAGAGAAGCACTTATGGAATCAAATTACCACCAATGCCTCTATTTCAGGTTATCTTGGAGAGTTTAAGTTTAACTGGTTAAGGATGGAAACAAGACAACCCCAAAGAGAAGCAATGAATAACCCAACCTTTCTTGATCCTCAATGTAGTCTCACCTGGTGAAGATCATTGAATGATGTGGCAGGTCAGAATCTACTCATCTAATATAGAGGCTTCTCCGCCAGGCCCTCCCCATTTTTTTGTTTGAAAAGCACCAACGATTTGGTAGACGGTTGTTAACGACCACACTTTTTACCCAGGTGAACAATTCCTCATCACAAACAACTAGTATCAAGTAACAATTAGCATTTGATGAGTTGACAATCAAGATAACCCCAAAGAGAAGCACTTATGGAATAACAATACCACCAATGCCTCTATTTCAGGTTATCTTGAAGTGTTTAAGAAGGTTTTGAGAACATGCAGGGGATATGACTGTGTAAGTCAAGTAAAAGTACCCCAACAAGTAGCACTTACTTAATTCAAAAAAGACAAGTCAATGCTTGAGTTAGGGTAATACGTTTGAAAAATGCATCCCGTAGTTTCACGAAATGGTTTGAGTTGAAGACAAGACCCAATAAAGACAACCCCAAAGAGAAGCACTTATGGAATTTAGATACCACCAATGCCTCTATTTCAGGTTATCTTGCTGAGTTTAAAATTTGAGAACAAGCAGTGCATATAGTTGTGTAAGTCAAGTAAAACTACCCCAACGAGTAGCACTTACTAAATGTAAACAAGACAAGTCAATGCTCCTGTTAGGGTAATACTTTTGACAAATGCATCCCGTAGTTTCACGGATTGGTTGGGAGTTGAAGACAAGACCCAATCAAGACAACCCTAAAGAGAAGCACTTATGGAATTTAGATACCACCAATGCGTCTATTTCAGGTTATCTTGCTGAGTTTAAAATTTGAGAACAAGCAGTGCATATAGTTGTGTAAGTCAAGTAAAACTACCCAAGTAAAACTACCCAACAAGACAAGTCAATGCTCCTGTTAGGGTAATACTTTTGACAATGGCCGTAGTTTCACAGATTGGTTGGGTGTTGAAGACAAGACCCAGTCAAGACAACCCCAAAGAGAAGCACTTATGGAATCAAATTACCACCAATGCCTCTATTTCAGGTTATCTTGCTGAGTTTAAAATTTGAGAACAAGCAGTGCATATAGTTGTGTAAGTCAAGTAAAACTACCCAAGTAAAACTACCCAACAAGACAAGTCAATGCTCCTGTTAGGGTAATACTTTTGACAATGGCCGTAGTTTCACAGATTGGTTGGGTGTTGAAGACAAGACCCAGTCAAGACAACCCCAAAGAGAAGCACTTATGGAATCAAATTACCACCAATGCCTCTATTTCAGGTTATCTTGCTGAGTTTAAAATTTGAGAACAAGCAGTGCATATAGTTGTGTAAGTCAAGTAAAACTACCCCAACAAGTAGCACTTACTAAATGTAAACAAGACAAGTCAATGCTCCTGTTAGGGTAATACTTTTGACGAATGCATCCCGTAGTTTCATGGATTAGTTGGGAGTTGAAGACAAGACCCAATCAAGACAACCCCAAAGAGAAGCACTTATGGAATTTAGATACCACCAATGCCTCTATTTCAGGATATCTTTCTGAGTTTAAATTTGAGAACAAGCAGTAGATATGGTTGTGTAAGTCAAGTAAAACTACCCCAACAAGTAGCACTTACTAAATGTAAACAAGACAAGTCAATGCTCCTGTTAGGGTAAGACTTTTGACAATGGCCGTAGTTTCACGGATTGGTTGGGCGTTGAAGACAAGACCCAGTCAAGACAACCCCAAAGAGAAGCACTTATGGAATCAAATTACCACCAATGCCTCTATTTCAGGTTATCTTGGAGAGTTTAAGTTTAACTGGTTAAGGATGGAAACAAGACAATCCCAAAGAGAAGCACTGAATAAGCCAACCTTTCTTGATCCTCAATGTAGTCTCACCTGGGGAAGATCATGGAATTATGTGGCAGGTCAGAATCTACTCATCTAATATAGAGGATGCTCCGCCAGGCCCTCCCCATTTTTTTGTTTGAAAAGCACCAACGATTTTGTAGACGGTTGTTAATGACCACACTTTTTACCCAGGTGAGCAATTCCTCATCACAAACAACTAGTATCAAGTAACAATTAGCATTTGATGAGGTGACAATCAAGATAACCCCAAAGAGAAGCACTTATGAAATAACAGTACCACCAATGCCTCTATTTCAGGTTATCTTGAAGTGTTTAAGAAGGTTTTGAGAACATGCAGGGGATTTCACTGTGTAAGTCAAGTGAAAGTACCCCAACAAGTAGCACTTACTTAATTCAAAAAAGACAAGTCAATGCTTGAGTTAGGGTAATACGTTTGACAAATGCATCCCGTAGTTTCACGAAATGGTTTGAGTTGAAGACAGGACCCAATCAAGACAACCCCAAAGAGAAGCACTTATGGAATTTAGATACCATCAATGCCTCTATTTCAGGTTATATTGCTGAGTTTAAAATTTGAGAACAAGCAGTGCATATAGTTGTGCAAGTCAAGTAAAACTACCCCAACAAGTAGCACTTACTATATGTAAACAAGACAAGTCAATGCTCCTGTTAGGGTAATACTTTTGACAAATGAATCCCGTAGTTTCACGGTTTGGCTGGGAGTTGAACACAAGACCCAATCAAGACAACCCTAAAGAGAAGCACTTATGGAATTTAGATACCACCAATGCCTCTATTTCAGGATATCTTGCTGAGTTTAAATTTGAGAACAAGCAGTAGATATGGTTGTGTAAGTCAAGTAAAACTACCCCAACAAGTAGCACTTACTAAATGTAAACAAGACAAGTCAATGCTCCTGTTAGGGTAATACTTTTGACAATGGCCTTAGTATAACGGATTGGTTGGGTGTTGAAGACAAGACCCAGTCAAGACAACCCCAAAGAGAAGCACTTATGGAATCAAATTACCACCAATGCCTCTATTTCAGGTTATCTTGGAGAGTTTAAGTTTAACTGGTTAAGGATGGAAACAAGACAACCCCAAAGAGAAGCACTGAATAACCCAACCTTTCTTGATCCTCAATGTAGTCTCACCTGAGGAAGATCATGGAATGATGTGGCAGGTCAGAATCTGCTCATGTAATATAGAGGATGCTCCCTCAGGCCCTCCCCATTTTTTTGTTTGAAAAGCACCAACGATTTGGTAGACGGTTGTTAACGACCACACTTTTTACCCAGGTGAACAATTCCTCATCACAAAAAACTAGTATCAAGTAACAATAAGCATTTGATGAGTTGACAATCAAGATAACCTCAAAGAGAAGCACTTATGGAATAACAATACCACCAATGCCTCTATTTCAGGTTATCTTGAAGTGTTTAAGAAGGTTTTGAGAACATGCAGGGGATATGACTGTGTAAGTCAAGTAAAAGTACCCCAACAAGTAGCACTTACTTAATTCAAAAAAGACAAGTCAATGCTTGAGTTAGGGTAATACGTTTGACAAATGCATCCCGTAGTTTCACGAAATGGTTTGAGTTGAAGACAAGACCCAATAAAGACAACCCCAAAGAGAAGCACTTATGGAATTTAGATACCACCAATGCCTCTATTTCAGGTTATCTTGCTGAGTTTAAAATTTGAGAACAAGCAGTGCATATAGTTGTGTAAGTCAAGTAAAACTACCCCAACGAGTAGCACTTACTAAATGTAAACAAGACAAGTCAATGCTCCTGTTAGGGTAATACTTTTGACAAATGCATCCCGTAGTTTCACGGATTGGTTGGGAGTTGAATACAAGACCCAATCAAGACAACCCCAAAGAGAAGCACTTATGGAATTTAGATACCACCAATGCCTCTATTTCAGGTTATCTTGCTGAGTTTAAAATTTGAGAACAAGCAGTGCATATAGTTGTGTAAGTCAAGTAAAACTACCCCAACAAGTAGCACTTACTAAATGTAAACAAGACAAGTCAATGCTCCTGTTAGGGTAATACTTTTGACGAATGCATCCCGTAGTTTCATGGATTAGTTGGGAGTTGAAGACAAGACCCAATCAAGACAACCCCAAAGAGAAGCACTTATGGAATTTAGATACCACCAATGCCTCTATTTCAGGATATCTTGCTGAGTTTAAATTTGAGAACAAGCAGTAGATATGGTTGTGTAAGTCAAGTAAAACTACCCCAACAAGTAGCACTTACTAAATGTAAACAAGACAAGTCAATGCTCCTGTTAGGGTAATACTTTTGACGAATGCATCCCGTAGTTTCATGGATTAGTTGGGAGTTGAAGACAAGACCCAATCAAGACAACCCCAAAGAGAAGCACTTATGGAATTTAGATACCACCAATGCGTCTATTTCAGGTTATCTTGCTGAGTTTAAAATTTGAGAACAAGCAGTGCATATAGTTGTGTAAGTCAAGTAAAACTACCCAAGTAAAACTACCCAACAAGACAAGTCAATGCTCCTGTTAGGGTAATACTTTTGACAATGGCCGTAGTTTCACAGATTGGTTGGGTGTTGAAGACAAGACCCAGTCAAGACAACCCCAAAGAGAAGCACTTATGGAATCAAATTACCACCAATGCCTCTATTTCAGGTTATCTTGCTGAGTTTAAAATTTGAGAACAAGCAGTGCATATAGTTGTGTAAGTCAAGTAAAACTACCCCAACAAGTAGCACTTACTAAATGTAAACAAGACAAGTCAATGCTCCTGTAAGGGTAATACTTTTGACAAATGAATGCCGTAGTTTCACGGTTTGGTTGGGAGTTGAAGACAAGACCCAATCAAGACAACCCCAAAGAGAAGCACTTATGGAATTTAGATACCACCAATGCCTCTATTTCAGGTTATCTTGCTGAGTTTAAAATTTGAGAACAAGCAGTGCATATAGTTGTGTAAGTCAAGTAAAACTACCCCAACAAGTAGCACTTACTAAATGTAAACAAGACAAGTCAATGCTCCTGTTAGGGTAATACTTTTGACAATGGCCGTAGTTTCACGGATTGGTTGGGCGTTGAAGACAAGACCCAGTCAAGACAACCCCAAAGAGAAGCACTTATGGAATCAAATTACCACCAATGCCTCTATTTCAGGTTATCTTGGAGAGTTTAAGTTTAACTGGTTAAGGATGGAAACAAGACAATCCCAAAGAGAAGCACTGAATAAGCCAACCTTTCTTGATCCTCAATGTAGTCTCACCTGGGGAAGATCATGGAATTATGTGGCAGGTCAGAATCTACTCATCTAATATCGAGGATGCTCCGCCAGGCCCTCCCCATTTTTTTGTTTGAAAAGCACCAACGATTTTGTAGACGGTTGTTAATGACCACACTTTTTACCCAGGTGAGCAATTCCTCATCACAAACAACTAGTATCAAGTAACAATTAGCATTTGATGAGGTGACAATCAAGATAACCCCAAAGAGAAGCACTTATGAAATAACAGTACCACCAATGCCTCTATTTCAGGTTATCTTGAAGTGTTTAAGAAGGTTTTGAGAACATGCAGGGGATTTCACTGTGTAAGTCAAGTGAAAGTACCCCAACAAGTAGCACTTACTTAATTCAAAAAAGACAAGTCAATGCTTGAGTTAGGGTAATACGTTTGACAAATGCATCCCGTAGTTTCACGAAATGGTTTGAGTTGAAGACAGGACCCAATCAAGACAACCCCAAAGAGAAGCACTTATGGAATTTAGATACCATCAATGCCTCTATTTCAGGTTATATTGCTGAGTTTAAAATTTGAGAACAAGCAGTGCATATAGTTGTGCAAGTCAAGTAAAACTACCCCAACAAGTAGCACTTACTATATGTAAACAAGACAAGTCAATGCTCCTGTTAGGGTAATACTTTTGACAAATGAATCCCGTAGTTTCACGGTTTGGCTGGGAGTTGAACACAAGACCCAATCAAGACAACCCTAAAGAGAAGCACTTATGGAATTTAGATACCACCAATGCCTCTATTTCAGGATATCTTGCTGAGTTTAAATTTGAGAACAAGCAGTAGATATGGTTGTGTAAGTCAAGTAAAACTACCCCAACAAGTAGCACTTACTAAATGTAAACAAGACAAGTCAATGCTCCTGTTAGGGTAATACTTTTGACAATGGCCTTAGTATAACGGATTGGTTGGGTGTTGAAGACAAGACCCAGTCAAGACAACCCCAAAGACAAGCACTTATGGAATCAAATTACCACCAATGCCTCTATTTCAGGTTATCTTGGAGAGTTTAAGTTTAACTGGTTAAGGATGGAAACAAGACAACCCCAAAGAGAAGCACTGAATAACCCAACCTTTCTTGATCCTCAATGTAGTCTCACCTGAGGAAGATCATGGAATGATGTGGCAGGTCAGAATCTGCTCATGTAATATAGAGGATGCTCCCTCAGGCCCTCCCCATTTTTTTGTTTGAAAAGCACCAACGATTTGGTAGACGGTTGTTAACGACCACACTTTTTACCCAGGTGAACAATTCCTCATCACAAACAACTAGTATCAAGTAACAATAAGCATTTGATGAGTTGACAATCAAGATAACCTCAAAGAGAAGCACTTATGGAATAACAATACCACCAATGCCTCTATTTCAGGTTATCTTGAAGTGTTTAAGAAGGTTTTGAGAACATGCAGGGGATATGACTGTGTAAGTCAAGTAAAAGTACCCCAACAAGTAGCACTTACTTAATTCAAAAAAGACAAGTCAATGCTTGAGTTAGGGTAATACGTTTGACAAATGCATCCCGTAGTTTCACGAAATGGTTGGGAGTTGAAGACAAGACCCAATCAAGACAACCCTAAAGAGAAGCACTTATGGAATTTAGATACCACCAATGCGTCTATTTCAGGTTATCTTGCTGAGTTTAAAATTTGAGAACAAGCAGTGCATATAGTTGTGTAAGTCAAGTAAAACTACCCAAGTAAAACTACCCAACAAGACAAGTCAATGCTCCTGTTAGGGTAATACTTTTGACAATGGCCGTAGTTTCACAGATTGGTTGGGTGTTGAAGACAAGACCCAGTCAAGACAACCCCAAAGAGATGCACTTATGGAATCAAATTACCACCAATGCCTCTATTTCAGGTTATCTTGCTGAGTTTAAAATTTGAGAACAAGCAGTGCATATAGTTGTGTAAGTCAAGTAAAACTACCCCAACAAGTAGCACTTACTAAATGTAAACAAGACAAGTCAATGCTCCTGTTAGGGTAATACTTTTGACGAATGCATCCCGTAGTTTCATGGATTAGTTGGGAGTTGAAGACAAGACCCAATCAAGACAACCCCAAAGAGAAGCACTTATGGAATTTAGATACCACCAATGCCTCTATTTCAGGATATCTTGCTGAGTTTAAATTTGAGAACAAGCAGTAGATATGGTTGTGTAAGTCAAGTAAAACTACCCCAACAAGTAGCACTTACTAAATGTAAACAAGACAAGTCAATGCTCCTGTTAGGGTAATACTTTTGACAATGGCCGTAGTTTCACGGATTGGTTGGGCGTTGAAGACAAGACCCAGTGAAGACAACCCCAAAGAGAAGCACTTATGGAATCAAATTACCACCAATGCCTCTATTTCAGGTTATCTTGGAGAGTTTAAGTTTAACTGGTTAAGGATGGAAACAAGACAACCCCAAAGAGAAGCACTGAATAAGCCAACCTTTCTTGATCCTCAATGTAGTCTCACCTGGGGAAGATCATGGAATTATGTGGCAGGTCAGAATCTACTCATCTAATATAGAGGATGCTCCGCCAGGCCCTCCCCATTTTTTTGTTTGAAAAGCACCAACGATTTTGTAGACGGTTGTTAACGACCACACTTTTTACCCAGGTGAGCAATTCCTCATCACAAACAACTAGTATCAAGTAACAATTAGCATTTGATGAGGTGACAATCAAGATAACCCCAAAGAGAAGCACTTATGAAATAACAGTACCACCAATGCCTCTATTTCAGGTTATCTTGAAGTGTTTAAGAAGGTTTTGAGAACATGCAGGGGATTTCACTGTGTAAGTCAAGTGAAAGTACCCCAACAAGTAGCACTTACTTAATTCAAAAAAGACAAGTCAATGCTTGAGTTAGGGTAATACGTTTGACAAATGCATCCCGTAGTTTCACGAAATGGTTTGAGTTGAAGACAGGACCCAATCAAGACAACCCCAAAGAGAAGCACTTATGGAATTTAGATACCATCAATGCCTCTATTTCAGGTTATATTGCTGAGTTTAAAATTTGAGAACAAGCAGTGCATATAGTTGTGCAAGTCAAGTAAAACTACCCCAACAAGTAGCACTTACTATATGTAAACAAGACAAGTCAATGCTCCTGTTAGGGTAATACTTTTGACAAATGAATCCCGTAGTTTCACGGTTTGGCTGGGAGTTGAACACAAGACCCAATCAAGACAACCCCAAAGAGAAGCACTTATGGAATTTAGATACCACCAATGCCTCTATTTCAGGATATCTTGCTGAGTTTAAATTTGAGAACAAGCAGTAGATATGGTTGTGTAAGTCAAGTAAAACTACCCCAACAAGTAGCACTTACTAAATGTAAACAAGACAAGTCAATGCTCCTGTTAGGGTAATACTTTTGACAATGGCCTTAGTATAACGGATTGGTTGGGTGTTGAAGACAAGACCCAGTCAAGACAACCCCAAAGAGAAGCACTTATGGAATCAAATTACCACCAATGCCTCTATTTCAGGTTATCTTGGAGAGTTTAAGTTTAACTGGTTAAGGATGGAAACAAGACAACCCCAAAGAGAAGCACTGAATAACCCAACCTTTCTTGATCCTCAATGTAGTCTCACCTGAGGAAGATCATGGAATGATGTGGCAGGTCAGAATCTGCTCATGTAATATAGAGGATGCTCCCTCAGGCCCTCCCCATTTTTTTGTTTGAAAAGCACCAACGATTTGGTAGACGGTTGTTAACGACCACACTTTTTACCCAGGTGAACAATTCCTCATCACAAACAACTAGTATCAAGTAACAATAAGCATTTGATGAGTTGACAATCAAGATAACCTCAAAGAGAAGCACTTATGAAATAACAGTACCACCAATGCCTCTATTTCAGGTTATCGTGAAGTGTTTAAGAAGGTTTTGAGAACATGCAGGGGATATGACTGTGTTAGTCAAGTAAAACTACCCCAACAAGAAGCACTTACTTACTTCAAAAAAGTCAAGTCAATGCTTGAGTTAGGGTAATACGTTTGACAAATGCATCCCGTAGTTTCACGAAATGGTTTGAGTTGAAGACAAGACCCAATCAAGACAACCCCAAAGAGAAGCACTTATGGAATTTAGATACCATCAATGCCTCTATTTCAGGTTATCTTGCTGAGTTTAAAATCTGAGAACAAGCAGTGTATATAGTTGTGTAAGTCAAGTAAAACTACCCCAACAAGTAGCACTTACTAAATGTAAACAAGACAAGTCAATGCTCCTGTAAGGGTAATACTTTTGACAAATGAATGCCGTAGTTTCACGGTTTGGTTGGGAGTTGAAGACAAGACCCAATCAAGACAACCCCAAAGAGAAGCACTTATGGAATTTAGATACCACCAATGCCTCTATTTCAGGATATCTTGCTGAGTTTAAATTTGAGAACAAGCAGTAGATATGGTTGTGTAAGTCAAGTAAAACTACCCCAACAAGTAGCACTTACTAAATGTAAACAAGACAAGTCAATGCTCCTGTTAGGGTAATACTTTTGACAATGGCCGTAGTTTCACGGATTGGTTGGGTGTTGAAGACAAGACCCAGTCAAGACAACCCCAAAGAGAAGCACTTATGGAATCAAATTACCACCAATGCCTCTATTTCAGGTTATCTTGGAGAGTTTAAGTTTAACTGGTTAAGGATGGAAACAAGACAACCCCAAAGAGAAGCAATGAATAACCCAACCTTTCTTGATCCTCAATGTAGTCTCACCTGGTGAAGATCATTGAATGATGTGGCAGGTCAGAATCTACTCATCTAATATAGAGGCTTCTCCGCCAGGCCCTCCCCATTTTTTTGTTTGAAAAGCACCAACGATTTGGTAGACGGTTGTTAACGACCACACTTTTTACCCAGGTGAACAATTCCTCATCACAAACAACTAGTATCAAGTAACAATTAGCATTTGATGAGTTGACAATCAAGATAACCCCAAAGAGAAGCACTTATGGAATAACAATACCACCAATGCCTCTATTTCAGGTTATCTTGAAGTGTTTAAGAAGGTTTTGAGAACATGCAGGGGATATGACTGTGTAAGTCAAGTAAAAGTACCCCAACAAGTAGCACTTACTTAATTCAAAAAAGACAAGTCAATGCTTGAGTTAGGGTAATACGTTTGACAAATGCATCCCGTAGTTTCACGAAATGGTTTGAGTTGAAGACAAGACCCAATAAAGACAACCCCAAAGAGAAGCACTTATGGAATTTAGATACCACCAATGCCTCTATTTCAGGTTATCTTGCTGAGTTTAAAATTTGAGAACAAGCAGTGCATATAGTTGTGTAAGTCAAGTAAAACTACCCCAACGAGTAGCACTTACTAAATGTAAACAAGACAAGTCAATGCTCCTGTTAGGGTAATACTTTTGACAAATGCATCCCGTAGTTTCACGGATTGGTTGGGAGTTGAAGACAAGACCCAATCAAGACAACCCTAAAGAGAAGCACTTATGGAATTTAGATACCACCAATGCGTCTATTTCAGGTTATCTTGCTGAGTTTAAAATTTGAGAACAAGCAGTGCATATAGTTGTGTAAGTCAAGTAAAACTACCCAAGTAAAACTACCCAACAAGACAAGTCAATGCTCCTGTTAGGGTAATACTTTTGACAATGGCCGTAGTTTCACAGATTGGTTGGGTGTTGAAGACAAGACCCAGTCAAGACAACCCCAAAGAGAAGCACTTATGGAATCAAATTACCACCAATGCCTCTATTTCAGGTTATCTTGCTGAGTTTAAAATTTGAGAACAAGCAGTGCATATAGTTGTGTAAGTCAAGTAAAACTACCCCAACAAGTAGCACTTACTAAATGTAAACAAGACAAGTCAATGCTCCTGTTAGGGTAATACTTTTGACGAATGCATCCCGTAGTTTCATGGATTAGTTGGGAGTTGAAGACAAGACCCAATCAAGACAACCCCAAAGAGAAGCACTTATGGAATTTAGATACCACCAATGCCTCTATTTCAGGATATCTTTCTGAGTTTAAATTTGAGAACAAGCAGTAGATATGGTTGTGTAAGTCAAGTAAAACTACCCCAACAAGTAGCACTTACTAAATGTAAACAAGACAAGTCAATGCTCCTGTTAGGGTAATACTTTTGACAATGGCCGTAGTTTCACGGATTGGTTGGGCGTTGAAGACAAGACCCAGTGAAGACAACCCCAAAGAGAAGCACTTATGGAATCAAATTACCACCAATGCCTCTATTTCAGGTTATCTTGGAGAGTTTAAGTTTAACTGGTTAAGGATGGAAACAAGACAACCCCAAAGAGAAGCACTGAATAAGCCAACCTTTCTTGATCCTCAATGTAGTCTCACCTGGGGAAGATCATGGAATTATGTGGCAGGTCAGAATCTACTCATCTAATATAGAGGATGCTCCGCCAGGCCCTCCCCATTTTTTTGTTTGAAAAGCACCAACGATTTTGTAGACGGTTGTTAACGACCACACTTTTTACCCAGGTGAGCAATTCCTCATCACAAACAACTAGTATCAAGTAACAATTAGCATTTGATGAGGTGACAATCAAGATAACCCCAAAGAGAAGCACTTATGAAATAACAGTACCACCAATGCCTCTATTTCAGGTTATCTTGAAGTGTTTAAGAAGGTTTTGAGAACATGCAGGGGATTTCACTGTGTAAGTCAAGTGAAAGTACCCCAACAAGTAGCACTTACTTAATTCAAAAAAGACAAGTCAATGCTTGAGTTAGGGTAATACGTTTGACAAATGCATCCCGTAGTTTCACGAAATGGTTTGAGTTGAAGACAGGACCCAATCAAGACAACCCCAAAGAGAAGCACTTATGGAATTTAGATACCATCAATGCCTCTATTTCAGGTTATATTGCTGAGTTTAAAATTTGAGAACAAGCAGTGCATATAGTTGTGCAAGTCAAGTAAAACTACCCCAACAAGTAGCACTTACTATATGTAAACAAGACAAGTCAATGCTCCTGTTAGGGTAATACTTTTGACGAATGCATCCCGTAGTTTCATGGATTAGTTGGGAGTTGAAGACAAGACCCAATCAAGACAACCCCAAAGAGAAGCACTTATGGAATTTAGATACCACCAATGCCTCTATTTCAGGATATCTTGCTGAGTTTAAATTTGAGAACAAGCAGTAGATATGGTTGTGTAAGTCAAGTAAAACTACCCCAACAAGTAGCACTTACTAAATGTAAACAAGACAAGTCAATGCTCCTGTTAGGGTAATACTTTTGACAATGGCCGTAGTTTCACGGATTGGTTGGGCGTTGAAGACAAGACCCAGTGAAGACAACCCCAAAGAGAAGCACTTATGGAATCAAATTACCACCAATGCCTCTATTTCAGGTTATCTTGGAGAGTTTAAGTTTAACTGGTTAAGGATGGAAACAAGACAACCCCAAAGAGAAGCACTGAATAAGCCAACCTTTCTTGATCCTCAATGTAGTCTCACCTGGGGAAGATCATGGAATTATGTGGCAGGTCAGAATCTACTCATCTAATATAGAGGATGCTCCGCCAGGCCCTCCCCATTTTTTTGTTTGAAAAGCACCAACGATTTTGTAGACGGTTGTTAACGACCACACTTTTTACCCAGGTGAGCAATTCCTCATCACAAACAACTAGTATCAAGTAACAATTAGCATTTGATGAGGTGACAATCAAGATAACCCCAAAGAGAAGCACTTATGAAATAACAGTACCACCAATGCCTCTATTTCAGGTTATCTTGAAGTGTTTAAGAAGGTTTTGAGAACATGCAGGGGATTTCACTGTGTAAGTCAAGTGAAAGTACCCCAACAAGTAGCACTTACTTAATTCAAAAAAGACAAGTCAATGCTTGAGTTAGGGTAATACGTTTGACAAATGCATCCCGTAGTTTCACGAAATGGTTTGAGTTGAAGACAGGACCCAATCAAGACAACCCCAAAGAGAAGCACTTATGGAATTTAGATACCATCAATGCCTCTATTTCAGGTTATATTGCTGAGTTTAAAATTTGAGAACAAGCAGTGCATATAGTTGTGCAAGTCAAGTAAAACTACCCCAACAAGTAGCACTTACTATATGTAAACAAGACAAGTCAATGCTCCTGTTAGGGTAATACTTTTGACAAATGAATCCCGTAGTTTCACGGTTTGGCTGGGAGTTGAACACAAGACCCAATCAAGACAACCCCAAAGAGAAGCACTTATGGAATTTAGATACCACCAATGCCTCTATTTCAGGATATCTTGCTGAGTTTAAATTTGAGAACAAGCAGTAGATATGGTTGTGTAAGTCAAGTAAAACTACCCCAACAAATAGCACTTACTAAATGTAAACAAGACAAGTCAATGCTCCTGTTAGGGTAATACTTTTGACAATGGCCTTAGTATAACGGATTGGTTGGGTGTTGAAGACAAGACCCAGTCAAGACAACCCCAAAGAGAAGCACTTATGGAATCAAATTACCACCAATGCCTCTATTTCAGGTTATCTTGGAGAGTTTAAGTTTAACTGGTTAAGGATGGAAACAAGACAACCCCAAAGAGAAGCACTGAATAACCCAACCTTTCTTGATCCTCAATGTAGTCTCACCTGAGGAAGATCATGGAATGATGTGGCAGGTCAGAATCTGCTCATGTAATATAGAGGATGCTCCCTCAGGCCCTCCCCATTTTTTTGTTTGAAAAGCACCAACGATTTGGTAGACGGTTGTTAACGACCACACTTTTTACCCAGGTGAACAATTCCTCATCACAAACAACTAGTATCAAGTAACAATAAGCATTTGATGAGTTGACAATCAAGATAACCTCAAAGAGAAGCACTTATGAAATAACAGTACCACCAATGCCTCTATTTCAGGTTATCGTGAAGTGTTTAAGAAGGTTTTGAGAACATGCAGGGGATATGACTGTGTTAGTCAAGTAAAACTACCCCAACAAGAAGCACTTACTTACTTCAAAAAAGTCAAGTCAATGCTTGAGTTAGGGTAATACGTTTGACAAATGCATCCCGTAGTTTCACGAAATGGTTTGAGTTGAAGACAAGACCCAATCAAGACAACCCCAAAGAGAAGCACTTATGGAATTTAGATACCATCAATGCCTCTATTTCAGGTTATCTTGCTGAGTTTAAAATCTGAGAACAAGCAGTGTATATAGTTGTGTAAGTCAAGTAAAACTACCCCAACAAGTAGCACTTACTAAATGTAAACAAGACAAGTCAATGCTCCTGTAAGGGTAATACTTTTGACAAATGAATGCCGTAGTTTCACGGTTTGGTTGGGAGTTGAAGACAAGACCCAATCAAGACAACCCCAAAGAGAAGCACTTATGGAATTTAGATACCACCAATGCCTCTATTTCAGGTTATCTTGCTGAGTTTAAAATTTGAGAACAAGCAGTGCATATAGTTGTGTAAGTCAAGTAAAACTACCCCAACAAGTAGCACTTACTAAATGTAAACAAGACAAGTCAATGCTCCTGTTAGGGTAATACTTTTGACGAATGCATCCCGTAGTTTCATGGATTAGTTGGGAGTTGAAGACAAGACCCAATCAAGACAACCCCAAAGAGAAGCACTTATGGAATTTAGATACCACCAATGCCTCTATTTCAGGATATCTTGCTGAGTTTAAATTTGAGAACAAGCAGTAGATATGGTTGTGTAAGTCAAGTAAAACTACCCCAACAAGTAGCACTTACTAAATGTAAACAAGACAAGTCAATGCTCCTGTTAGGGTAATACTTTTGACGAATGCATCCCGTAGTTTCATGGATTAGTTGGGAGTTGAAGACAAGACCCAATCAAGACAACCCCAAAGAGAAGCACTTATGGAATTTAGATACCACCAATGCCTCTATTTCAGGATATCTTGCTGAGTTTAAATTTGAGAACAAGCAGTAGATATGGTTGTGTAAGTCAAGTAAAACTACCCCAACAAGTAGCACTTACTAAATGTAAACAAGACAAGTCAATGCTCCTGTTAGGGTAATACTTTTGACAATGGCCGTAGTTTCACGGATTGGTTGGGTGTTGAAGACAAGACCCAGTCAAGACAACCCCAAAGAGAAGCACTTATGGAATCAAATTACCACCAATGCCTCTATTTCAGGTTATCTTGGAGAGTTTAAGTTTAACTGGTTAAGGATGGAAACAAGACAACCCCAAAGAGAAGCAATGAATAACCCAACCTTTCTTGATCCTCAATGTAGTCTCACCTGGTGAAGATCATTGAATGATGTGGCAGGTCAGAATCTACTCATCTAATATAGAGGCTTCTCCGCCAGGCCCTCCCCATTTTTTTGTTTGAAAAGCACCAACGATTTGGTAGACGGTTGTTAACGACCACACTTTTTACCCAGGTGAACAATTCCTCATCACAAACAACTAGTATCAAGTAACAATTAGCATTTGATGAGTTGACAATCAAGATAACCCCAAAGAGAAGCACTTATGGAATAACAATACCACCAATGCCTCTATTTCAGGTTATCTTGAAGTGTTTAAGAAGGTTTTGAGAACATGCAGGGGATATGACTGTGTAAGTCAAGTAAAAGTACCCCAACAAGTAGCACTTACTTAATTCAAAAAAGACAAGTCAATGCTTGAGTTAGGGTAATACGTTTGACAAATGCATCCCGTAGTTTCACGAAATGGTTTGAGTTGAAGACAAGACCCAATAAAGACAACCCCAAAGAGAAGCACTTATGGAATTTAGATACCACCAATGCCTCTATTTCAGGTTATCTTGCTGAGTTTAAAATTTGAGAACAAGCAGTGCATATAGTTGTGTAAGTCAAGTAAAACTACCCCAACGAGTAGCACTTACTAAATGTAAACAAGACAAGTCAATGCTCCTGTTAGGGTAATACTTTTGACAAATGCATCCCGTAGTTTCACGGATTGGTTGGGAGTTGAAGACAAGACCCAATCAAGACAACCCTAAAGAGAAGCACTTATGGAATTTAGATACCACCAATGCGTCTATTTCAGGTTATCTTGCTGAGTTTAAAATTTGAGAACAAGCAGTGCATATAGTTGTGTAAGTCAAGTAAAACTACCCAAGTAAAACTACCCAACAAGACAAGTCAATGCTCCTGTTAGGGTAATACTTTTGACAATGGCCGTAGTTTCACAGATTGGTTGGGTGTTGAAGACAAGACCCAGTCAAGACAACCCCAAAGAGAAGCACTTATGGAATCAAATTACCACCAATGCCTCTATTTCAGGTTATCTTGCTGAGTTTAAAATTTGAGAACAAGCAGTGCATATAGTTGTGTAAGTCAAGTAAAACTACCCCAACAAGTAGCACTTACTAAATGTAAACAAGACAAGTCAATGCTCCTGTAAGGGTAATACTTTTGACAAATGAATGCCGTAGTTTCACGGTTTGGTTGGGAGTTGAAGACAAGACCCAATCAAGACAACCCCAAAGAGAAGCACTTATGGAATTTAGATACCACCAATGCCTCTATTTCAGGTTATCTTGCTGAGTTTAAAATTTGAGAACAAGCAGTGCATATAGTTGTGTAAGTCAAGTAAAACTACCCCAACAAGTAGCACTTACTAAATGTAAACAAGACAAGTCAATGCTCCTGTTAGGGTAATACTTTTGACGAATGCATCCCGTAGTTTCATGGATTAGTTGGGAGTTGAAGACAAGACCCAATCAAGACAACCCCAAAGAGAAGCACTTATGGAATTTAGATACCACCAATGCCTCTATTTCAGGATATCTTGCTGAGTTTAAATTTGAGAACAAGCAGTAGATATGGTTGTGTAAGTCAAGTAAAACTACCCCAACAAGTAGCACTTACTAAATGTAAACAAGACAAGTCAATGCTCCTGTTAGGGTAATACTTTTGACGAATGCATCCCGTAGTTTCATGGATTAGTTGGGAGTTGAAGACAAGACCCAATCAAGACAACCCCAAAGAGAAGCACTTATGGAATTTAGATACCACCAATGCCTCTATTTCAGGATATCTTGCTGAGTTTAAATTTGAGAACAAGCAGTAGATATGGTTGTGTAAGTCAAGTAAAACTACCCCAACAAGTAGCACTTACTAAATGTAAACAAGACAAGTCAATGCTCCTGTTAGGGTAATACTTTTGACAATGGCCGTAGTTTCACGGATTGGTTGGGTGTTGAAGACAAGACCCAGTCAAGACAACCCCAAAGAGAAGCACTTATGGAATCAAATTACCACCAATGCCTCTATTTCAGGTTATCTTGGAGAGTTTAAGTGTAACTGGTTAAGGATGGAAACAAGACAACCCCAAAGAGAAGCAATGAATAACCCAACCTTTCTTGATCCTCAATGTAGTCTCACCTGGTGAAGATCATTGAATGATGTGGCAGGTCAGAATCTACTCATCTAATATAGAGGCTTCTCCGCCAGGCCCTCCCCATTTTTTTGTTTGAAAAGCACCAACGATTTGGTAGACGGTTGTTAACGACCACACTTTTTACCCAGGTGAACAATTCCTCATCACAAACAACTAGTATCAAGTAACAATTAGCATTTGATGAGTTGACAATCAAGATAACCCCAAAGAGAAGCACTTATGGAATAACAATACCACCAATGCCTCTATTTCAGGTTATCTTGAAGTGTTTAAGAAGGTTTTGAGAACATGCAGGGGATATGACTGTGTAAGTCAAGTAAAAGTACCCCAACAAGTAGCACTTACTTAATTCAAAAAAGACAAGTCAATGCTTGAGTTAGGGTAATACGTTTGACAAATGCATCCCGTAGTTTCACGAAATGGTTTGAGTTGAAGACAAGACCCAATAAAGACAACCCCAAAGAGAAGCACTTATGGAATTTAGATACCACCAATGCCTCTATTTCAGGTTATCTTGCTGAGTTTAAAATTTGAGAACAAGCAGTGCATATAGTTGTGTAAGTCAAGTAAAACTACCCCAACGAGTAGCACTTACTAAATGTAAACAAGACAAGTCAATGCTCCTGTTAGGGTAATACTTTTGACAAATGCATCCCGTAGTTTCACGGATTGGTTGGGAGTTGAAGACAAGACCCAATCAAGACAACCCTAAAGAGAAGCACTTATGGAATTTAGATACCACCAATGCGTCTATTTCAGGTTATCTTGCTGAGTTTAAAATTTGAGAACAAGCAGTGCATATAGTTGTGTAAGTCAAGTAAAACTACCCAAGTAAAACTACCCAACAAGACAAGTCAATGCTCCTGTTAGGGTAATACTTTTGACAATGGCCGTAGTTTCACAGATTGGTTGGGTGTTGAAGACAAGACCCAGTCAAGACAACCCCAAAGAGAAGCACTTATGGAATCAAATTACCACCAATGCCTCTATTTCAGGTTATCTTGCTGAGTTTAAAATTTGAGAACAAGCAGTGCATATAGTTGTGTAAGTCAAGTAAAACTACCCCAACAAGTAGCACTTACTAAATGTAAACAAGACAAGTCAATGCTCCTGTAAGGGTAATACTTTTGACAAATGAATGCCGTAGTTTCACGGTTTGGTTGGGAGTTGAAGACAAGACCCAATCAAGACAACCCCAAAGAGAAGCACTTATGGAATTTAGATACCACCAATGCCTCTATTTCAGGTTATCTTGCTGAGTTTAAAATTTGAGAACAAGCAGTGCATATAGTTGTGTAAGTCAAGTAAAACTACCCCAACAAGTAGCACTTACTAAATGTAAACAAGACAAGTCAATGCTCCTGTTAGGGTAATACTTTTGACAATGGCCGTAGTTTCACGGATTGGTTGGGCGTTGAAGACAAGACCCAGTCAAGACAACCCCAAAGAGAAGCACTTATGGAATCAAATTACCACCAATGCCTCTATTTCAGGTTATCTTGGAGAGTTTAAGTTTAACTGGTTAAGGATGGAAACAAGACAATCCCAAAGAGAAGCACTGAATAAGCCAACCTTTCTTGATCCTCAATGTAGTCTCACCTGGGGAAGATCATGGAATTATGTGGCAGGTCAGAATCTACTCATCTAATATAGAGGATGCTCCGCCAGGCCCTCCCCATTTTTTTGTTTGAAAAGCACCAACGATTTTGTAGACGGTTGTTAATGACCACACTTTTTACCCAGGTGAGCAATTCCTCATCACAAACAACTAGTATCAAGTAACAATTAGCATTTGATGAGGTGACAATCAAGATAACCCCAAAGAGAAGCACTTATGAAATAACAGTACCACCAATGCCTCTATTTCAGGTTATCTTGAAGTGTTTAAGAAGGTTTTGAGAACATGCAGGGGATTTCACTGTGTAAGTCAAGTGAAAGTACCCCAACAAGTAGCACTTACTTAATTCAAAAAAGACAAGTCAATGCTTGAGTTAGGGTAATACGTTTGACAAATGCATCCCGTAGTTTCACGAAATGGTTTGAGTTGAAGACAGGACCCAATCAAGACAACCCCAAAGAGAAGCACTTATGGAATTTAGATACCATCAATGCCTCTATTTCAGGTTATATTGCTGAGTTTAAAATTTGAGAACAAGCAGTGCATATAGTTGTGCAAGTCAAGTAAAACTACCCCAACAAGTAGCACTTACTATATGTAAACAAGACAAGTCAATGCTCCTGTTAGGGTAATACTTTTGACAAATGAATCCCGTAGTTTCACGGTTTGGCTGGGAGTTGAACACAAGACCCAATCAAGACAACCCTAAAGAGAAGCACTTATGGAATTTAGATACCACCAATGCCTCTATTTCAGGATATCTTGCTGAGTTTAAATTTGAGAACAAGCAGTAGATATGGTTGTGTAAGTCAAGTAAAACTACCCCAACAAGTAGCACTTACTAAATGTAAACAAGACAAGTCAATGCTCCTGTTAGGGTAATACTTTTGACAATGGCCTTAGTATAACGGATTGGTTGGGTGTTGAAGACAAGACCCAGTCAAGACAACCCCAAAGAGAAGCACTTATGGAATCAAATTACCACCAATGCCTCTATTTCAGGTTATCTTGGAGAGTTTAAGTTTAACTGGTTAAGGATGGAAACAAGACAACCCCAAAGAGAAGCACTGAATAACCCAACCTTTCTTGATCCTCAATGTAGTCTCACCTGAGGAAGATCATGGAATGATGTGGCAGGTCAGAATCTGCTCATGTAATATAGAGGATGCTCCCTCAGGCCCTCCCCATTTTTTTGTTTGAAAAGCACCAACGATTTGGTAGACGGTTGTTAACGACCACACTTTTTACCCAGGTGAACAATTCCTCATCACAAACAACTAGTATCAAGTAACAATAAGCATTTGATGAGTTGACAATCAAGATAACCTAAAAGAGAAGCACTTATGGAATAACAATACCACCAATGCCTCTATTTCAGGTTATCTTGAAGTGTTTAAGAAGGTTTTGAGAACATGCAGGGGATATGACTGTGTAAGTCAAGTAAAAGTACCCCAACAAGTAGCACTTACTTAATTCAAAAAAGACAAGTCAATGCTTGAGTTAGGGTAATACGTTTGACAAATGCATCCCGTAGTTTCACGAAATGGTTGGGAGTTGAAGACAAGACCCAATCAAGACAACCCTAAAGAGAAGCACTTATGGAATTTAGATACCACCAATGCGTCTATTTCAGGTTATCTTGCTGAGTTTAAAATTTGAGAACAAGCAGTGCATATAGTTGTGTAAGTCAAGTAAAACTACCCAAGTAAAACTACCCAACAAGACAAGTCAATGCTCCTGTTAGGGTAATACTTTTGACAATGGCCGTAGTTTCACAGATTGGTTGGGTGTTGAAGACAAGACCCAGTCAAGACAACCCCAAAGAGATGCACTTATGGAATCAAATTACCACCAATGCCTCTATTTCAGGTTATCTTGCTGAGTTTAAAATTTGAGAACAAGCAGTGCATATAGTTGTGTAAGTCAAGTAAAACTACCCCAACAAGTAGCACTTACTAAATGTAAACAAGACAAGTCAATGCTCCTGTTAGGGTAATACTTTTGACGAATGCATCCCGTAGTTTCATGGATTAGTTGGGAGTTGAAGACAAGACCCAATCAAGACAACCCCAAAGAGAAGCACTTATGGAATTTAGATACCACCAATGCCTCTATTTCAGGATATCTTGCTGAGTTTAAATTTGAGAACAAGCAGTAGATATGGTTGTGTAAGTCAAGTAAAACTACCCCAACAAGTAGCACTTACTAAATGTAAACAAGACAAGTCAATGCTCCTGTTAGGGTAATACTTTTGACAATGGCCGTAGTTTCACGGATTGGTTGGGCGTTGAAGACAAGACCCAGTGAAGACAACCCCAAAGAGAAGCACTTATGGAATCAAATTACCACCAATGCCTCTATTTCAGGTTATCTTGGAGAGTTTAAGTTTAACTGGTTAAGGATGGAAACAAGACAACCCCAAAGAGAAGCACTGAATAAGCCAACCTTTCTTGATCCTCAATGTAGTCTCACCTGGGGAAGATCATGGAATTATGTGGCAGGTCAGAATCTACTCATCTAATATAGAGGATGCTCCGCCAGGCCCTCCCCATTTTTTTGTTTGAAAAGCACCAACGATTTTGTAGACGGTTGTTAACGACCACACTTTTTACCCAGGTGAGCAATTCCTCATCACAAACAACTAGTATCAAGTAACAATTAGCATTTGATGAGGTGACAATCAAGATAACCCCAAAGAGAAGCACTTATGAAATAACAGTACCACCAATGCCTCTATTTCAGGTTATCTTGAAGTGTTTAAGAAGGTTTTGAGAACATGCAGGGGATTTCACTGTGTAAGTCAAGTGAAAGTACCCCAACAAGTAGCACTTACTTAATTCAAAAAAGACAAGTCAATGCTTGAGTTAGGGTAATACGTTTGACAAATGCATCCCGTAGTTTCACGAAATGGTTTGAGTTGAAGACAGGACCCAATCAAGACAACCCCAAAGAGAAGCACTTATGGAATTTAGATACCACCAATGCCTCTATTTCAGGATATCTTGCTGAGTTTAAATTTGAGAACAAGCAGTAGATATGGTTGTGTAAGTCAAGTAAAACTACCCCAACAAGTAGCACTTACTAAATGTAAACAAGACAAGTCAATGCTCCTGTTAGGGTAATACTTTTGACAATGGCCTTAGTATAACGGATTGGTTGGGTGTTGAAGACAAGACCCAGTCAAGACAACCCCAAAGAGAAGCACTTATGGAATCAAATTACCACCAATGCCTCTATTTCAGGTTATCTTGGAGAGTTTAAGTTTAACTGGTTAAGGATGGAAACAAGACAACCCCAAAGAGAAGCACTGAATAACCCAACCTTTCTTGATCCTCAATGTAGTCTCACCTGAGGAAGATCATGGAATGATGTGGCAGGTCAGAATCTGCTCATGTAATATAGAGGATGCTCCCTCAGGCCCTCCCCATTTTTTTGTTTGAAAAGCACCAACGATTTGGTAGACGGTTGTTAACGACCACACTTTTTACCCAGGTGAACAATTCCTCATCACAAACAACTAGTATCAAGTAACAATAAGCATTTGATGAGTTGACAATCAAGATAACCTCAAAGAGAAGCACTTATGAAATAACAGTACCACCAATGCCTCTATTTCAGGTTATCGTGAAGTGTTTAAGAAGGTTTTGAGAACATGCAGGGGATATGACTGTGTTAGTCAAGTAAAACTACCCCAACAAGAAGCACTTACCTACTTCAAAAAAGTCAAGTCAATGCTTGAGTTAGGGTAATACGTTTGACAAATGCATCCCGTAGTTTCACGAAATGGTTTGAGTTGAAGACAAGACCCAATCAAGACAACCCCAAAGAGAAGCACTTATGGAATTTAGATACCATCAATGCCTCTATTTCAGGTTATCTTGCTGAGTTTAAAATCTGAGAACAAGCAGTGTATATAGTTGTGTAAGTCAAGTAAAACTACCCCAACAAGTAGCACTTACTAAATGTAAACAAGACAAGTCAATGCTCCTGTAAGGGTAATACTTTTGACAAATGAATGCCGTAGTTTCACGGTTTGGTTGGGAGTTGAAGACAAGACCCAATCAAGACAACCCCAAAGAGAAGCACTTATGGAATTTAGATACCACCAATGCCTCTATTTCAGGTTATCTTGCTGAGTTTAAAATTTGAGAACAAGCAGTGCATATAGTTGTGTAAGTCAAGTAAAACTACCCCAACAAGTAGCACTTACTAAATGTAAACAAGACAAGTCAATGCTCCTGTTAGGGTAATACTTTTGACGAATGCATCCCGTAGTTTCATGGATTAGTTGGGAGTTGAAGACAAGACCCAATCAAGACAACCCCAAAGAGAAGCACTTATGGAATTTAGATACCACCAATGCCTCTATTTCAGGATATCTTGCTGAGTTTAAATTTGAGAACAAGCAGTAGATATGGTTGTGTAAGTCAAGTAAAACTACCCCAACAAGTCGCACTTACTAAATGTAAACAAGACAAGTCAATGCTCCTGTTAGGGTAATACTTTTGACGAATGCATCCCGTAGTTTCATGGATTAGTTGGGAGTTGAAGACAAGACCCAATCAAGACAACCCCAAAGAGAAGCACTTATGGAATTTAGATACCACCAATGCCTCTATTTCAGGATATCTTGCTGAGTTTAAATTTGAGAACAAGCAGTAGATATGGTTGTGTAAGTCAAGTAAAACTACCCCAACAAGTAGCACTTACTAAATGTAAACAAGACAAGTCAATGCTCCTGTTAGGGTAATCCTTTGACAATGGCCGTAGTTTCACGGATTGGTTGGGTGTTGAAGACAAGACCCAGTCAAGACAACCCCAAAGAG
The DNA here is from genome assembly GCF_949987615.1 of Pollachius pollachius. Lineage (NCBI taxonomy): Eukaryota > Metazoa > Chordata > Actinopteri > Gadiformes > Gadidae > Pollachius > Pollachius pollachius. Next base: position 11,223,948 of record NC_136953.1, on the reverse strand, counting down.
AAGCACTTATGGAATCAAATTACCACCAATGCCTCTATTTCAGGTTATCTTGGAGAGTTTAAGTTTAACTGGTTAAGGATGGAAACAAGACAACCCCAAAGAGAAGCAATGAATAACCCAACCTTTCTTGATCCTCAATGTAGTCTCACCTGGTGAAGATCATTGAATGATGTGGCAGGTCAGAATCTACTCATCTAATATAGAGGCTTCTCCGCCAGGCCCTCCCCATTTTTTTGTTTGAAAAGCACCAACGATTTGGTAGACGGTTGTTAACGACCACACTTTTTACCCAGGTGAACAATTCCTCATCACAAACAACTAGTATCAAGTAACAATTAGCATTTGATGAGTTGACAATCAAGATAACCCCAAAGAGAAGCACTTATGGAATAACACTACCACCAATGCCTCTATTTCAGGTTATCTTGAAGTGTTTAAGAAGGTTTTGAGAACATGCAGGGGATATGACTGTGTAAGTCAAGTAAAAGTACCCCAACAAGTAGCACTTACTTAATTCAAAAAAGACAAGTCAATGCTTGAGTTAGGGTAATACGTTTGACAAATGCATCCCGTAGTTTCACGAAATGGTTTGAGTTGAAGACAAGACCCAATAAAGACAACCCCAAAGAGAAGCACTTATGGAATTTAGATACCACCAATGCCTCTATTTCAGGTTATCTTGCTGAGTTTAAAATTTGAGAACAAGCAGTGCATATAGTTGTGTAAGTCAAGTAAAACTACCCCAACGAGTAGCACTTACTAAATGTAAACAAGACAAGTCAATGCTCCTGTTAGGGTAATACTTTTGACAAATGCATCCCGTAGTTTCACGGATTGGTTGGGAGTTGAAGACAAGACCCAATCAAGACAACCCTAAAGAGAAGCACTTATGGAATTTAGATACCACCAATGCGTCTATTTCAGGTTATCTTGCTGAGTTTAAAATTTGAGAACAAGCAGTGCATATAGTTGTGTAAGTCAAGTAAAACTACCCAAGTAAAACTACCCAACAAGACAAGTCAATGCTCCTGTTAGGGTAATACTTTTGACAATGGCCGTAGTTTCACAGATTGGTTGGGTGTTGAAGACAAGACCCAGTCAAGACAACCCCAAAGAGAAGCACTTATGGAATCAAATTACCACCAATGCCTCTATTTCAGGTTATCTTGCTGAGTTTAAAATTTGAGAACAAGCAGTGCATATAGTTGTGTAAGTCAAGTAAAACTACCCCAACAAGTAGCACTTACTAAATGTAAACAAGACAAGTCAATGCTCCTGTTAGGGTAATACTTTTGACAAATGCATCCCGTAGTTTCATGGATTAGTTGGGAGTTGAAGACAAGACCCAATCAAGACAACCCCAAAGAGAAGCACTTATGGAATTTAGATACCACCAATGCCTCTATTTCAGGATATCTTTCTGAGTTTAAATTTGAGAACAAGCAGTAGATATGGTTGTGTAAGTCAAGTAAAACTACCCCAACAAGTAGCACTTACTAAATGTAAACAAGACAAGTCAATGCTCCTGTTAGGGTAATACTTTTGACAATGGCCGTAGTTTCACGGATTGGTTGGGCGTTGAAGACAAGACCCAGTCAAGACAACCCCAAAGAGAAGCACTTATGGAATCAAATTACCACCAATGCCTCTATTTCAGGTTATCTTGGAGAGTTTAAGTTTAACTGGTTAAGGATGGAAACAAGACAATCCCAAAGAGAAGCACTGAATAAGCCAACCTTTCTTGATCCTCAATGTAGTCTCACCTGGGGAAGATCATGGAATTATGTGGCAGGTCAGAATCTACTCATCTAATATAGAGGATGCTCCGCCAGGCCCTCCCCATTTTTTTGTTTGAAAAGCACCAACGATTTTGTAGACGGTTGTTAATGACCACACTTTTTACCCAGGTGAGCAATTCCTCATCACAAACAACTAGTATCAAGTAACAATTAGCATTTGATGAGGTGACAATCAAGATAACCCCAAAGAGAAGCACTTATGAAATAACAGTACCACCAATGCCTCTATTTCAGGTTATCTTGAAGTGTTTAAGAAGGTTTTGAGAACATGCAGGGGATTTCACTGTGTAAGTCAAGTGAAAGTACCCCAACAAGTAGCACTTACTTAATTCAAAAAAGACAAGTCAATGCTTGAGTTAGGGTAATACGTTTGACAAATGCATCCCGTAGTTTCACGAAATGGTTTGAGTTGAAGACAGGACCCAATCAAGACAACCCCAAAGAGAAGCACTTATGGAATTTAGATACCATCAATGCCTCTATTTCAGGTTATATTGCTGAGTTTAAAATTTGAGAACAAGCAGTGCATATAGTTGTGCAAGTCAAGTAAAACTACCCCAACAAGTAGCACTTACTATATGTAAACAAGACAAGTCAATGCTCCTGTTAGGGTAATACTTTTGACAAATGAATCCCGTAGTTTCACGGTTTGGCTGGGAGTTGAACACAAGACCCAATCAAGACAACCCTAAAGAGAAGCACTTATGGAATTTAGATACCACCAATGCCTCTATTTCAGGATATCTTGCTGAGTTTAAATTTGAGAACAAGCAGTAGATATGGTTGTGTAAGTCAAGTAAAACTACCCCAACAAGTAGCACTTACTAAATGTAAACAAGACAAGTCAATGCTCCTGTTAGGGTAATACTTTTGACAATGGCCTTAGTATAACGGATTGGTTGGGTGTTGAAGACAAGACCCAGTCAAGACAACCCCAAAGAGAAGCACTTATGGAATCAAATTACCACCAATGCCTCTATTTCAGGTTATCTTGGAGAGTTTAAGTTTAACTGGTTAAGGATGGAAACAAGACAACCCCAAAGAGAAGCACTGAATAACCCAACCTTTCTTGATCCTCAATGTAGTCTCACCTGAGGAAGATCATGGAATGATGTGGCAGGTCAGAATCTGCTCATGTAATATAGAGGATGCTCCCTCAGGCCCTCCCCATTTTTTTGTTTGAAAAGCACCAACGATTTGGTAGACGGTTGTTAACGACCACACTTTTTACCCAGGTGAACAATTCCTCATCACAAACAACTAGTATCAAGTAACAATAAGCATTTGATGAGTTGACAATCAAGATAACCTCAAAGAGAAGCACTTATGGAATAACAATACCACCAATGCCTCTATTTCAGGTTATCTTGAAGTGTTTAAGAAGGTTTTGAGAACATGCAGGGGATATGACTGTGTAAGTCAAGTAAAAGTACCCCAACAAGTAGCACTTACTTAATTCAAAAAAGACAAGTCAATGCTTGAGTTAGGGTAATACGTTTGACAAATGCATCCCGTAGTTTCACGAAATGGTTTGAGTTGAAGACAAGACCCAATAAAGACAACCCCAAAGAGAAGCACTTATGGAATTTAGATACCACCAATGCCTCTATTTCAGGTTATCTTGCTGAGTTTAAAATTTGAGAACAAGCAGTGCATATAGTTGTGTAAGTCAAGTAAAACTACCCCAACGAGTAGCACTTACTAAATGTAAACAAGACAAGTCAATGCTCCTGTTAGGGTAATACTTTTGACAAATGCATCCCGTAGTTTCACGGATTGGTTGGGAGTTGAATACAAGACCCAATCAAGACAACCCTAAAGAGAAGCACTTATGGAATTTAGATACCACCAATGCGTCTATTTCAGGTTATCTTGCTGAGTTTAAAATTTGAGAACAAGCAGTGCATATAGTTGTGTAAGTCAAGTAAAACTACCCAAGTAAAACTACCCAACAAGACAAGTCAATGCTCCTGTTAGGGTAATACTTTTGACAATGGCCGTAGTTTCACAGATTGGTTGGGTGTTGAAGACAAGACCCAGTCAAGACAACCCCAAAGAGAAGCACTTATGGAATCAAATTACCACCAATGCCTCTATTTCAGGTTATCTTGCTGAGTTTAAAATTTGAGAACAAGCAGTGCATATAGTTGTGTAAGTCAAGTAAAACTACCCCAACAAGTAGCACTTACTAAATGTAAACAAGACAAGTCAATGCTCCTGTTAGGGTAATACTTTTGACGAATGCATCCCGTAGTTTCATGGATTAGTTGGGAGTTGAAGACAAGACCCAATCAAGACAACCCCAAAGAGAAGCACTTATGGAATTTAGATACCACCAATGCCTCTATTTCAGGATATCTTGCTGAGTTTAAATTTGAGAACAAGCAGTAGATATGGTTGTGTAAGTCAAGTAAAACTACCCCAACAAGTAGCACTTACTAAATGTAAACAAGACAAGTCAATGCTCCTGTTAGGGTAATACTTTTGACAATGGCCGTAGTTTCACGGATTGGTTGGGCGTTGAAGACAAGACCCAGTCAAGACAACCCCAAAGAGAAGCACTTATGGAATCAAATTACCACCAATGCCTCTATTTCAGGTTATCTTGGAGAGTTTAAGTTTAACTGGTTAAGGATGGAAACAAGACAACCCCAAAGAGAAGCACTGAATAAGCCAACCTTTCTTGATCCTCAATGTAGTCTCACCTGGGGAAGATCATGGAATTATGTGGCAGGTCAGAATCTACTCATCTAATATAGAGGATGCTCCGCCAGGCCCTCCCCATTTTTTTGTGTGAAAAGCACCAATGATTTTGCAGACGGTTGTTAACGACCACACTTTTTACCCAGGTGAGCAATTCCTCATCACAAACAACTAGTATCAAGTAACAATTAGCATTTGATGAGGTGACAATCAAGATAACCCCAAAGAGAAGCACTTATGAAATAACAATACCACCAATGCCTCTATTTCAGGTTATCTTGAAGTGTTTAAGAAGGTTTTGAGAACATGCAGGGGATTTCACTGTGTAAGTCAAGTGAAAGTACCCCAACAAGTAGCACTTACTTAATTCAAAAAAAACAAGTCAATGCTTGAGTTAGGGTAATACGTTTGACAAATGCATCCCGTAGTTTCACGAAATGGTTTGAGTTGAAGACAGGACCCAATCAAGACAACCCCAAAGAGAAGCAGTTATGGAATTTAGATACCATCAATGCCTCTATTTCAGGTTATATTGCTGAGTTTAAAATTTGAGAACAAGCAGTGCATATAGTTGTGCAAGTCAAGTAAAACTACCCCAACAAGTAGCACTTACTATATGTAAACAAGACAAGTCAATGCTCCTGTTAGGGTAATACTTTTGACAAATGAATCCCGTAGTTTCACGGTTTGGCTGGGAGTTGAACACAAGACCCAATCAAGACAACCCCAAAGAGAAGCACTTATGGAATTTAGATACCACCAATGCCTCTATTTCAGGATATCTTGCTGAGTTTAAATTTGAGAACAAGCAGTAGATATGGTTGTGTAAGTCAAGTAAAACTACCCCAACAAGTAGCACTTACTAAATGTAAACAAGACAAGTCAATGCTCCTGTTAGGGTAATACTTTTGACAATGGCCGTAGTTTCACAGATTGGTTGGGTGTTGAAGACAAGACCCAGTCAAGACAACCCCAAAGAGAAGCACTTATGGAATCAAATTACCACCAATGCCTCTATTTCAGGTTATCTTGGAGAGTTTAAGTTTAACTGGTTAAGGATGGAAACAAGACAACCCCAAAGAGAAGCACTGAATAAGCCAACCTTTCTTGATCCTCAATGTAGTCTCACCTGGGGAAGATCATGGAATTATGTGGCAGGTCAGAATCTACTCATCTAATATAGAGGATGCTCCGCCAGGCCCTCCCCATTTTTTTGTTTGAAAAGCACCAACGATTTGGTAGACGGTTGTTAACGACCACACTTTTTACCCAGGTGAACAATTCCTCATCACAAACAACTAGTATCAAGTAACAATTAGCATTTGATGAGGTGACAATCAAGATAACCCCAAAGAGAAGCACTTATGGAATAACAACACCACCAATGCCTCTATTTCAGGTTATATTGAAGTGTTTAAGAAGGTTTTGAGAACATGCAGGGGATATGACTGTGTAAGTCAAGTAAAACTACCCCAACAAGTAGCACTTACTTACTTCAAAAAAGTCAAGTCAATGCTTGAGTTAGGGTAATACGTTTGACAAATGCATCCCGTAGTTTCACGAAATGGTTTGAGTTGAAGACAAGACCCAATCAAGACAACCCCAAAGAGAAGCACTTATGGAATTTAGATACCATCAATGCCTCTATTTCAGGTTATCTTGCTGAGTTTAAAATCTGAGAACGAGCAGTGTATATAGTTGTGTAAGTCAAGTAAAACTACCCCAACAAGTAGCACTTACTAAATGTAAACAAGACAAGTCAATGCTCCTGTAAGGGTAATACTTTTGACAAATGAATGCCGTAGTTTCACGGTTTGGTTGGGAGTTGAAGACAAGACCCAATCAAGACAACCCCAAAGAGAAGCACTTATGGAATTTAGATACCACCAATGCCTCTATTTCAGGTTATCTTGCTGAGTTTAAAATTTGAGAACAAGCAGTGCATATAGTTGTGTAAGTCAAGTAAAACTACCCCAACAAGTAGCACTTACTAAATGTAAACAAGACAAGTCAATGCTCCTGTTAGGGTAATACTTTTGACGAATGCATCCCGTAGTTTCATGGATTAGTTGGGAGTTGAAGACAAGACCCAATCAAGACAACCCCAAAGAGAAGCACTTATGGAATTTAGATACCACCAATGCCTCTATTTCAGGATATCTTGCTTAGTTTAAATTTGAGAACAAGCAGTAGATATGGTTGTGTAAGTCAAGTAAAACTACCCAAACAAGTAGCACTTACTAAATGTAAACAAGAGAAGTCAATGCTCCTGTTAGGGTAATACTTTTGACAATGGTCGTAGTTTCACGTATTGGTTGGGCGTTGAAGACAAGACCCAGTCAAGACAACCCCAAAGAGAAGCACTTATGGAATCAAATTACCACCAATGCCTCTATTTCAGGTTATCTTGGAGAGTTTAAGTTTAACTGGTTAAGGATGGAAACAAGACAACCCCAAAGAGAAGCACTGAATAAGCCAACCTTTCTTGATCCTCAATGTAGTCTCACCTGGGGAAGATCATGGAATTATGTGGCAGGTCAGAATCTACTCATCTAATATAGAGGATGCTCCGCCAGGCCCTCCCCATTTTTTTGTTTGAAAAGCACCAACGATTTGGTAGACGGTTGTTAACGACCACACTTTTTACCCTGGTGAACAATTCCTCATCACAAACAACTAGTATCAAGTAACAATTAGCATTTGATGAGGTGACAATCAAGATAACCCCAAAGAGAAGCACTTATGGAATAACAACACCACCAATGCCTCTATTTCAGGTTATATTGAAGTGTTTAAGAAGGTTTTGAGAACATGCAGGGGATATGACTGTGTAAGTCAAGTAAAACTACCCCAACAAGTAGCACTTACTAAATGTAAACAAGACAAGTCAATGCTCCTGTTAGGGTAATACTTTTGACAAATGAATCCCGTAGTTTCACGGTTTGGTTGGGAGTTGAAGACAAGACCCAATCAAGACAACCCCAAAGAGAAGCACTTATGGAATTTAGATACCACCAATGCCTCTATTTCAGGTTATCTCGCTGAGTTTAAAATTTGAGAACAAGCAGTGCATATAGTTGTGTAAGTCAAGTAAAACTACCCCAACAAGTAGCACTTACTAAATGTAAACAAGACAAGGCAATGCTCCTGTTAGGGTAATACTTTTGACAAATGAATCCCGTAGTTTCACGGTTTGGTTGGGAGTTGAAGACAAGACCCAATCAAGACAACCCCAAAGAGAAGCACTTATGGAATTTAGATACCACCAATGCCTCTATTTCAGGTTATCTTGCTGAGTTTAAAATTTGAGAACAAGCAGTGCATATAGTTGTGTAAGTCAAGTAAAACTACCCCAACAAGTCGCACTTACTAAATGTAAACAAGACAAGTCAAAATTCCTGTCATGGTAATACTTTTGACAAATGAATCCCGTAGTTTCACGGTTTGGTTGGGAGTTGACGACAAGACCCAATCAAGACAACCCCAAAGAGAAGCACTTATGGAATTTAGATACCACCAATGCCTCTATTTCAGGTTATCTTGCTGAGTTTAAATTTGAGAACAAGCAGTAGATATGGTTGTGTAAGTCAAGTAAAACTACCCCAACATTTAGCACTTACTAAATGTAAACAAGACAAGTCAATGCTCCTGTTAGGGTAATACTTTTGACAATGGCCTTAGTATCACGTATTGGTTTGTTGTTGAAGACAAGACCCAGTCAAGACAACCCCAAAGAGAAGCACTTATGGAATCAAATTACCACCAATGCCTCTATTTCAGGTTATCTTGGAGAGTTTAAGTTTAGCTGGTTAAGATGGAAACAAGACAACCCCAAAGAGAAGCACTGAATAACCCAACCTTTCTTGATCCTGAATGTAGTCTCACCTGGGGAAGATCATGGAATGATGTGGCAGGTCAGAATCTACTCATTTAATATAGAGGATGCTCCGCCAGGCCCTCCCCATTTTTTTGTTTGAAAAGCACCAACGATTTTGTAGACGGTTGTTAACGACCACACTTTTTTCCCAGGTGAACAATTCCTCATCACAAGCAACTAGTATCAAGCAACAATTAGCATTTGATGAGGTGACTATCAAGATAACCCCAAAGAGAAGCACTTATGGAATAACAATACCACCAATGCCTCTATTTCAGGTTATCGTGAAGTGTTTAAGAAGGTTTTGAGAACATGCAGGGGATATGACTGTGTTAGTCAAGTAAAACTACCCCAACAAGAAGCACTTACTTACTTCAAAAAAGTCAAGTCAATGCTTGAGTTAGGGTAATACGTTTGACAAATGCATCCCGTAGTTTCACGAAATGGTTTGAGTTGAAGACAAGACCCAATCAAGACAACCCCAAAGAGAAGCACTTATGGAATTTAGATACCACCAATGCCTCTATTTCAGGTTATCTTGCTGAGTTTAAAATTTGAGAACAAGCAGTGCATATAGTTGTGTAAGTCAAGTAAAACTATCCCAACGAGTAGCACTTACTAAATGTAAACAAGACAAGTCAATGCTCCTGTTAGGGTAATACTTTTGACAAATGCATCCCGTAGTTTCACGGATTGGTTGGGAGTTGAAGACAAGACCCAATCAAGACAACCCTAAAGAGAAGCACTTATGGAATTTAGATACCACCAATGCGTCTATTTCAGGTTATCTTGCTGAGTTTAAAATTTGAGAACAAGCAGTGCATATAGTTGTGTAAGTCAAGTAAAACTACCCAAGTAAAACTACCCAACAAGACAAGTCAATGCTCCTGTTAGGGTAATACTTTTGACAATGGCCGTAGTTTCACAGATTGGTTGGGTGTTGAAGACAAGACCCAGTCAAGACAACCCCAAAGAGATGCACTTATGGAATCAAATTACCACCAATGCCTCTATTTCAGGTTATCTTGCTGAGTTTAAAATTTGAGAACAAGCAGTGCATATAGTTGTGTAAGTCAAGTAAAACTACCCCAACAAGTAGCACTTACTAAATGTAAACAAGACAAGTCAATGCTCCTGTTAGGGTAATACTTTTGACAGTGCATCCCGTAGTTTCATGGATTAGTTGGGAGTTGAAGACAAGACCCAATCAAGACAACCCCAAAGAGAAGCACTTATGGAATTTAGATACCACCAATGCCTCTATTTCAGGATATCTTGCTGAGTTTAAATTTGAGAACAAGCAGTATATATGGTTGTGTAAGTCAAGTAAAACTACCCCAACAAGTAGCACTTACTAAATGTAAACAAGACAAGTCAATGCTCCTGTTAGGGTAATACTTTTGACAATGGCCGTAGTTTCACGGATTGGTTGGGCGTTGAAGACAAGACCCAGTCAAGACAACCCCAAAGAGAAGCACTTATGGAATCAAATTACCACCAATGCCTCTATTTCAGGTTATCTTGGAGAGTTTAAGTTTAACTGGTTAAGGATGGAAACAAGACAACCCCAAAGAGAAGCACTGAATAAGCCAACCTTTCTTGATCCTCAATGTAGTCTCACCTGGGGAAGATCATGGAATTATGTGGCAGGTCAGAATCTACTCATCTAATATAGAGGATGCTCCGCCAGGCCCTCCCCATTTTTTTGTTTGAAAAGCACCAACGATTTTGTAGACGGTTGTTAACGACCACACTTTTTACCCAGGTGAGCAATTCCTCATCACAAACAACTAGTATCAAGTAACAATTAGCATTTGATGAGGTGACAATCAAGATAACCCCAAAGAGAAGCACTTATGAAATAACAGTACCACCAATGCCTCTATTTCAGGTTATCTTGCTGAGTTTAAAATTTGAGAACAAGCCGTGCATATAGTTGTGTAAGTCAAGTAAAACTACCCCAACGAGTAGCACTTACTAAATGTAAACAAGACAAGTCAATGCTCCTGTTAGGGTAATACTTTTGACAAATGCATCCCGTAGTTTCACGGATTGGTTGGGAGTTGAAGACAAGACCCAATCAAGACAACCCTAAAGAGAAGCACTTATGGAATTTAGATACCACCAATGCGTCTATTTCAGGTTATCTTGCTGAGTTTAAAATTTGAGAACAAGCAGTGCATATAGTTGTGTAAGTCAAGTAAAACTACCCAAGTAAAACTACCCAACAAGACAAGTCAATGCTCCTGTTAGGGTAATACTTTTGACAAATGCATCCCGTAGTTTCACGGATTGGTTGGGAGTTGAAGACAAGACCCAATCAAGACAACCCTAAAGAGAAGCACTTATGGAATTTAGATACCACCAATGCGTCTATTTCAGGTTATCTTGCTGAGTTTAAAATTTGAGAACAAGCAGTGCATATAGTTGTGTAAGTCAAGTAAAACTACCCAAGTAAAACTACCCAACAAGACAAGTCAATGCTCCTGTTAGGGTAATACTTTTGACAATGGCCGTAGTTTCACAGATTGGTTGGGTGTTGAAGACAAGACCCAGTCAAGACAACCCCAAAGAGATGCACTTATGGAATCAAATTACCACCAATGCCTCTATTTCAGGTTATCTTGCTGAGTTTAAAATTTGAGAACAAGCAGTGCATATAGTTGTGTAAGTCAAGTAAAACTACCCCAACAAGTAGCACTTACTAAATGTAAACAAGACAAGTCAATGCTCCTGTTAGGGTAATACTTTTGACGAATGCATCCCGTAGTTTCATGGATTAGTTGGGAGTTGAAGACAAGACCCAATCAAGACAACCCCAAAGAGAAGCACTTATGGAATTTAGATACCACCAATGCCTCTATTTCAGGATATCTTGCTGAGTTTAAATTTGAGAACAAGCAGTAGATATGGTTGTGTAAGTCAAGTAAAACTACCCCAACAAGTAGCACTTACTAAATGTAAACAAGACAAGTCAATGCTCCTGTTAGGGTAATACTTTTGACAATGGCCGTAGTTTCACGGATTGGTTGGGCGTTGAAGACAAGACCCAGTGAAGACAACCCCAAAGAGAAGCACTTATGGAATCAAATTACCACCAATGCCTCTATTTCAGGTTATCTTGGAGAGTTTAAGTTTAACTGGTTAAGGATGGAAACAAGACAACCCCAAAGAGAAGCACTGAATAAGCCAACCTTTCTTGATCCTCAATGTAGTCTCACCTGGGGAAGATCATGGAATTATGTGGCAGGTCAGAATCTACTCATCTAATATAGAGGATGCTCCGCCAGGCCCTCCCCATTTTTTTGTTTGAAAAGCACCAACGATTTTGTAGACGGTTGTTAACGACCACACTTTTTACCCAGGTGAGCAATTCCTCATCACAAACAACTAGTATCAAGTAACAATTAGCATTTGATGAGGTGACAATCAAGATAACCCCAAAGAGAAGCACTTATGAAATAACAGTACCACCAATGCCTCTATTTCAGGTTATCTTGAAGTGTTTAAGAAGGTTTTGAGAACATGCAGGGGATTTCACTGTGTAAGTCAAGTGAAAGTACCCCAACAAGTAGCACTTACTTAATTCAAAAAAGACAAGTCAATGCTTGAGTTAGGGTAATACGTTTGACAAATGCATCCCGTAGTTTCACGAAATGGTTTGAGTTGAAGACAGGACCCAATCAAGACAACCCCAAAGAGAAGCACTTATGGAATTTAGATACCATCAATGCCTCTATTTCAGGTTATATTGCTGAGTTTAAAATTTGAGAACAAGCAGTGCATATAGTTGTGCAAGTCAAGTAAAACTACCCCAACAAGTAGCACTTACTATATGTAAACAAGACAAGTCAATGCTCCTGTTAGGGTAATACTTTTGACAAATGAATCCCGTAGTTTCACGGTTTGGCTGGGAGTTGAACACAAGACCCAATCAAGACAACCCCAAAGAGAAGCACTTATGGAATTTAGATACCACCAATGCCTCTATTTCAGGATATCTTGCTGAGTTTAAATTTGAGAACAAGCAGTAGATATGGTTGTGTAAGTCAAGTAAAACTACCCCAACAAGTAGCACTTACTAAATGTAAACAAGACAAGTCAATGCTCCTGTTAGGGTAATACTTTTGACAATGGCCTTAGTATAACGGATTGGTTGGGTGTTGAAGACAAGACCCAGTCAAGACAACCCCAAAGAGAAGCACTTATGGAATCAAATTACCACCAATGCCTCTATTTCAGGTTATCTTGGAGAGTTTAAGTTTAACTGGTTAAGGATGGAAACAAGACAACCCCAAAGAGAAGCACTGAATAACCCAACCTTTCTTGATCCTCAATGTAGTCTCACCTGAGGAAGATCATGGAATGATGTGGCAGGTCAGAATCTGCTCATGTAATATAGAGGATGCTCCCTCAGGCCCTCCCCATTTTTTTGTTTGAAAAGCACCAACGATTTGGTAGACGGTTGTTAACGACCACACTTTTTACCCAGGTGAACAATTCCTCATCACAAACAACTAGTATCAAGTAACAATAAGCATTTGATGAGTTGACAATCAAGATAACCTCAAAGAGAAGCACTTATGGAATAACAATACCACCAATGCCTCTATTTCAGGTTATCTTGAAGTGTTTAAGAAGGTTTTGAGAACATGCAGGGGATATGACTGTGTAAGTCAAGTAAAAGTACCCCAACAAGTAGCACTTACTTAATTCAAAAAAGACAAGTCAATGCTTGAGTTAGGGTAATACGTTTGACAAATGCATCCCGTAGTTTCACGAAATGGTTTGAGTTGAAGACAAGACCCAATAAAGACAACCCCAAAGAGAAGCACTTATGGAATTTAGATACCACCAATGCCTCTATTTCAGGTTATCTTGCTGAGTTTAAAATTTGAGAACAAGCAGTTTATATAGTTGTGTAAGTCAAGTAAAACTACCCCAACGAGTAGCACTTACTAAATGTAAACAAGACAAGTCAATGCTCCTGTTAGGGTTATACTTTTGACAAATGCATCCCGTAGTTTCACGGATTGGTTGGGAGTTGAATACAAGACCCAATCAAGACAACCCTAAAGAGAAGCACTTATGGAATTTAGATACCACCAATGCGTCTATTTCAGGTTATCTTGCTGAGTTTAAAATTTGAGAACAAGCAGTGCATATAGTTGTGTAAGTCAAGTAAAACTACCCAAGTAAAACTACCCAACAAGACAAGTCAATGCTCCTGTTAGGGTAATACTTTTGACAATGGCCGTAGTTTCACAGATTGGTTGGGTGTTGAAGACAAGACCCAGTCAAGACAACCCCAAAGAGAAGCACTTATGGAATCAAATTACCACCAATGCCTCTATTTCAGGTTATCTTGCTGAGTTTAAAATTTGAGAACAAGCAGTGCATATAGTTGTGTAAGTCAAGTAAAACTACCCCAACAAGTAGCACTTACTAAATGTAAACAAGACAAGTCAATGCTCCTGTTAGGGTAATACTTTTGACGAATGCATCCCGTAGTTTCATGGATTAGTTGGGAGTTGAAGACAAGACCCAATCAAGACAACCCCAAAGAGAAGCACTTATGGAATTTAGATACCACCAATGCCTCTATTTCAGGATATCTTGCTGAGTTTAAATTTGAGAACAAGCAGTAGATATGGTTGTGTAAGTCAAGTAAAACTACCCCAACAAGTAGCACTTACTAAATGTAAACAAGACAAGTCAATGCTCCTGTTAGGGTAATACTTTTGACAATGGCCGTAGTTTCACGGATTGGTTGGGCGTTGAAGACAAGACCCAGTCAAGACAACCCCAAAGAGAAGCACTTATGGAATCAAATTACCACCAATGCCTCTATTTCAGGTTATCTTGAAGTGTTTAAGAAGCTTTTGAGAACATGCAGGGGATATGACTGTGTAAGTCAAGTAAAAGTACCCCAACAAGTAGCACTTACTTAATTTAAAAAAAACAAGTCAATGCTTGAGTTAGGGTAATACGTTTGACAAATGCATCCCGTAGTTTCACGAAATGGTTTGAGTTGAAGACAAGACCCAATAAAGACAACCCCAAAGAGAAGCACTTATGGAATTTAGATACCACCAATGCCTCTATTTCAGGTTATCTTGCAGAGTTTAAAATCTGAGAACAAGTAGTGTATATAGTTGTGTAAGTCAAGTAAAACTACCCCAACAAGTAGCACTTACTAAATTTAAACAAGACAAGTCAATGCTCCTGTTAGGGTAATACTTTTGACAAATGAATCCCGTACTTTCACGGTTTGGTTGGGAGTTGAAGACAAGACCCAATCAAGACAACCCCAAAGAGAAGCACTTATGGAATTTAGATACCACCAATGCCTCTATTTCAGGTTATCTTGCAGAGTTTAAAATCTGAGAACAAGTAGTGTATATAGTTGTGTAAGTCAAGTAAAACTACCCCAACAAGTAGCACTTACTAAATTTAAACAAGACAAGTCAATGCTCCTGTTAGGGTAATACTTTTGACAAATGAATCCCGTACTTTCACGGTTTGGTTGGGAGTTGAAGACAAGACCCAATCAAGACAACCCCAAAGAGAAGCACTTATGGAATTTAGATACCACCAATGCCTCTATTTCAGGTTATCTTGCTGAGTTTAAAATTTAAGAACAAGCAGTGCATATAGTTGTGTAAGTCAAGTAAAACTACCCCAACAAGTAGCACTTACTAAATTTAAACAAGACAAGTCAATGCTCCTGTTAGGGTAATACTTTTGACAAATGAATCCCGTAGTTTCACGGTTTGGTTGGGAGTTGAAGACAAGACCCAATAAAGACAACCCCAAAGAGAAGCACTTATGGAATTTAGATACCACCAATGCCTCTATTTCAGGTTATCTTGCGGAGTTTAAAATCTGAGAACAAGCAGTGTATATAGTTGTGTAAGTCAAGTAAAACTACCCCAACAAGTAGCACTTACTAAATGTAAACAAGACAAGTCAATGCTCCTGTTAGGGTAATACTTTTGACAATGGCCTTAGTATAACGGATTGGTTGGTCGTTGAAGACAAGACCCAGTCAAGACAACCCCAAAGAGAAGCTCTTATGGAATCAAATTACCACCAATGCCTCTATTTCAGGTTATCTTGGAGAGTTTAAGTTTAGCTGGTTAAGGATGGAAACAAGAAAACCCCAAAGAGAAACACTGAATAACCCAACCTTTCTTGATCCTGAATGTAGTCTCACCTGGGGAAGATCATGGAATGATGTGGCAGGTCAGAATCCACTCATTTAATATAGAGGATGCTCCGCCAGGCCCTCCCCATTTTTTTGTTTGAAAAGCACCAACGATTTTGTAGACGGTTGTTAACGACCACACTTTTTTCCCAGGTGAACAATTCCTCATCACAAGCAACTAGTATCAAGCAACAATTAGCATTTGATGAGGTGACAATCAAGATAACCCCAAAGAGAAGCACTTATGGAATAACAATACCACCAATGCCTCTATTTCAGGTTATCGTGAAGTGTTTAAGAAGGTTTTGAGAACATGCAGGGGATATGACTGTGTTAGTCAAGTAAAACTACCCCAACAAGAAGCACTTACTTATTTCAAAAAAGTCAAGTCAATGCTTGAGTTAGGGTAATACGTTTGACAAATGCATCCCGTAGTTTCACGAAATGGTTTGAGTTGAAGACAAGACCCAATCAAGACAACCCCAAAGAGAAGCACTTATGGAATTTAGATACCATCAATGCCTCTATTTCAGGTTATCTTGCTGAGTTTAAAATCTGAGAACAAGCAGTGTATATAGTTGTGTAAGTCAAGTAAAGCTACCCCAACAAGTAGCACTTACTAAATGTAAACAAGACAAGTCAATGCTCCTGTAAGGGTAATACTTTTGACAAATGAATGCCGTAGTTTCACGGTTTGGTTGGGAGTTGAAGACAAGACCCAATCAAGACAACCCCAAAGAGAAGCACTTATGGAATATAGATACCACCAATGCCTCTATTTCAGGTTATCTTGCTGAGTTTAAAATTTAAGAACAAGCAGTGCATATAGTTGTGTAAGTCAAGAAAAACTACCCCAACAAGTAGCACTTACTAAATTTAAACAAGACAAGTCAATGCTCCTGTTAGGGTAATACTTTTGACAAATGAATCCCGTAGTTTCACGGTTTGGTTGAGAGTTGAAGACAAGACCCAATAAAGACAACCCCAAAGAGAAGCACTTATGGAATTTAGATACCACCAATGCCTCTATTTCAGGTTATCTTGCGGAGTTTAAAATCTGAGAACAAGCAGTGTATATAGTTGTGTAAGTCAAGTAAAACTACCCCAACAAGTAGCACTTCCTAAATGTAAACAAGACAAGTCAATGCTCCTGTTAGGGTAATACTTTTGACAATGGCCTTAGTATAACGGATTGGTTGGTCGTTGAAGACAAGACCCAGTCAAGACAACCCCAAAGAGAAGCACTTATGGAATCAAATTATCACCAATGCCTCTATTTCAGGTTATCTTGGAGAGTTTAAGTTTAGCTGGTTAAGGATGGAAACAAGACAACCCCAAAGAGAAGCACTGAATAACCCAACCTTTCTTGATCCTGAATGTAGTCTCACCTGGGGAAGATCATGGAATGATGTGGCAGGTCAGAATCTACTCATTTAATATAGAGGATGCTCCGCCAGGCCCTCCCCATTTTTCTTGTTTGAAAAGCACCAACGATTTTGTAGACGGTTGTTAACGACCACACTTTTTTCCCAGGTGAACAATTCCTCATCACAAGCAACTAGTATCAAGCAACAATTAGCATTTGATGAGGTGACTATCAAGATAACCCCAAAGAGAAGCACTTATGGAATAACAATACCACCAATGCCTCTATTTCAGGTTATCGTGAAGTGTTTAAGAAGGTTTTGAGAACATGCAGGGGATATGACTGTGTTAGTCAAGTAAAACTACCCCAACAAGAAGCACTTACTTACTTCAAAAAAGTCAAGTCAATGCTTGAGTTAGGGTAATACGTTTGACAAATGCATCCCGTAGTTTCACGAAATGGTTTGAGTTGAAGACAAGACCCAATAAAGACAACCCCAAAGAGAAGCACTTATGGAATTTAGATACCACCAATGCCTCTATTTCAGGTTATCTTGCAGAGTTTAAAATCTGAGAACAAGTAGTGTATATAGTTGTGTAAGTCAAGTAAAACTACCCCAACAAGTAGCACTTACTAAATTTAAACAAGACAAGTCAATGCTCCTGTTAGGGTAATACTTTTGACAAATGAATCCCGTACTTTCACGGTTTGGTTGGGAGTTGAAGACAAGACCCAATCAAGACAACCCCAAAGAGAAGCACTTATGGAATTTAGATACCACCAATGCCTCTATTTCAGGTTATCTTGCAGAGTTTAAAATCTGAGAACAAGTAGTGTATATAGTTGTGTAAGTCAAGTAAAACTACCCCAACAAGTAGCACTTACTAAATTTAAACAAGACAAGTCAATGCTCCTGTTAGGGTAATACTTTTGACAAATGAATCCCGTACTTTCACGGTTTGGTTGGGAGTTGAAGACAAGACCCAATCAAGACAACCCCAAAGAGAAGCACTTATGGAATTTAGATACCACCAATGCCTCTATTTCAGGTTATCTTGCTGAGTTTAAAATTTAAGAACAAGCAGTGCATATAGTTGTGTAAGTCAAGTAAAACTACCCCAACAAGTAGCACTTACTAAATTTAAACAAGACAAGTCAATGCTCCTGTTAGGGTAATACTTTTGACAAATGAATCCCGTAGTTTCACGGTTTGGTTGGGAGTTGAAGACAAGACCCAATAAAGACAACCCCAAAGAGAAGCACTTATGGAATTTAGATACCACCAATGCCTCTATTTCAGGTTATCTTGCGGAGTTTAAAATCTGAGAACAAGCAGTGTATATAGTTGTGTAAGTCAAGTAAAACTACCCCAACAAGTAGCACTTACTAAATGTAAACAAGACAAGTCAATGCTCCTGTTAGGGTAATACTTTTGACAATGGCCTTAGTATAACGGATTGGTTGGTCGTTGAAGACAAGACCCAGTCAAGACAACCCCAAAGAGAAGCACTTATGGAATCAAATTACCACCAATGCCTCTATTTCAGGTTATCTTGGAGAGTTTAAGTTTAGCTGGTTAAGGATGGAAACAAGAAAACCCCAAAGAGAAGCACTGAATAACCCAACCTTTCTTGATCCTGAATGTAGTCTCACCTGGGGAAGATCATGGAATGATGTGGCAGGTCAGAATCCACTCATTTAATATAGAGGATGCTCCGCCAGGCCCTCCCCATTTTTTTGTTTGAAAAGCACCAACGATTTTGTAGACGGTTGCTAACGACCACACTTTTTTCCCAGGTGAACAATTCCTCATCACAAGCAACTAGTATCAAGCAACAATTAGCATTTGATGAGGTGACAATCAAGATAACCCCAAAGAGAAGCACTTATGGAATAACAATACCACCAATGCCTCTATTTCAGGTTATCTTGAAGTGTTTAAGAAGGTTTTGAGAACATGCAGGGGATATGACTGTGTTAGTCAAGTAAAACTACCCCAACAAGAAGCACTTACTTATTTCAAAAAAGTCAAGTCAATGCTTGAGTTAGGGTAATACGTTTGACAAATGCATCCCGTAGTTTCACGAAATGGTTTGAGTTGAAGACAAGACCCAATCAAGACAACCCCAAAGAGAAGCAATTATGGAATTTAGATACCATCAATGCCTCTATTTCAGGTTATCTTGCTGAGTTTAAAATCTGAGAACAAGCAGTGTATATAGTTGTGTAAGTCAAGTAAAGCTACCCCAACAAGTAGCACTTACTAAATGTAAACAAGACAAGTCAATGCTCCTGTAAGGGTAATACTTTTGACAAATGAATGCCGTAGTTTCACGGTTTGGTTGGGAGTTGAAGACAAGACCCAATCAAGACAACCCCAAAGAGAAGCACTTATGGAATATAGATACCACCAATGCCTCTATTTCTGGTTATCTTGCTGAGTTTAAAATTTAAGAACAAGCAGTGCATATAGTTGTGTAAGTCAAGAAAAACTACCCCAACAAGTAGCACTTACTAAATTTAAACAAGACAAGTCAATGCTCCTGTTAGGGTAATACTTTTGACAAATGAATCCCGTAGTTTCATGGTTTGGTTGAGAGTTGAAGACAAGACCCAATAAAGACAACCCCAAAGAGAAGCACTTATGGAATTTAGATACCACCAATGCCTCTATTTCAGGTTATCTTGCGGACTTTAAAATCTGAGAACAAGCAGTGTATATAGTTGTGTAAGTCAAGTAAAACTACCCCAACAAGTAGCACTTCCTAAATGTAAACAAGACAAGTCAATGCTCCTGTTAGGGTAATACTTTTGACAATGGCCTTAGTATAACGGATTGGTTGGTCGTTGAAGACAAGACCCAGTCAAGACAACCCCAAAGAGAAGCACTTATGGAATCAAATTATCACCAATGCCTCTATTTCAGGTTATCTTGGAGAGTTTAAGTTTAGCTGGTTAAGGATGGAAACAAGACAACCCCAAAGAGAAGCACTGAATAACCCAACCTTTCTTGATCCTGAATGTAGTCTCACCTGGGGAAGATCATGGAATGATGTGGCAGGTCAGAATCTACTCATTTAATATAGAGGATGCTCCGCCAGGCCCTCCCCATTTTTCTTGTTTGAAAAGCACCAACGATTTTGTAGACGGTTGTTAACGACCACACTTTTTTCCCAGGTGAACAATTCCTCATCACAAGCAACTAGTATCAAGCAACAATTAGCATTTGATGAGGTGACTATCAAGATAACCCCAAAGAGAAGCACTTATGGAATAACAATACCACCAATGCCTCTATTTCAGGTTATCGTGAAGTGTTTAAGAAGGTTTTGAGAACATGCAGGGGATATGACTGTGTTAGTCAAGTAAAACTACCCCAACAAGAAGCACTTACTTACTTCAAAAAAGTCAAGTCAATGCTTGAGTTAGGGTAATACGTTTGACAAATGCATCCCGTAGTTTCACGAAATGGTTTGAGTTGAAGACAAGACCAAATCAAGACAACCAGAAAGAGAAGCACTTATGGAATTTAGATACCATCAATGCCTCTATTTCAGGTTATCTTGCTGAGTTTAAAATCTGAGAACAAGCAGTGTATATAGTTGTGTAAGTCAAGTAAAACTACCCCAACAAGTAGCACTTACTAAATGTAAACAAGACAAGTCAATGCTCCTGTAAGGGTAATACTTTTGACAAATGAATGCCGTAGTTTCACGGTTTGGTTGGGAGTTGAAGACAAGACCCAATCAAGACAACCCCAAAGAGAAGCACTTATGGAATTTAGATACAACCAATGCCTCTATTTCAGGTTATCTTGCTGAGTTTAAAATTTGAGAACAAGCAGTGCATATAGTTGTGTAAGTCAAGTAAAACTACCCCAACAAGTAGCACTTACTAAATGTAAACAAGACAAGTCAATGCTCCTGTTAGGGTAATACTTTTGACGAATGCATCCCGTAGTTTCATGGATTAGTTGGGAGTTGAAGACAAGACCCAATCAAGACAACCCCAAAGAGAAGCACTTATGGAATTTAGATACCACCAATGCCTCTATTTCAGGATATCTTGCTTAGTTTAAATTTGAGAACAAGCAGTAGATATGGTTGTGTAAGTCAAGTAAAACTACCCCAACAAGTAGCACTTACTAAATGTAAACAAGAGAAGTCAATGCTCCTGTTAGGGTAATACTTTTGACAATGGTCGTAGTTTCACGGATTGGTTGGGCGTTGAAGACAAGACCCAGTCAAGACAACCCCAAAGAGAAGCACTTATGGAATCAAATTACCACCAATGCCTCTATTTCAGGTTATCTTGGAGAGTTTAAGTTTAACTGGTTAAGGATGGAAACAAGACAACCCCAAAGAGAAGCACTGAATAAGCCAACCTTTCTTGATCCTCAATGTAGTCTCACCTGGGGAAGATCATGGAATTATGTGGCAGCTCAGAATCTACTCATCTAATATAGAGGATGCTCCGCCAGGCCCTCCCCATTTTTTTGTTTGAAAAGCACCAACGATTTGGTAGACGGTTGTTAACGACCACACTTTTTACCCTGGTGAACAATTCCTCATCACAAACAACTAGTATCAAGTAACAATTAGCATTTGATGAGGTGACAATCAAGATAACCCCAAAGAGAAGCACTTATGGAATAACAACACCACCAATGCCTCTATTTCAGGTTATATTGAAGTGTTTAAGAAGGTTTTGAGAACATGCAGGGGATATGACTGTGTAAGTCAAGTAAAACTACCCCAACAAGTAGCACTTACTAAATGTAAACAAGACAAGTCAATGCTCCTGTTAGGGTAATACTTTTGACAAATGAATCCCGTAGTTTCACGGTTTGGTTGGGAGTTGAAGACAAGACCCAATCAAGACAACCCCAAAGAGAAGCACTTATGGAATTTAGATACCACCAATGCCTCTATTTCAGGTTATCTTGCTGAGTTTAAAATTTGAGAACAAGCAGTGCATATAGTTGTGTAAGTCAAGTAAAACTACCCCAACAAGTAGCACTTACTAAATGTAAACAAGACAAGGCAATGCTCCTGTTAGGGTAATACTTTTGACAAATGAATCCCGTAGTTTCACGGTTTGGTTGGGAGTTGAAGACAAGACCCAATCAAGACAACCCCAAAGAGAAGCACTTATGGAATTTAGATACCACCAATGCCTCTATTTCAGGTTATCTTGCTGAGTTTAAAATTTGAGAACAAGCAGTGCATATAGTTGTGTAAGTCAAGTAAAACTACCCCAACAAGTCGCACTTACTAAATGTAAACAAGACAAGTCAAAATTCCTGTCATGGTAATACTTTTGACAAATGAATCCCGTAGTTTCACGGTTTGGTTGGGAGTTGACGACAAGACCCAATCAAGACAACCCCAAAGAGAAGCACTTATGGAATTTAGATACCACCAATGCCTCTATTTCAGGTTATCTTGCTGAGTTTAAATTTGAGAACAAGCAGTAGATATGGTTGTGTAAGTCAAGTAAAACTACCCCAACATTTAGCACTTACTAAATGTAAACAAGACAAGTCAATGCTCCTGTTAGGGTAATACTTTTGACAATGGCCTTTGTATCACGTATTGGTTTGTTGTTGAAGACAAGACCCAGTCAAGACAACCCCAAAGAGAAGCACTTATGGAATCAAATAACCACCAATGCCTCTATTTCAGGTTATCTTGGAGAGTTTAAGTTTAACTGGTTAAGGATGGAAACAAGACAACCCCAAAGAGAAGCACTGAATAACCCAACCTTTCTTGATCCTGAATGTAGTCTCACCTGGGGCAAATCATGGAATGATGTGGCAGGTCAGAATCTACTCATTTAATATAGAGGATGCTCCGCCAGGCCCTCCCCATTTTTTTGTTTGAAAAGCACCAACGATTTTGTAGACGGTTGTTAACGACCACACTTTTTTCCCAGGTGAACAATTCCTCATCACAAGCAACTAGTATCAAGCAACAATTAGCATTTGATGAGGTGACAATCAAGATAACCCCAAAGAGAAGCACTTATGGAATAACAATACCACCAATGCCTCTATTTCAGGTTATCGTGAAGTGTTTAAGAAGGTTTTGAGAACATGCAGGGGATATAACTGTGTTAGTCAAGTAAAACTACCCCAACAAGAAGCACTTACTTATTTCAAAAAAGTCAAGTCAATGCTTGAGTTAGGGTAATACGTTTGACGAATGCATCCCGTAGTTTCACAAAATGGTTTGAGTTGAAGACAAGACCCAATCAAGACAACCCCAAAGAGAAGCACTTATGGAATTTAGATACCATCAATGCCTCTATTTCAGGTTATCTTGCTGAGTTTAAAATCTGAGAACAAGCAGTGTATATAGTTGTGTAAGTCAAGTAAAACTACCCCAACAAGTAGCACTTACTAAATGTAAACAAGACAAGTCAATGCTCCTGTTACGGTAATATTTTTGACAAATGAATGCCGTAGTTTCACGGTTTGGTTGGGAGTTGAAGACAAGACCCAATCAAGACAACCCCAAAGAGAAGCACTTATGGAATTTAGATACCACCAATGCCTCTATTTCAGGTTATCTTGCTGAGTTTAAAATTTGAGAACAAGCAGTGCATATAGTTGTGTAAGTCAAGTAAAACTACCCCAACAAGTAGCACTTACTAAATGTAAACAAGACAAGTCAATGCTCCTGTTAGGGTAACACTTTTGACAAATGAATCCCGTAGTTTCACGGTTTGGTTGGGAGTTGACGACAAGACCCAATCAAGACAACCCCAAAGATAAGCACTTATGGAATTTAGATACCACCAATGCCTCTATTTCAGGT
The DNA here is from genome assembly GCF_949987615.1 of Pollachius pollachius. Classification (NCBI taxonomy): domain Eukaryota; kingdom Metazoa; phylum Chordata; class Actinopteri; order Gadiformes; family Gadidae; genus Pollachius; species Pollachius pollachius. The sequence continues at coordinate 11,200,178 of NC_136953.1, read as the reverse complement.
TATCTTGCTGAGTTTAAATTTGAGAACAAGCAGTAGATATGGTTGTGTAAGTCAAGTAAAACTACCCCAACATTTAGCACTTACTAAATGTAAACAAGACAAGTCAATGCTCCTGTTAGGGTAATACTTTTGACAATGGCCTTAGTATCACGTATTGGTTTGTTGTTGAAGACAAGACCCAGTCAAGACAACCCCAAAGAGAAGCACTTATGGAATCAAATAACCACCAATGCCTCTATTTCAGGTTATCTTGGAGAGTTTAAGTTTAACTGGTTAAGGATGGAAACAAGACAACCCCAAAGAGAAGCACTGAATAAGCCAACCTTTCTTGATCCTCAATGTAGTCTCACCTGGGGAAGATCATGGAATTATGTGGCAGGTCAGAATCTACTCATCTAATATAGAGGATGCTCCGCCAGGCCCTCCCCAATTTTTTGTTTGAAAAGCACCAACGATTTTGTAGACGGTTGTTAACGACCACACTTTTTTCCCAGGTGAACAATTCCTCATCACAAGCAACTAGTATCAAGCAACAATTAGCATTTGATGAGGTGACAATCAAGATAACCCCAAAGAGAAGCACTTATGGAATAACAATACCACCAATGCCTCTATTTCAGGTTATCGTGAAGTGTTTAAGAAGGTTTTGAGAACATGCAGGGGATATGACTGTGTTAGTCAAGTAAAACTGCCCCAACAAGAAGCACTTACTTATTTCAAAAAAGTCAAGTCAATGCGTGAGTTAGGGTAATACGTTTGACAAATGCATCCCGTAGTTTCACGAAATGGTTTGAGTTGAAGACAAGACCCAATCAAGACAACCCCAAAGAGAAGCACTTATGGAATTTAGATACCATCAATGCCTCTATTTCAGGTTATCTTGCTGAGTTTAAAATCTGAGAACAAGCAGTGTATATAGTTGTGTAAGTCAAGTAAAACTACCCCAACAAGTAGCACTTACTAAATGTAAACAAGACAAGTCAATGCTCCTGTTAGGGTAATATTTTTGACAAATGAATGCCGTAGTTTCACGGTTTGGTTGGGAGTTGAAGACAAGACCCAATCAAGACAACCCCAAAGAGAAGCACTTATGGAATTTAGATACCACCAATGCCTCTATTTCAGGTTATCTTGCTGAGTTTAAAATTTGAGAACAAGCAGTGCATATAGTTGTGTAAGTCAAGTAAAACTACCCCAACAAGTAGCACTTACTAAATGTAAACAAGACAAGTCAATGCTCCTGTTAGGGTAACACTTTTGACGAATGCATCCCGTAGTTTCATGGATTAGTTGGGAGTTGAAGACAAGACCCAATCAAGACAACCCCAAAGAGAAGCACTTATGGAATTTAGATACCACCAATGCCTCTATTTCAGGATATCTTGCTGAGTTTAAATTTGAGAACAAGCAGTAGATATGGTTGTGTAAGTCAAGTAAAACTACCCCAACAAGTAGCACTTACTAAATGTAAACAAGACAAGTAAATGCTCCTGTTAGGGTAATACTTTTGACAATTGCCGTAGTTTCACGGATTGGTTGGGCGTTGAAGACAAGACCCAGTCAAGACAACCCCAAAGAGAAGCACTTATGGAATCAAATTACCACCAATGCCTCTATTTCAGGTTATCTTGGAGAGTTTAAGTTTAACTGGTTAAGGATGGAAACAAGACAACCCCAAAGAGAAGCACTGAATAAGCCAACCTTTCTTGATCCTCAATGTAGTCTCACCTGGGGAAGATCATGGAATTATGTGGCAGGTCAGAATCTACTCATCTAATATAGAGGATGCTCCGCCAGGCCCTCCCCATTTTTTTGTTTGAAAAGCACCAACGATTTGGTAGACGGTTGTTAACGACCACACTTTTTACCCAGGTGAACAATTCCTCATCACAAACAACTAGTATCAAGTAACAATTAGCATTTGATGAGGTGACAATCAAGATAACCCCAAAGAGAAGCACTTATGGAATAACAACACCACCAATGCCTCTATTTCAGGTTATATTGAAGTGTTTAAGAAGGTTTTGAGAACATGCAGGGGATATGACTGTGTAAGTCAAGTAAAACTACCCCAACAAGTAGCACTTACTAAATGTAAACAAGACAAGTCAATGCTCCTGTTAGGGTAATATTTTTGACAAATGAATGCCGTAGTTTCACGGTTTGGTTGGGAGTTGAAGACAAGACCCAATCAAGACAACCCCAAAGAGAAGCACTTATGGAATTTAGATACCACCAATGCCTCTATTTCAGGTTATCTTGCTGAGTTTAAAATTTGAGAACAAGCAGTGCATATAGTTGTGTAAGTCAAGTAAAACTACCCCAACAAGTAGCACTTACTAAATGTAAACAAGACAAGTCAATGCTCCTGTTAGGGTAACACTTTTGACGAATGCATCCCGTAGTTTCATGGATTAGTTGGGAGTTGAAGACAAGACCCAATCAAGACAACCCCAAAGAGAAGCACTTATGGAATTTAGATACCACCAATGCCTCTATTTCAGCATATCTTGCTGAGTTTAAATTTGAGAACAAGCAGTAGATATGGTTGTGTAAGTCAAGTAAAACTACCCCAACAAGTAGCACTTACTAAATGTAAACAAGACAAGTCAATGCTCCTGTTAGGGTAATACTTTTGACAATTGCCGTAGTTTCACGGATTGGTTGGGCGTTGAAGACAAGACCCAGTCAAGACAACCCCAAAGAGAAGCACTTATGGAATCAAATTACCATCAATGCCTCTATTTCAGGTTATCTTGGAGAGTTTAAGTTTAACTGGTTAAGGATGGAAACAAGACAACCCCAAAGAGAAGCACTGAATAAGCCAACCTTTCTTGATCCTCAATGTAGTCTCACCTGGGGAAGATCATGGAATTATGTGGCAGGTCAGAATCTACTCATCTAATATAGAGGATGCTCCGCCAGGCCCTCCCCATTTTTTTGTTTGAAAAGCACCAACGATTTGGTAGACGGTTGTTAACGACCACACTTTTCACCCAGGTGAACAATTCCTCATCACAAACAACTAGTATCAAGTAACAATTAGCATTTGATGAGGTGACAATCAAGATAACCCCAAAGAGAAGCACTTATGGAATAACAACACCACCAATGCCTCTATTTCAGGTTATATTGAAGTGTTTAAGAAGGTTTTGAGAACATGCAGGGGATATGACTGTGTAAGTCAAGTAAAACTACCCCAACAAGTAGCACTTACTAAATGTAAACAAGACAAGTCAATGCTCCTGTTAGGGTAATACTTTTGACAAATGCATCCCGTAGTTTCACGGATTGGTTGGGTGTTGAAGACAAGACCCAATCAAGACAACCCCAAAGAGAAGCACTTATGGAATTTAGATACCACCAATGCCTCTATTTCAGGTTATCTTACTGAGTTTAAAATTTGAGAACAAGCAGTGCATATAGTTGTGTAAGTCAAGTAAAACTACACCAACGAGTAGCACTTACTAAATGTAAACAAGACAAGTCAATGCGCCTGTTAGGGTAATACTTTTGACAATGTCCTTAGTATCACGGATTGGTTGGTCGTTGAAGACAAGACCCAGTGAAGACAACCCCAAAGAGAAGCACTTATGGAATCAAATTACCACCAATGCCTCTATTTCAGGTTATCTTGGAGAGTTTAAGTTTAACTGGTTAAGGATGGAAACAAGACAACCCCAAAGAGAAGCACTGAATAAGCCAACCTTTCTTGATCCTCAATGTAGTCTCACCTGGGGAAGATCATGGAATGATGTGGCAGGTCAGAATCTGCTCATCTAATATAGAGGATGCTCCGCCAGGCCCTCCCCATTTTTTTGCTTGAAAAGCACCAACGATTTGGTAGACGGTTGTTAACGACCACACTTTTTACCCAGGTGAACAATTCCTCATCACAAACAACTAGTATCAAGTAACAATTAGCATTTGATGAGGTGACAATCAAGATAACCCCAAAGAGAAGCACTTATGGAATAACAATACCACCAATGCCTCTATTTCAGGTTATCTTGAAGTGTTTAAGAAGCTTTTGAGAACATGCAGGGGATATGACTGTGTAAGTCAAGTAAAAGTACCCCAACAAGTAGCACTTACTTAATTCAAAAAAGACAAGTCAATGCTTGAGTTAGGGTAATACGTTTGACAAATGCATCCCGTAGTTTCACGAAATGGTTTGAGTTGAAGACAAGACCCAATAAAGACAACCCCAAAGAGAAGCACTTATGGAATTTAGATACCACCAATGCCTCTATTTCAGGTTATCTTGCAGAGTTTAAAATCTGAGAACAAGTAGTGTATATAGTTGTGTAAGTCAAGTAAAACTACCCCAACAAGTAGCACTTACTAAATTTAAACAAGACAAGTCAATGCTCCTGTTAGGGTAATACTTTTGACAAATGAATCCCGTACTTTCACGGTTTGGTTGGGAGTTGAAGACAAGACCCAATCAAGACAACCCCAAAGAAACACTTATGGAATTTAGATACCACCAATGCCTCTATTTCAGGTTATCTTGCTGAGTTTAAAATTTAACAACAAGCAGTGCATATAGTTGTGTAAGTCAAGTAAAACTACCCCAACAAGTAGCACTTACTAAATTTAAACAAGACAAGTCAATGCTCCTGTTAGGGTAATACTTTTGACAAATGAATCCCGTAGTTTCACGGTTTGGTTGGGAGTTGAAGACAAGACCCAATAAAGACAACCCCAAAGAGAAGCACTTATGGAATTTAGATACCACCAATGCCTCTATTTCAGGTTATCTTGCGGAGTTTAAAATCTGAGAACAAGCAGTGTATATAGTTGTGTAAGTCAAGTAAAACTACCCCAACAAGTAGCACTTACTAAATGTAAACAAGACAAGTCAATGCTCCTGTTAGGGTAATACTTTTGACAATGGCCTTAGTATAACGGATTGGTTGGTCGTTGAAGACAAGACCCAGTCAAGACAACCCCAAAGAGAAGCACTTATGGAATCAAATTACCACCAATGCCTCTATTTCAGGTTATCTTGGAGAGTTTAAGTTTAGCTGGTTAAGGATGGAAACAAGACAACCCCAAAGAGAAGCACTGAATAACCGAACCTTTCTTGATCCTGAATGTAGTCTCACCTGGGGAAGATCATGGAATGATGTGGCAGGTAAGAATCTACTCATTTAATATAGAGGATGCTCCGCCAGGCCCTCCCCATTTTTTTGTTTGAAAAGCACCAACGATTTTGTAGACGGTTGTTAACGACCACACTTTTTTCCCAGGTGAACAATTCCTCATCACAAGCAACTAGTATCAAGCAACAATTAGCATTTGATGAGGTGACAATCAAGATAACCCCAAAGAGAAGCACTTATGGAATAACAATACCACCAATGCCTCTATTTCAGGTTATCGTGAAGTGTTTAAGAAGGTTTTGAGAACATGCAGGGGATATGACTGTGTTAGTCAAGTAAAACTACCCCAACAAGAAGCACTTACTTATTTCAAAAAAGTCAAGTCAATGCTTGAGTTAGGGTAATACGTTTGACAAATGCATCCCGTAGTTTCACGAAATGGTTTGAGTTGAAGACAAGACCCAATCAAGACAACCCCAAAGAGAAGCACTTATGGAATTTAGATACCATCAATGCCTCTATTTCAGGTTATCTTGCTGAGTTTAAAATCTGAGAACAAGCAGTGTATATAGTTGTGTAAGTCAAGTAAAGCTACCCCAACAAGTAGCACTTACTAAATGTAAACAAGACAAGTCAATGCTCCTGTAAGGGTTATACTTTTGACAAATGAATGCCGTAGTTTCACGGTTTGGTTGGGAGTTGAAGACAAGACCCAATCAAGACAACCCCAAAGAGAAGCACTTATGGAATATAGATACCACCAATGCCTCTATTTCAGGTTATCTTGCTGAGTTTAAAATTTAAGAACAAGCAGTGCATATAGTTGTGTAAGTCAAGTAAAACTACCCCAACAAGTAGCACTTACTAAATTTAAACAAGACAAGTCAATGCTCCTGTTAGGGTAATACTTTTGACAATGGCCTTAGTATAACGGATTGGTTGGTCGTTGAAGACAAGACCCAGTCAAGACAACCCCAAAGAGAAGCACTTATGGAATCAAATTACCACCAATGCCTCTATTTCAGGTTATCTTGGAGAGTTTAAGTTTAGCTGGTTAAGGATGGAAACAAGACAACCCCAAAGAGAAGCACTGAATAACCCAACCTTTCTTGATGCTGAATGTAGTCTCACCTGGGGAAGATCATGGAATGATGTGGCAGGTCAGAATCTACTCATTTAATATAGAGGATTCTCCGCCAGGCCCTCCCCATTTTTTTGTTTGAAAAGCACCAACGATTTTGTAGACGGTTGTTAACGACCACACTTTTTTCCCAGGTGAACAATTCCTCATCACAAGCAACTAGTATCAAGCAACAATTAGCATTTGATGAGGTGACTATCAAGATAACCCCAAAGAGAAGCACTTATGGAATAACAATACCACCAATGCCTCTATTTCAGGTTATCGTGAAGTGTTTAAGAAGGTTTTGAGAACATGCAGGGGATATGACTGTGTTAGTCAAGTAAAACTACCCCAACAAGAAGCACTTACTTACTTCAAAAAAGTCAAGTCAATGCTTGAGTTAGGGTAATACGTTTGACAAATGCATCCCGTAGTTTCACGAAATGGTTTGAGTTGAAGACAAGACCCAATCAAGACAACCCCAAAGAGAAGCACTTATGGAATTTAGATACCATCAATGCCTCTATTTCAGGTTATCTTGCTGAGTTTAAAATCTGAGAACAAGCAGTGTATATAGTTGTGTAAGTCAAGTAAAACTACCCCAACAAGTAGCACTTACTAAATGTAAAAAAGACAAGTCAATGCTCCTGTAAGGGTAATACTTTTGACAAATGAATGCCGTAGTTTCACGGTTTGGTTGGGAGTTGAAGACAAGACCCAATCAAGACAACCCCAAAGAGAAGCACTTATGGAATTTAGATACCACCAATGCCTCTATTTCAGGTTATCTTGCTGAGTTTAAAATTTGAGAACAAGCAGTGCATATAGTTGTGTAAGTCAAGTAAAACTACCCCAACAAGTAGCACTTACTAAATGTAAACAAGACAAGTCAATGCTCCTGTTAGGGTAATACTTTTGACGAATGCACCCGTAGTTTCATGGATTAGTTGGGAGTTGAAGACAAGACCCAATCAAGACAACCCCAAAGAGAAGCACTTATGGAATTTAGATACCACCAATGCCTCTATTTCAGGATATCTTGCTGAGTTTAAATTTGAGAACAAGCAGTAGATATGGTTGTGTAAGTCAAGTAAAACTACCCCAACAAGTAGCACTTACTAAATGTAAACAAGAGAAGTCAATGCTCCTGTTAGGGTAATACTTTTGACAATGGTCGTAGTTTCACGGATTGGTTGGGCGTTGAAGACAAGACCCAGTCAAGACAACCCCAAAGAGAAGCACTTATGGAATCAAATTACCACCAATGCCTCTATTTCAGGTTATCTTGGAGAGTTTAAGTTTAACTGGTTAAGGATGGAAACAAGACAACCCCAAAGAGAAGCACTGAATAAGCCAACCTTTCTTGATCCTCAATGTAGTCTCACCTGGGGAAGATCATGGAATTATGTGGCAGGTCAGAATCTACTCATCTAATATAGAGGATGCTCCGCCAGGCCCTCCCCATTTTTTTGTTTGAAAAGCACCAACGATTTGGTAGACGGTTGTTAACGACCACACTTTTTACCCTGGTGAACAATTCCTCATCACAAACAACTAGTATCAAGTAACAATTAGCATTTGATGAGGTGACAATCAAGATAACCCCAAAGAGAAGCACTTATGGAATAACAACACCACCAATGCCTCTATTTCAGGTTATATTGAAGTGTTTAAGAAGGTTTTGAGAACATGCAGGGGATATGACTGTGTAAGTCAAGTAAAACTACCCCAACAAGTAGCACTTACTAAATGTAAACAAGACAAGTCAATGCTCCTGTTAGGGTAATACTTTTGACAAATGAATCCCGTAGTTTCACGGTTTGGTTGGGAGTTGAAGACAAGACCCAATCAAGACAACCCCAAAGAGAAGCACTTATGGAATTTAGATACCACCAATGCCTCTATTTCAGGTTATCTTGCTGTGTTTAAAATTTGAGAACAAGCAGTGCATATAGTTGTGTAAGTCAAGTAAAACTACCCCAACAAGTAGCACTTACTAAATGTAAACAAGACAAGTCAATGCTCCTGTTGGGGTAAAACTTTTGACAAATGAATCCCGTAGTTTCACGGTTTGGTTGGGAGTTGAAGACAAGACCCAATCAAGACAACCCCAAAGAGAAGCACTTATGGAATTTAGATACCACCAATGCCTCTATTTCAGGTTATCTTGCTGAGTTTAAAATTTGAGAACAAGCAGTGCATATAGTTGTGTAAGTCAAGTAAAACTACCCCAACAAGTCGCACTTACTAAATGTAAACAAGACAAGTCAAAATTCCTGTCATGGTAATACTTTTGACAAATGAATCCCGTAGTTTCACGGTTTGGTTGGGAGTTGACGACAAGACCCAATCAAGACAACCCCAAAGAGAAGCACTTATGGAATTTAGATACCACCAATGCCTCTATTTCAGGTTATCTTGCTGAGTTTAAATTTGAGAACAAGCAGTAGATATGGTTGTGTAAGTCAAGTAAAACTACCCCAACATTTAGCACTTACTAAATGTAAACAAGACAAGTCAATGCTCCTGTTAGGGTAATACTTTTGACAATGGCCTTAGTATCACGTATTGGTTTGTTGTTGAAGACAAGACCCAGTCAAGACAACCCCAAAGAGAAGCACTTATGGAATCAAATAACCACCAATGCCTCTATTTCAGGTTATCTTGGAGAGTTTAAGTTTAACTGGTTAAGGATGGAAACAAGACAACCCCAAAGAGAAGCACTGAATAAGCCAACCTTTCTTGATCCTCAATGTAGTCTCACCTGGGGAAGATAATGGAATTATGTGGCAGGTCAGAATCTACTCATCTAATATAGAGGATGCTCCGCCAGGCCCTCCCCATTTTTTTGTTTGAAAAGCACCAACGATTTTGTAGACGGTTGTTAACGACCACACTTTTTTCCCAGGTGAACAATTCCTCATCACAAGCAACTAGTATCAAGCAACAATTAGCATTTGATGAGGTGACAATCAAGATAACCCCAAAGAGAAGCACTTATGGAATAACAATACCACCAATGCCTCTATTTCAGGTTATCGTGAAGTGTTTAAGAAGGTTTTGAGAACATGCAGGGGATATGACTGTGTTAGTCAAGTAAAACTACCCCAACAAGAAGCACTTACTTATTTCAAAAAAGTCAAGTCAATGCTTGAGTTAGGGTAATACGTTTGACAAATGCATCCCGTAGTTTCACGAAATGGTTTGAGTTGAAGACAAGACCCAATCAAGACAACCCCAAAGAGAAGCACTTATGGAATTTAGATACCATCAATGCCTCTATTTCAGGTTATCTTGCTGAGTTTAAAATCTGAGAACAAGCAGTGTATATAGTTGTGTAAGTCAAGTAAAACTACCCCAACAAGTAGCACTTACTAAATGTAAACAAGACAAGTCAATGCTCCTGTTAGGGTAATATTTTTGACAAACGAATGCCGTAGTTTCACGGTTTGGTTGGGAGTTGAAGACAAGACCCAATCAAGACAACCCCAAAGAGAAGCACTTATGGAATTTAGATACCACCAATGCCTCTATTTCAGGATATCTTGCTGAGTTTAAATTTGAGAACAAGCAGTAGATATGGTTGTGTAAGTCAAGTAAAACTACCCCAACAAGTAGCACTTACTAAATGTAAACAAGACAAGTAAATGCTCCTGTTAGGGTAATACTTTTGACAATTGCCGTAGTTTCACGGATTGGTTGGGCGTTGAAGACAAGACCCAGTCAAGACAACCCCAAAGAGAAGCACTTATGGAATCAAATTACCACCAATGCCTCTATTTCAGGTTATCTTGGAGAGTTTAAGTTTAACTGGTTAAGGATGGAAACAAGACAACCCCAAAGAGAAGCACTGAATAAGCCAACCTTTCTTGATCCTCAATGTAGTCTCACCTGGGGAAGATCATGGAATTATGTGGCAGGTCAGAATCTACTCATCTAATATAGAGGATGCTCCGCCAGGCCCTCCCCATTTTTTTGTTTGAAAAGCACCAACGATTTGGTAGACGGTTGTTAACGACCACACTTTTTACCCAGGTGAACAATTCCTCATCACAAACAACTAGTATCAAGTAACAATTAGCATTTGATGAGGTGACAATCAAGATAACCCCAAAGAGAAGCACTTATGGAATAACAACACCACCAATGCCTCTATTTCAGGTTATATTGAAGTGTTTAAGAAGGTTTTGAGAACATGCAGGGGCGATGACTGTGTAAGTCAAGTAAAACTACCCCAACAAGTAGCACTTACTAAATGTAAACAAGACAAGTCAATGCTCCTGTTAGGGTAATATTTTTGACAAATGAATGCCGTAGTTTCACGGTTTGGTTGGGAGTTGAAGACAAGACCCAATCAAGACAACCCCAAAGAGAAGCACTTATGGAATTTAGATACCACCAATGCCTCTATTTCAGGTTATCTTGCTGAGTTTAAAATTTGAGAACAAGCAGTGCATATAGTTGTGTAAGTCAAGTAAAACTACCCCAACAAGTAGCACTTACTAAATGTAAACAAGACAAGTCAATGCTCCTGTTAGGGTAACACTTTTGACGAATGCATCCCGTAGTTTCATGGATTAGTTGGGAGTTGAAGACAAGACCCAATCAAGACAACCCCAAAGAGAAGCACTTATGGAATTTAGATACCACCAATGCCTCTATTTCAGGATATCTTGCTGAGTTTAAATTTGAGAACAAGCAGTAGATATGGTTGTGTAAGTCAAGTAAAACTACCCCAACAAGTAGCACTTACTAAATGTAAACAAGACAAGTCAATGCTCCTGTTAGGGTAATACTTTTGACAATTGCCGTAGTTTCACGGATTGGTTGGGCGTTGAAGACAAGACCCAGTCAAGACAACCCCAAAGAGAAGAACTTATGGAATCAAATTACCATCAATGCCTCTATTTCAGGTTATCTTGGAGAGTTTAAGTTTAACTGGTTAAGGATGGAAACAAGACAACCCCAAAGAGAAGCACTGAATAAGCCAACCTTTCTTGATCCTCAATGTAGTCTCACCTGGGGAAGATCATGGAATTATGTGGCAGGTCAGAATCTACTCATCTAATATAGAGGATGCTCCGCCAGGCCCTCCCCATTTTTTTGTTTGAAAAGCACCAACGATTTGGTAGACGGTTGTTAACGACCACACTTTTCACCCAGGTGAACAATTCCTCATCACAAACAACTAGTATCAAGTAACAATTAGCATTTGATGAGGTGACAATCAAGATAACCCCAAAGAGAAGCACTTATGGAATAACAACACCACCAATGCCTCTATTTCAGGTTATATTGAAGTATTTAAGAAGGTTTTGAGAACATGCAGGGGATATGACTGTGTAAGTCAAGTAAAACTACCCCAACAAGTAGCACTTACTAAATGTAAACAAGACAAGTCAATGCTCCTGTTAGGGTAATACTTTTGACAAATGCATCCCGTAGTTTCACGGATTGGTTGGGTGTTGAAGACAAGACCCAATCAAGACAACCCCAAAGAGAAGCACTTATGGAATTTAGATACCACCAATGCCTCTATTTCAGGTTATCTTACTGAGTTTAAAATTTGAGAACAAGCAGTGCATATAGTTGTGTAAGTCAAGTAAAACTACACCAACGAGTAGCACTTACTAAATGTAAACAAGACAAGTCAATGCGCCTGTTAGGGTAATACTTTTGACAATGTCCTTAGTATCACGGATTGGTTGGTCGTTGAAGACAAGACCCAGTGAAGACAACCCCAAAGAGAAGCACTTATGGAATCAAATTACCACCAATGCCTCTATTTCAGGTTATCTTGGAGAGTTTAAGTTTAACTGGTTAAGGATGGAAACAAGACAACCCCAAAGAGAAGCACTGAATAAGCCAACCTTTCTTGATCCTCAATGTAGTCTCACCTGGGGAAGATCATGGAATGATGTGGCAGGTCAGAATCTGCTCATCTAATATAGAGGATGCTCCGCCAGGCCCTCCCCATTTTTTTGCTTGAAAAGCACCAACGATTTGATAGACGGTTATTAACGACCACACTTTTTACCCAGGTGAACAATTCCTCATCACAAACAACTAGTATCAAGTAACAATTAGCATTTGATGAGGTGACAATCAAGATAACCCCAAAGAGAAGCACTTATGGAATAACAACACCACCAATGCCTCTATTTCAGGTTATATTGAAGTGTTTAAGAAGGTTTTGAGAACATGCAGGGGCGATGACTGTGTAAGTCAAGTAAAAGTACCCCAACAAGTAGCACTTACTAAATGTAAACAAGACAAGTCAATGCTCCTGTTAGGGTAATATTTTTGACAAATGAATGCCGTAGTTTCACGGTTTGGTTGGGAGTTGAAGACAAGACCCAATCAAGACAACCCCAAAGAGAAGCACTTATGGAATTTAGATACCACCAATGCCTCTATTTCAGGTTATCTTGCTGAGTTTAAAATTTGAGAACAAGCAGTGCATATAGTTGTGTAAGTCAAGTAAAACTACCCCAACAAGTAGCACTTACTAAATGTAAACAAGACAAGTCAATGCTCCTGTTAGGGTAACACTTTTGACGAATGCATCCCGTAGTTTCATGGATTAGTTGGGAGTTGAAGACAAGACCCAATCAAGACAACCCCAAAGAGAAGCACTTATGGAATTTAGATACCACCAATGCCTCTATTTCAGGATATCTTGCTGAGTTTAAATTTGAGAACAAGCAGTAGATATGGTTGTGTAAGTCAAGTAAAACTACCCCAACAAGTAGCACTTACTAAATGTAAACAAGACAAGTCAATGCTCCTGTTAGGGTAATACTTTTGACAATTGCCGTAGTTTCACGGATTGGTTGGGCGTTGAAGACAAGACCCAGTCAAGACAACCCCAAAGAGAAGAACTTATGGAATCAAATTACCATCAATGCCTCTATTTCAGGTTATCTTGGAGAGTTTAAGTTTAACTGGTTAAGGATGGAAACAAGACAACCCCAAAGAGAAGCACTGAATAAGCCAACCTTTCTTGATCCTCAATGTAGTCTCACCTGGGGAAGATCATGGAATTATGTGGCAGGTCAGAATCTACTCATCTAATATAGAGGATGCTCCGCCAGGCCCTCCCCATTTTTTTGTTTGAAAAGCACCAACGATTTGGTAGACGGTTGTTAACGACCACACTTTTCACCCAGGTGAACAATTCCTCATCACAAACAACTAGTATCAAGTAACAATTAGCATTTGATGAGGTGACAATCAAGATAACCCCAAAGAGAAGCACTTATGGAATAACAACACCACCAATGCCTCTATTTCAGGTTATATTGAAGTATTTAAGAAGGTTTTGAGAACATGCAGGGGATATGACTGTGTAAGTCAAGTAAAACTACCCCAACAAGTAGCACTTACTAAATGTAAACAAGACAAGTCAATGCTCCTGTTAGGGTAATACTTTTGACGAATGCATCCCGTAGTTTCATGGATTGGTTGGGTGTTGAAGACAAGACCCAATCAAGACAACCCCAAAGAGAAGCACTTATGGAATTTAGATACCACCAATGCCTCTATTTCAGGTTATCTTACTGAGTTTAAAATTTGAGAACAAGCAGTGCATATAGTTGTGTAAGTCAAGTAAAACTACACCAACGAGTAGCACTTACTAAATGTAAACAAGACAAGTCAATGCGCCTGTTAGGGTAATACTTTTGACAATGTCCTTAGTATCACGGATTGGTTGGTCGTTGAAGACAAGACCCAGTGAAGACAACCCCAAAGAGAAGCACTTATGGAATCAAATTACCACCAATGCCTCTATTTCAGGTTATCTTGGAGAGTTTAAGTTTAACTGGTTAAGGATGGAAACAAGACAACCCCAAAGAGAAGCACTGAATAAGCCAACCTTTCTTGATCCTCAATGTAGTCTCACCTGGGGAAGATCATGGAATGATGTGGCAGGTCAGAATCTGCTCATCTAATATAGAGGATGCTCCGCCAGGCCCTCCCCATTTTTTTGCTTGAAAAGCACCAACGATTTGATAGACGGTTATTAACGACCACACTTTTTACCCAGGTGAACAATTCCTCATCACAAACAACTAGTATCAAGGAACAATTAGCATTTGATGAGGTGACAATCAAGATAACCCCAAAGAGAAGCACTTATGGAATAACAATACCACCAATGCCTCTATTTCAGGTTATCTTGAAGTGTTTAAGAAGCTTTTGAGAACATGCAGGGGATATGACTGTGTAAGTCAAGTAAAAGTACCCCAACAAGTAGCACTTACTTAATTCAAAAAAGACAAGTCAATGCTTGAGTTAGGGTAATACGTTTGACAAATGCATCCCGTAGTTTCACGAAATGGTTTGAGTTGAAGACAAGACCCAATCAAGACAACCCCAAAGAGAAGCACTTATGGAATTTAGATACCATCAATGCCTCTATTTCAGGTTATCTTGCTGAGTTTAAAATCTGAGAACAAGCAGTGTATATAGTTGTGTAAGTCAAGTAAAACTACCCCAACAAGTAGCACTTACTAAATGTAAACAAGACAAGTCAATGCTCCTGTTAGGGTAATACTTTTGACAATGGCCGTAGTTTCACGGATTGGTTGGGTGTTGAAGACAAGAACCAGTCAAGACAACCCCAAAGAGAAGCACTTATGGAATCAAATTACCACCAATGCCTCTATTTCAGGTTATCTTGGAGAGTTTAAGTTTAACTGGTTAAGGATGGAAACAAGACAACCCCAAAGAGAAGCACTGAATAACCCAACCTTTCTTGATCCTCAATGTAGTCTCACCTGAGGAAGATCATGGAATGATGTGGCAGGTCAGAATCTGCTCATGTAATATAGAGGTTGCTCCCTAAGGCCCTCCCCATTTTTTTGTTTGAAAAGCACCAACGATTTGGTAGACGGTTGTTAACGACCACACTTTTTACCCAGGTGAACAATTCCTCATCACAAACAACTAGTATCAAGTAACAATTAGCATTTGATGAGTTGACAATCAAGATAACCCCAAAGAGAAGCACTTATGGAATAACAATACCACCAATGCCTCTATTTCAGGTTATCTTGAAGTGTTTAAGAAGGTTTTGAGAACATGCAGGGGATATGACTGTGTAAGTCAAGTAAAAGTACCCCAACAAGTAGCACTTACTTAATTCGAAAAAGACAAGTCAATGCTTGAGTTAGGGTAATACGTTTGACAAATGCATCCCGTAGTTTCACGAAATGGTTTGAGTTGAAGACAAGACCCAATAAAGACAACCCCAAAGAGAAGCACTTATGGAATTTCGATACCACCAATGCCTCTATTTCAGGTTATCTTGCTGAGTTTAAAATTTGAGAACAAGCAGTGCATATAGTTGTGTAAGTCAAGTAAAACTACCCAAGTAAAACTACCCAACAAGACAAGTCGATGCTCCTGTTAAGGTAATACTTTTGACAATGGCCGTAGTTTCACAGATTGCTTGGGTGTTGAAGACAAGACCCAGTCAAGACAACCCCAAAGAGAAGCACTTATGGAATCAAATTACCACCAATGCCTCTATTTCAGGTTATCTTGGAGAGTTTAAGTTTAACTGGTTAAGGATGGAAACAAGACAACCCCAAAGAGAAGCACGGAATAAGCCAACCTTTCTTGATCCTCAATGTAGTCTCACCTGGGGAAGATCATGGAATTATGTGGCAGGTCAGAATCTACTCATCTAATATAGAGGATGCTCCGCCAGGCCCTCCCCATTTTTTTGTTTGAAAAGCACCAACGATTTGGTAGACGGTTGTTAACGACCACACTTTTTACCCAGGTGAACAATTCCTCATCACAAACAACTAGTATCAAGTAACAATTAGCATTTGATGAGGTGACAATCAAGATAACCCCAAAGAGAAGCACTTATGGAATGACAACACCACCAATGCCTCTATTTCAGGTTATATTGAAGTGTTTAAGAAGGTTTTGAGAACATGCAGGGGATATGACTGTGTAAGTCAAGTAAAAGTACCCCAACAAGTAGCACTTACTAAATGTAAACAAGACAAGTCAATGCTCCTGTTAGGGTAATACTTTTGACAAATGCATCCCGTAGTTTCACGGATTGGTTGGGTGTTGAAGACAAGACCCAATCAAGACAACCCCAAAGAGAAGCACTTATGGAATTTAGATACCACCAATGCCTCTATTTCAGGTTATCTTGCAGAGTTTAAAATCTGAGAACACGCAGTGTAAATAGTTGTGTAAGTCAAGTAAAACTACCCCAACAAGTAGCACTTACTAAATGTAAACAAGACAAGTCAATGCTCCTGTTAGGGTAATACTTTTGACAAATGAATGCCGTAGTTTCACGGTTTGGTTGGGAGTTGATGACAAGACCCAGTCAAGACAACCCCAAAGAGAAGTACTTATGGAATTTAGATACCACCAATGCCTCTATTTCAGGTTATCTTGCTGAGTTTAAAATTTGAGAACAAGCAGTGCATATAGTTGTGTAACTCAAGTAAAACTACCCCAACAAGTAGCACTTACTAAATGTAAACAAGACAAGTCAATGCTCCTGTTAGGGTAATACTTTTGACAATTGCCGTAGTTTCACGGATTGGTTGGGCGTTGAAGACAAGACCCAGTCAAGACAACCCCAAAGAGAAGCACTTATGGAATCAAATTACCACCAATGCCTCTATTTCAGGTTATCTTGGAGAGTTTAAGTTTAACTGGATAAGGATGGAAACAAGACAACCCCAAAGAGAAGCACTGAATAACCCAACCTTTCTTGATCCTCAATGTAGTCTCACCTGGTGAAGATCATGGAATGATGTGTTAGGTCGGAGTCTGCTCATCTAATATAGGATGCTCCGCCAGGCCCTCCCCATTTTTTTGTTTGAAATGCACCAACGATTTGGTAGACGGTTGTTAACGACCACACTTTTTACCCAGGTGAACGATTCCTCATCACAAAAAACTAGTATCAAGTAACAATTAGCATTCGATGAGGTGACAATCAAGGTAACCCCAAAGAGAAGCACTTATGGAATAACAGTACCACCGATGCCTCTATTTCAGGTTATCTTGAAGTGTTTAAGAAGGTTTTGAGAACATGCAGGGGATATGACTGTGTAAGTCAAGTAAAACTACCCCAACAAGTAGCACTTACTAAATGTAAACAAGACAAGTCAATGCTCCTGTTAGGGTAATACTTTTGACAAATGCATCCCGTAGTTTCACAGATTGGTTGGGTGTTGAAGACAAGACCCAATCAAGACAACCCCAAAGAGAAGCACTTATGGAATTTAGATACCACCAATGCCTCTATTTCAGGTTATCTTGCGGAGTTTAAAATCTGAGAACAAGCAGTGTAAATAGTTGTGTAAGTCAAGTAAAACTACCCCAACAAGTAGCACTTACTATATGTAAACAAGACAAGTCAATGCTCCTGTTAGGGTAATACTTTTGACAAATGAATCCCGTAGTTTCACGGTTTGGCTGGGAGTTGAACACAAGATCCAATCAAGACAACCCCAAAGAGAAGCACTTATGGAATTTAGATACCACCAATGCCTCTATTTCAGGATATCTTTCTGAGTTTTAATTTGAGAACAAGCAGTAGATATGGTTGTGTAAGTCAAGTAAAACTACCCCAACAAGTAGCACTTACTAAATGTAAACAAGACAAGTCAATGCTCCTGTTAGGGTAATACTTTTGACAAATGAATGCCGTAGTTTCGCGGTTTGGTTGGGAGTTCAAGACAAGACCCAATCAAGACAACCCCAAAGAGAAGCACTTATGGAATTGGATACCACCAATGCTTCTATTTCAGGTTATCTTGCTGAGTTTAAATTTGAGAACAAGCAGTAGATATGGTTGCGTAAGTCAAGTAAAACTACCCCAACAAGTAGCACTTACTAAATGTATACAAGACAAGTCAATGCTCCTGTTAGGGTATTACTTTTGACAAATGAATCCCGTAGTTTCACGGTTTGGTTGGGAGTTGAAGACAAGACCCAATCAAGACAACCCCAAAGAGAAGCACTTATGGAATTGAGATACCACCAATGCCTCTATTTCAGGTTATCTTGCTGAGTTTAAAATTTGAGAACAAGCAGTGCATATAGTTGTGTAAGTCAAGTAAAACTACCCCAACAAGTAGCACTTACTAAATGTAAACAAGACAAGTCAATGCTCCTGTTAGGGTAATACTTTTGACAATGGCCTTAGTATAACGGATTGGTTGGTCGTTGAAGACAAGACCCAGTCAAGAAAACCCCAAAGAGAAGCACTTATGGAATCAAATTACCACCAATGCCTCTATTTCAGGTTATCTTGGAGAGTTTAAGTTTAGCTGGTTAAGGATGGAAACAAGACAACCCCAAAGAGAAGCACTGAATAACCCAACCGTTCTTGATCCTCAATGTAGTCTCACCTTGGGAAGATCATTGAATGATGTGGCAGGTCAGAATCTGCTCATCTAATATAGAGGATGCTCCGCCAGGCCCTCCCCATTTTTTTGTTTGAACAGCACCAACGATTTTGTAGACGGTTGTTAACGACCACACTTTTTTCCCAGGTGAACAATTCCTCATCACAAACATCTAGTATCAAAAAACAATTAGCATTTGATGAGGTGACAATCAAGATAACCCCAAAGAGAAGCACTTATGGAATAACAACACCACCAATGCCTCTATTTCAGGTTATATTGAAGTGTTTAAGAAGGTTTTGAGAACATGCAGGGGATATGACTGTGTAAGTCAAGTAAAACTACCCCAACAAGTAGCACTTACTAAATGTAAACAAGACAAGTCAATGCTCCTGTTAGGGTAATACTTTTGACAAATGAATCCCGTAGTTTCACGGTTTGGTTGGGAGTTGAAGACAAGACCCAATCAAGACAACCCCAAAGAGAAGCACTTATGGAATTTAGATACCACCAATGCCTCTATTTCAGGTTATCTTGCTGAGTTTAAAATTTGAGAACAAGCAGTGCATATAGTTGTGTAAGTCAAGTAAAACTACCCCAACAAGTAGCACTTACTAAATGTAAACAAGACAAGTCAATGCTCCTGTTAGGGTAATACTTTTGACAAATGAATCCCGTAGTTTCACGGTTTGGTTGGGAGTTGAAGACAAGACCCAATCAAGACAACCCCAAAGAGAAGCACTTATGGAATTTAGATACCACCAATGCCTCTATTTCAGGTTATCTTGCTGAGTTTAAAATTTGAGAACAAGCAGTGCATATAGTTGTGTAAGTCAAGTAAAACTACCCCAACAAGTCGCACTTACTAAATGTAAACAAGACAAGTCAAAATTCCTGTCATGGTAATACTTTTGACAAATGAATCCCGTAGTTTCACGGTTTGGTTGGGAGTTGACGACAAGACCCAATCAAGACAACCCCAAAGAGAAGCACTTATGGAATTTAGATACCACCAATGCCTCTATTTCAGGTTATCTTGCTGAGTTTAAATTTGAGAACAAGCAGTAGATATGGTTGTGTAAGTCAAGTAAAACTACCCCAACATTTAGCACTTACTAAATGTAAACAAGACAAGTCAATGCTCCTGTTAGGGTAATACTTTTGACAATGGCCTTAGTATCACGTATTGGTTTGTTGTTGAAGACAAGACCCAGTCAAGACAACCCCAAAGAGAAGCACTTATGGAATCAAATAACCACCAATGCCTCTATTTCAGGTTATCTTGGAGAGTTTAAGTTTAACTGGTTAAGGATGGAAACAAGACAACCCCAAAGAGAAGCACTGAATAAGCCAACCTTTCTTGATCCTCAATGTAGTCTCACCTGGGGAAGATAATGGAATTATGTGGCAGGTCAGAATCTACTCATCTAATATAGAGGATGCTCCGCCAGGCCCTCCCCATTTTTTTGTTTGAAAAGCACCAACGATTTTGTAGACGGTTGTTAACGACCACACTTTTTTCCCAGGTGAACAATTCCTCATCACAAGCAACTAGTATCAAGCAACAATTAGCATTTGATGAGGTGACAATCAAGATAACCCCAAAGAGAAGCACTTATGGAATAACAATACCACCAATGCCTCTATTTCAGGTTATCGTGAAGTGTTTAAGAAGGTTTTGAGAACATGCAGGGGATATGACTGTGTTAGTCAAGTAAAACTACCCCAACAAGAAGCACTTACTTATTTCAAAAAAGTCAAGTCAATGCTTGAGTTAGGGTAATACGTTTGACAAATGCATCCCGTAGTTTCACGAAATGGTTTGAGTTGAAGACAAGACCCAATCAAGACAACCCCAAAGAGAAGCACTTATGGAATTTAGATACCATCAATGCCTCTATTTCAGGTTATCTTGCTGAGTTTAAAATCTGAGAACAAGCAGTGTATATAGTTGTGTAAGTCAAGTAAAACTACCCCAACAAGTAGCACTTACTAAATGTAAACAAGACAAGTCAATGCTCCTGTTAGGGTAATACTTTTGACAATGGCCGTAGTTTCACGGATTGGTTGGGTGTTGAAGACAAGAACCAGTCAAGACAACCCCAAAGAGAAGCACTTATGGAATCAAATTACCACCAATGCCTCTATTTCAGGTTATCTTGGAGAGTTTAAGTTTAACTGGTTAAGGATGGAAACAAGACAACCCCAAAGAGAAGCACTGAATAACCCAACCTTTCTTGATCCTCAATGTAGTCTCACCTGAGGAAGATCATGGAATGATGTGGCAGGTCAGAATCTGCTCATGTAATATAGAGGTTGCTCCCTAAGGCCCTCCCCATTTTTTTGTTTGAAAAGCACCAACGATTTGGTAGACGGTTGTTAACGACCACACTTTTTACCCAGGTGAACAATTCCTCATCACAAACAACTAGTATCAAGTAACAATTAGCATTTGATGAGTTGACAATCAAGATAACCCCAAAGAGAAGCACTTATGGAATAACAATACCACCAATGCCTCTATTTCAGGTTATCTTGAAGTGTTTAAGAAGGTTTTGAGAACATGCAGGGGATATGACTGTGTAAGTCAAGTAAAAGTACCCGAACAAGTAGCACTTACTTAATTCGAAAAAGACAAGTCAATGCTTGAGTTAGGGTAATACGTTTGACAAATGCATCCCGTAGTTTCACGAAATGGTTTGAGTTGAAGACAAGACCCAATAAAGACAACCCCAAAGAGAAGCACTTATGGAATTTCGATACCACCAATGCCTCTATTTCAGGTTATCTTGCTGAGTTTAAAATTTGAGAACAAGCAGTGCATATAGTTGTGTAAGTCAAGTAAAACTACCCCAACGAGTAGCACTTACTAAATGTAAACAAGACAAGTCAATGCTCCTGTTAGGGTAGTACTTTTGACAAATGCATCCCGTAGTTTCACGGATTGGTTGGGAGTTGAAGACAAGACCCAATCAAGACAACCCTAAAGAGAAGCACTTATGGAATTTAGATACCACCAATGCGTCTATTTCAGGTTATCTTGCTGAGTTTAAAATTTGAGAACAAGCAGTGCATATAGTTGTGTAAGTCAAGTAAAACTACCCAAGTAAAACTACCCAACAAGACAAGTCAATGCTCCTGTTAAGGTAATACTTTTGACAATGGCCGTAGTTTCACAGATTGCTTGGGTGTTGAAGACAAGACCCAGTCAAGACAACCCCAAAGAGAAGCACTTATGGAATCAAATTACCACCAATGCCTCTATTTCAGGTTATCTTGGAGAGTTTAAGTTTAACTGGTTAAGGATGGAAACAAGACAACCCCAAAGAGAAGCACGGAATAAGCCAACCTTTCTTGATCCTCAATGTAGTCTCACCTGGGGAAGATCATGGAATTATGTGGCAGGTCAGAATCTACTCATCTAATATAGAGGATGCTCCGCCAGGCCCTCCCCATTTTTTTGTTTGAAAAGCACCAACGATTTGGTAGACGGTTGTTAACGACCACACTTTTTACCCAGGTGAACAATTCCTCATCACAAACAACTAGTATCAAGTAACAATTAGCATTTGATGAGGTGACAATCAAGATAACCCCAAAGAGAAGCACTTATGGAATGACAACACCACCAATGCCTCTATTTCAGGTTATATTGAAGTGTTTAAGAAGGTTTTGAGAACATGCAGGGGATATGACTGTGTAAGTCAAGTAAAAGTACCCCAACAAGTAGCACTTACTAAATGTAAACAAGACAAGTCAATGCTCCTGTTAGGGTAATACTTTTGACAAATGCATCCCGTAGTTTCACGGATTGGTTGGGTGTTGAAGACAAGACCCAATCAAGACAACCCCAAAGAGAAGCACTTATGGAATTTAGATACCACCAATGCCTCTATTTCAGGTTATCTTGCAGAGTTTAAAATCTGAGAACACGCAGTGTAAATAGTTGTGTAAGTCAAGTAAAACTACCCCAACAAGTAGCACTTACTAAATGTAAACAAGACAAGTCAATGCTCCTGTTAGGGTAATACTTTTGACAAATGAATGCCGTAGTTTCACGGTTTGGTTGGGAGTTGATGACAAGACCCAGTCAAGACAACCCCAAAGAGAAGTACTTATGGAATTTAGATACCACCAATGCCTCTATTTCAGGTTATCTTGCTGAGTTTAAAATTTGAGAACAAGCAGTGCATATAGTTGTGTAACTCAAGTAAAACTACCCCAACAAGTAGCACTTACTAAATGTAAACAAGACAAGTCAATGCTCCTGTTAGGGTAATACTTTTGACAATTGCCGTAGTTTCACGGATTGGTTGGGCGTTGAAGACAAGACCCAGTCAAGACAACCCCAAAGAGAAGCACTTATGGAATCAAATTACCACCAATGCCTCTATTTCAGGTTATCTTGGAGAGTTTAAGTTTAACTGGATAAGGATGGAAACAAGACAACCCCAAAGAGAAGCACTGAATAACCCAACCTTTCTTGATCCTCAATGTAGTCTCACCTGGTGAAGATCATGGAATGATGTGTTAGGTCGGAGTCTGCTCATCTAATATAGGATGCTCCGCCAGGCCCTCCCCATTTTTTTGTTTGAAATGCACCAACGATTTGGTAGACGGTTGTTAACGACCACACTTTTTACCCAGGTGAACGATTCCTCATCACAAAAAACTAGTATCAAGTAACAATTAGCATTCGATGAGGTGACAATCAAGGTAACCCCAAAGAGAAGCACTTATGGAATAACAGTACCACCGATGCCTCTATTTCAGGTTATCTTGAAGTGTTTAAGAAGGTTTTGAGAACATGCAGGGGATATGACTGTGTAAGTCAAGTAAAACTACCCCAACAAGTAGCACTTACTTAATTCAAAAAAGACAAGTCAATGCTTGAGTTAGGGTAATACGTTTGACAAATGCATCCCGTAGTTTCACGGATTGGTTGGGAGTTGAAGACAAGACCCAATCAAGACAACCCCAAAGAGAAGCACTTATGGAATTTAGATACCACCAATGCCTCTATTTCAGGTTATATTGCTGAGTTTAAAATTTGAGAACAAGCAGTTTGTATAGTTGTGCAAGTCAAGTAAAACTACCCCAACAAGTAGCACTTACTATATGTAAACAAGACAAGTCAATGCTCCTGTTAGGGTAATACTTTTGACAAATGAATCCCGTAGTTTCACGGTTTGGCTGGGAGTTGAACACAAGATCCAATCAAGACAACCCCAAAGAGAAGCACTTATGGAATTTAGATACCACCAATGCCTCTATTTCAGGATATCTTTCTGAGTTTTAATTTGAGAACAAGCAGTAGATATGGTTGTGTAAGTCAAGTAAAACTACCCCAACAAGTAGCACTTACTAAATGTAAACAAGACAAGTCAATGCTCCTGTTAGGGTAATACTTTTGACAAATGAATGCCGTAGTTTCGCGGTTTGGTTGGGAGTTCAAGACAAGACCCAATCAAGACAACCCCAAAGAGAAGCACTTATGGAATTGGATACCACCAATGCTTCTATTTCAGGTTATCTTGCTGAGTTTAAATTTGAGAACAAGCAGTAGATATGGTTGCGTAAGTCAAGTAAAACTACCCCAACAAGTAGCACTTACTAAATGTATACAAGACAAGTCAATGCTCCTGTTAGGGTATTACTTTTGACAAATGAATCCCGTAGTTTCACGGTTTGGTTGGGAGTTGAAGACAAGACCCAATCAAGACAACCCCAAAGAGAAGCACTTATGGAATTTAGATACCACCAATGCCTCTATTTCAGGTTATCTTGCTGAGTTTAAAATTTGAGAACAAGCAGTGCATATAGTTGTGTAAGTCAAGTAAAACTACCCCAACAAGTAGCACTTACTAAATGTAAACAAGACAAGTCAATGCTCCTGTTAGGGTAATACTTTTGACAATGGCCTTAGTATAACGGATTGGTTGGTCGTTGAAGACAAGACCCAGTCAAGACAACCCCAAAGAGAAGCACTTATGGAATCAAATTACCACCAATGCCTCTATTTCAGGTTATCTTGGAGAGTTTAAGTTTAGCTGGTTAAGGATGGAAACAAGACAACCCCAAAGAGAAGCACTGAATAACCCAACCGTTCTTGATCCTCAATGTAGTCTCACCTTGGGAAGATCATTGAATGATGTGGCAGGTCAGAATCTGCTCATCTAATATAGAGGATGCTCCGCCAGGCCCTCCCCATTTTTTTGTTTGAACAGCACCAACGATTTTGTAGACGGTTGTTAACGACCACACTTTTTTCCCAGGTGAACAATTCCTCATCACAAACATCTAGTATCAAAAAACAATTAGCATTTGATGAGGTGACAATCAAGATAACCCCAAAGAGAAGCACTTATGGAATAACAACACCACCAATGCCTCTATTTCAGGTTATCTTGAAGTGTTTAAGAAGGTTTTGAGAACATGCAGTGGATATGGCTGTGTATGTCAAGTAAAAGTACCCCAAGAAGTAGCACTTACTAAATGTAAACAAGACAAGTCAATGCTCCTGTTAGGGTAATACTTTTGACTAATGAATCCCGTAGTTTCACGGTTTGGTTGGGAGTTGAAGAGAAGACCCAATCAAGACAACCCCAAAGAGAAGCACTTATGGAATTTAGATACCATCAATGCCTCTATTTCAGGTTATCTTGCTGAGTTTAAAATCTAAGAACAAGCAGTGTATATAGTTGTGTAAGTCAAGTAAAACTACCCCAACAAGTAGCACTTACTAAATGTAAACAAGACAAGTCAATGCTCCTGTTAGGGTAATACTTTTGACAATGGCCGTAGTTTCACGGATTGGTTTGGTGTTGAAGACAAGACCCAGTCAAGACAACCCCAAAGAGAAGCACTTATGGAATCAAATTACCACCAATGCCTCTATTTCAGGTTATCTTGCTGAGTTTAAATTTGAGAACAAGCAGTGCATATAGTTGTGTAAGTCAAGTAAAACTACCCAAGTAAAACTACCCAACAAGACAAGTCAATGCTCCTGTTAGGGTAATACTTTTGACAATGGCCGTAGTTTCACAGATTGGTTGGGTGTTGAAGACAAGACCCAGTCAAGACAACCCCAAAGAGAAGCACTTATGGAATCAAATTACCACCAATGCCTCTATTTCAGGTTATCTTGCTGAGTTTAAAATTTGAGAACAAGCAGTGCATATAGTTGTGTAAGTCAAGTAAAACTACCCCAACAAGTAGCACTTACTAAATGTAAACAAGACAAGTCAATGCTCCTGTTAGGGTAATACTTTTGACGAATGCATCCCGTAGTTTCATGGATTGGTTGGGAGTTGAAGACAAGACCCAGTCAAGACAACCCCAAAGAGAAGCACTTATGGAATCAAATTACCACCAATGCCTCTATTTCAGGTTATCTTGGAGAGTTTAAGTTTAGCTGGTTAAGGATGGAAACAAGACAACCCCAAAGAGAAGCACTGAATAACCCAACCGTTCTTGATCCTCAATGTAGTCTCACCTTGGGAAGATCATTGAATGATGTGGCAGGTCAGAATCTGCTCATCTAATATAGAGGATGCTCCGCCAGGCCCTCCCCATTTTTTTGTTTGAACAGCACCAACGATTTTGTAGACGGTTGTTAACGACCACACTTTTTTCCCAGGTGAACAATTCCTCATCACAAACATCTAGTATCAAAAAACAATTAGCATTTGATGAGGTGACAATCAAGATAACCCCAAAGAGAAGCACTTATGGAATAACAACACCACCAATGCCTCTATTTCAGGTTATCTTGAAGTGTTTAAGAAGGTTTTGAGAACATGCAGTGGATATGGCTGTGTATGTCAAGTAAAAGTACCCCAAGAAGTAGCACTTACTAAATGTAAACAAGACAAGTCAATGCTCCTGTTAGGGTAATACTTTTGACTAATGAATCCCGTAGTTTCACGGTTTGGTTGGGAGTTGAAGAGAAGACCCAATCAAGACAACCCCAAAGAGAAGCACTTATGGAATTTAGATACCATCAATGCCTCTATTTCAGGTTATCTTGCTGAGTTTAAAATCTAAGAACAAGCAGTGTATATAGTTGTGTAAGTCAAGTAAAACTACCCCAACAAGTAGCACTTACTAAATGTAAACAAGACAAGTCAATGCTCCTGTTAGGGTAATACTTTTGACAATGGCCGTAGTTTCACGGATTGGTTGGGTGTTGAAGACAAGACCCAGTCAAGACAACCCCAAAGTGAAGCACTTATGGAATCAAATTACCACCAATGCCTCTATTTCAGGTTATCTTGCTGAGTTTAAATTTGAGAACAAGCAGTGCATATAGTTGTGTAAGTCAAGTAAAACTACCCAAGTAAAACTACCCAACAAGACAAGTCAATGCTCCTGTTAGGGTAATACTTTTGACAATGGCCGTAGTTTCACAGATTGGTTGGGTGTTGAAGACAAGACCCAGTCAAGACAACCCCAAAGAGAAGCACTTATGGAATCAAATTACCACCAATGCCTCTATTTCAGGTTATCTTGCTGAGTTTAAATTTGAGAACAAGCAGTAGATATGGTTGTGTAAGTCAAGTAAAACTACCCCAACAAGTAGCACTTACTAAATGTAAACAAGACAAGTCAATGCTCCTGTTAGGGTAGTACTTTTGACAAAGGCCATAGTTTCACGGATTGGTTGGCCGTTGAAGACAAGACCCAGTCAAGACAACCCCAAAGAGAAGCACTTATGGAATCAAATTACCACCAATGCCTCTATTTCAGGTTATCTTGGAGAGTTTAAGTTTAACTGGTTAAGGATGGAAACAAGACAACCCCAAAGAGAAGCAATGAATAAGCCAACCTTTCTTGATCCTCAATGTAGTCTCACCTGGGGAAGATCATGGAATTATGTGGCAGGTCAGAATCTACTCATCTAATATAGAGGATGCTCCGCCAGGCCCTCCCCATTTTTTTGTTTGAAAAGCACCAACGATTTTGTAGACGGTTGTTAACGACCACACTTTTTACCCAGGTGAACAATTCCTCATCACAAACAACTAGTATCAAGTAACAATTAGCATTTGATGAGTTGACAATCAAGATAACCCCAAAGAGAAGCACTTATGGAATAACAATACCACCAATGACTCTATTTCAGGTTATCTTGAAGTGTTTAAGAAGGTTTTGAGAACATGCAGGGGATATGACTGTGTAAGTCAAGTAAAAGTACCCCAACAAGTAGCACTTACTTAATTCAAAAAAGACAAGTCAATGCTTGAGTTAGGGTAATACGTTTGACAAATGCATCCCGTAGTTTCACGAAATGGTTTGAGTTGAAGACAAGACCCAATAAAGACAACCCCAAAGAGAAGCACTTATGGAATTTAGATACCACCAATGCCTCTATTTCAGGTTATCTTGCTGAGTTTAAAATCTGAGAACAAGCAGTGTATATAGTTGTGTAAGTCAAGTAAAACTACCCCAACAAGTAGCACTTACTAAATGTAAACAAGACAAGTCAATGCTCCTGTTAGGGTAATACTTTTGACAAATGAATCCCGTAGTTTCACGGATTGGTTGGGAGTTGAAGACAAGACCCAATCAAGACAACCCCAAAGAGAAGCACTTATGGAATTTAGATACCACCAATGCCTCTATTTCAGGTTATCTTGCTGAGCTTAAAATTTGAGAACAAGCAGTGCATATAGTTGTGTAAGTCAAGTAAAACTACCCCAACAAGTAGCACTTACTAAATGTAAACAAGACAAGTCAAAATTCCTGTCATGGTAATACTTTTGACAAATGAATCCCGTAGTTTCACGGTTTGGTTGGGAGTTGAAGACAAGACCCAATCAAGACAACCCCAAAGAGAAGCACTTATGGAATTTAGATACCACCAATGCCTCTATTTCAGGTTATCTTGCTGAGTTTAAATTTGAGAACAAGCAGTCGATATGGTTGTGTAAGTCAAGTAAAACTACCCCAACATTTAGCACTTACTAAATGTAAACAAGACAAGTCAATGCTCCTGTTAGGGTAATACTTTTGACAATGGCCTTAGTATCACGTATTGGTTTGTTGTTGAAGACAAGACCCAGTCAAGACAACCCCAAAGAGAAGCACTTATGGAATCAAATAACCACCAATGCCTCTATTTCAGGTTATCTTGGAGAGTTTAAGTTTAACTGGTTAAGGATGGAAACAAGACAACCCCAAAGAGAAGCACTGAATAACCCAACCTTTCTTGATCCTCAATGTAGTCTCACCTGGTGAAGATCATGGAATGATGTGGCAGGTCAGAGTCTGCTCATCTAATATAGAGGATGCTCCGCCAGGCCCTCCCCATTTTTTTGTTTGAAAAGCACCAACGATTTGGTAGACGGTTGTCAACATCCACACTTTTTACCCAGGTGAACAATTCCTCATCACAAAAAACTAGTATCAAGTAACAATTAGCATTCGATGAGGTGACAATCAAGATAACCCCAAAGAGAAGCACTTATGGAATAACAATACCACCGATGCCTCTATTTCAGGTTATCTTGAAGTGTTTAAGAAGGTTTTGAGAACATGCAGGGGATATGACTGTGTAAGTCAAGTAAAAGTACCCCAACAAGTAGCACTTACTTAATTCAAAAAAGACAAGTCAATGCTTGAGTTAGGGTAATACGTTTGACAAATGCATCCCATAGTTTCACAGATTGGTTGGGAGTTGAAGACAAGACCCAATCAAGACAACCCCAAAGAGAAGCACTTATGGAATTTAGATACCACCAATGCCTCTATTTCAGGTTATATTGCTGAGTTTAAAATTTGAGAACAAGCAGTGCATATAGTTGTGCAAGTCAAGTAAGACTACCCCAACAAGTAGCACTTACTATATGTAAACAAGACAAGTCAATGCTCCTGTTAGGGTAATACTTTTGACAAATGAATCCCGTAGTTTCACGGTTTGGCTGGGAGTTGAACACAAGACCCAATCAAGACAACCCCAAAGAGAAGCACTTATGGAATTTAGATACCACCAATGCCTCTATTTCAGGATATCTTGCTGAGTTTAAATTTGAGAACAAGCAGTAGATATGGTTGTGTAAGTCAAGTAAAACTACCCCAACAAGTAGCACTTACTAAATGTAAACAAGACAAGTCAATGCTCCTGTTAGGGTAATACTTTTGACAATGGCCGTAGTTTCACGGATTGGTTGGGTGTTGAAGACAAGACCCAGTCAAGACAACCCCAAAGAGAAGCACTTATGGAATCAAATTACCACCAATGCCTCTATTTCAGGTTATCTTGGAGAGTTTAAGTTTAACTGGTTAAGGATGGAAACAAGACAACCCCAAAGAGAAGCACTGAATAAGCCAACCTTTCTTGATCCTCAATGTAGTCTCACCTGGGGAAGATCATGGAATTATGAGGCAGGTCAGAATCTACTCATCTAATATAGAGGATGCTCCGCCAGGCCCTCCCCATTTTTTTGTTTGAAAAGCACCAACGATTTGGTAGACGGTTGTTAACGACCACACTTTTTACCCAGGTGAACAATTCCTCATCACAAACAACTAGTATCAAGTAACAATTAGCATTTGATGAGGTGACAATCAAGATAACCCCAAAGAGAAGCACTTATGGAATAACAACACCACCAATGCCTCTATTTCAGGTTATATTGAAGTGTTTAAGAAGGTTTTGAGAACATGCAGGGGATATGACTGTGTAAGTCAAGTAAAACTACCCCAACAAGTAGCACTTACTAAATGTAAACAAGACAAGTCAATGCTCCTGTTAGGGTAATACTTTTGACAAATGCATCCCGTGGTTTCACGGATTGGTTGGGTGTTGAAGACAAGACCCAATCAAGACAACCCCAAAGAGAAGCACTTATGGAATTTAGATACCACCAATGCCTCTATTTCAGGTTATCTTGCGGAGTTTAAAATCTGAGAACAAGCAGTGTAAATAGTTGTGTAAGTCAAGTAAAACTACCCCAACAAGTAGCACTTACTAAATGTAAACAAGACAAGTCAATGCTCCTGTTAGGGTAATACTTTTGACAAATGAATGCCGTAGTTTCACGGTTTGGTTGGGAGTTGAAGACAAGACCCAATCAAGACAACCCCAAAGAGAAGCACTTATGGAATTTAGATACCACCAATGCCTCTATTTCAGGTTATCTTGCTGAGTTTAAAATTTGAGAACAAGCAGTGCATATAGTTGTGTAACTCAAGTAAAACTACCCCAACAAGTAGCACTTACTAAATGTAAACAAGACAAGTCAATGCTCCTGTTAGGGTAATACTTTTGACAAATGAATCCTGTAGTTTAACGGATTGGTTGGGCGTTGAAGACAAGACCCAGTCAAGACAACCCCAAAGAGAAGCACTTATGGAATCAAATTACCACCAATGCCTCTATTTCAGGTTATCTTGGAGAGTTTAAGTTTAACTGGATAAGGATGGAAACAAGACAACCCAAAGAGAAGCACTGAATAACCCAACCTTTCTTGATCCTCAATGTAGTCTCACCTGGTGAA
The DNA here is from genome assembly GCF_949987615.1 of Pollachius pollachius. Lineage (NCBI taxonomy): Eukaryota > Metazoa > Chordata > Actinopteri > Gadiformes > Gadidae > Pollachius > Pollachius pollachius. Next base: position 11,169,049 of record NC_136953.1, on the reverse strand, counting down.
GATCATGGAATGATGTGTTAGGTCAGAGTCTGCTCATCTAATATAGGATGCTCCGCCAGGCCCTCCCCATTTTTTTGTTTGAAATGCACCAACGATTTGGTAGACGGTTGTTAACGACCACACTTTTTACCCAGGTGAACAATTCCTCATCACAAAAAACTAGTATCAAGTAACAATTAGCATTCGATGAGGTGACAATCAAGGTAACCCCAAAGAGAAGCACTTATGGAATAACAGTACCACCGATGCCTCTATTTCAGGTTATCTTGAAGTGTTTAAGAAGGTTTTGAGAACATGCAGGGGATATGACTGTGTAAGTCAAGTAAAACTACCCCAACAAGTAGCACTTACTTAATTCAAAAAAGACAAGTCAATGCTTGAGTTAGGGTAATACGTTTGACAAATGCATCCCGTAGTTTCACGGATTGGTTGGGAGTTGAAGACAAGACCCAATCAAGACAACCCCAAAGAGAAGCACTTATGGAATTTAGATACCACCAATGCCTCTATTTCAGGTTATATTGCTGAGTTTAAAATTTGAGAACAAGCAGTTTGTATAGTTGTGCAAGTCAAGTAAAACTACCCCAACAAGTAGCACTTACTATATGTAAACAAGACAAGTCAATGCTCCTGTTAGGGTAATACTTTTGACAAATGAATCCCGTAGTTTCACGGTTTGGCTGGGAGTTGAACACAAGATCCAATCAAGACAACCCCAAAGAGAAGCACTTATGGAATTTAGATACCACCAATGCCTCTATTTCAGGATATCTTGCTGAGTTTTAATTTGAGAACAAGCAGTAGATATGGTTGTGTAAGTCAAGTAAAACTACCCCAACAAGTAGCACTTACTAAATGTAAACAAGACAAGTCAATGCTCCTGTTAGGGTAATACTTTTGACAAATGAATGCCGTAGTTTCGCGGTTTGGTTGGGAGTTCAAGACAAGACCCAATCAAGACAACCCCAAAGAGAAGCACTTATGGAATTGGATACCACCAATGCTTCTATTTCAGGTTATCTTGCTGAGTTTAAATTTGAGAACAAGCAGTAGATATGGTTGCGTAAGTCAAGTAAAACTACCCCAACAAGTAGCACTTACTAAATGTATACAAGACAAGTCAATGCTCCTGTTAGGGTATTACTTTTGACAAATGAATCCCGTAGTTTCACGGTTTGGTTGGGAGTTGAAGACAAGACCCAATCAAGACAACCCCAAAGAGAAGCACTTATGGAATTTAGATACCACCAATGCCTCTATTTCAGGTTATCTTGCTGAGTTTAAAATTTGAGAACAAGCAGTGCATATAGTTGTGTAAGTCAAGTAAAACTACCCCAACAAGTAGCACTTACTAAATGTAAACAAGACAAGTCAATGCTCCTGTTAGGGTAATACTTTTGACAATGGCCTTAGTATAACGGATTGGTTGGTCGTTGAAGACAAGACCCAGTCAAGACAACCCCAAAGAGAAGCACTTATGGAATCAAATTACCACCAATGCCTCTATTTCAGGTTATCTTGGAGAGTTTAAGTTTAGCTGGTTAAGGATGGAAACAAGACAACCCCAAAGAGAAGCACTGAATAACCCAACCGTTCTTGATCCTCAATGTAGTCTCACCTTGGGAAGATCATTGAATGATGTGGCAGGTCAGAATCTGCTCATCTAATATAGAGGATGCTCCGCCAGGCCCTCCCCATTTTTTTGTTTGAACAGCACCAACGATTTTGTAGACGGTTGTTAACGACCACACTTTTTTCCCAGGTGAACAATTCCTCATCACAAACATCTAGTATCAAAAAACAATTAGCATTTGATGAGGTGACAATCAAGATAACCCCAAAGAGAAGCACTTATGGAATAACAACACCACCAATGCCTCTATTTCAGGTTATCTTGAAGTGTTTAGGAAGGTTTTGAGAACATGCAGTGGATATGGCTGTGTATGTCAAGTAAAAGTACCCCAAGAAGTAGCACTTACTAAATGTAAACAAGACAAGTCAATGCTCCTGTTAGGGTAATACTTTTGACTAATGAATCCCGTAGTTTCACGGTTTGGTTGGGAGTTGAAGAGAAGACCCAATCAAGACAACCCCAAAGAGAAGCACTTATGGAATTTAGATACCATCAATGCCTCTATTTCAGGTTATCTTGCTGAGTTTAAAATCTAAGAACAAGCAGTGTATATAGTTGTGTAAGTCAAGTAAAACTACCCCAACAAGTAGCACTTACTAAATGTAAACAAGACAAGTCAATGCTCCTGTTAGGGTAATACTTTTGACAATGGCCTTAGTTTCACGGATTGGTTGGGTGTTGAAGACAAGACCCAGTCAAGACAACCCCAAAGAGAAGCACTTATGGAATCAAATTACCACCAATGCCTCTATTTCAGGTTATCTTGCTGAGTTTAAATTTGAGAACAAGCAGTGCATATAGTTGTGTAAGTCAAGTAAAACTACCCAAGTAAAACTACCCAACAAGACAAGTCAATGCTCCTGTTAGGGTAATACTTTTGACAATGGCCGTAGTTTCACAGATTGGTTGGGTGTTGAAGACAAGACCCAGTCAAGACAACCCCAAAGAGAAGCACTTATGGAATCAAATTACCACCAATGCCTCTATTTCAGGTTATCTTGCTGAGTTTAAAATTTGAGAACAAGCAGTGCATATAGTTGTGTAAGTCAAGTAAAACTACCCCAACAAGTAGCACTTACTAAATGTAAACAAGACAAGTCAATGCTCCTGTTAGGGTAATACTTTTGACGAATGCATCCCGTAGTTTCATGGATTGGTTGGGAGTTGAAGACAAGACCCAATCAAGACAACCCCAAAGGGAAGCACTTATGGAATTTAGATACCACCAATGCCTCTATTTCAGGATATCTTGCTGAGTTTAAATTTGAGAACAAGCAGTAGATATGGTTGTGTAAGTCAAGTAAAACTACCCCAACAAGTAGCACTTACTAAATGTAAACAAGACAAGTCAATGCTCCTGTTAGGGTAATACTTTTGACAATGGCCGTAGTTTCACGGATTGGTTGGGCGTTGAAGACAAGACCCAGTCAAGACAACCCCAAAGAGAAGCACTTATGGAATCAAATTACCACCAATGCCTCTATTTCAGGTTATCTTGGAGAGTTTAAGTTTAACTGGTTAAGGATGGAAACAAGACAACCCCAAAGAGAAGCACTGAATAAGCCAACCTTTCTTGATCCTCAATGTAGTCTCACCTGGGGAAGATCATGGAATTATGTGGCAGGTCAGAATCTACTCATCTAATATAGAGGACTCTCCGCCAGGCCCTCCCCATTTTTTTGTTTGAAAAGCACCAACGATTTGGTAGACGGTTGTTAACGACCACACTTTTTACCCAGGTGAGCAATTCCTCATCACAAACAACTAGTATCAAGTAACAATTAGCATTTGATGAGGTGACAATCAATATAACCCCAAAGAGAAGCACTTATGAAATAACAATACCACCAATGCCTCTATTTCAGGTTATCTTGAAGTGTTTAAGAAGGTTTTGAGAACATGCAGGGGATTTCACTGTGTAAGTCAAGTGAAAGTACCCCAACAAGTAGCACTTACTTAATTCAAAAAAGACAAGTCAATGCTTGAGTTAGGGTAATACGTTTGACAAATGCATCCCGTAGTTTCACGAAATGGTTTGAGTTGAAGACAAGACCCAATAAAGACAACCCCAAAGAGAAGCACTTATGGAATTTAGATACCACCAATGCCTCTATTTCAGGTTATCTTGCTGAGTTTAAAATTTGAGAACAAGCAGTGCATATAGTTGTGTAAGTCAAGTAAAACTACCCCAACGAGTAGCACTTACTAAATGTAAACAAGACAAGTCAATGCTCCTGTTAGGGTAATACTTTTGACAAATGCATCCCGTAGTTTCACGGATTGGTTGGGAGTTGAAGACAAGACCCAATCAAGACAACCCTAAAGAGAAGCACTTATGGAATTTAGATACCACCAATGCGTCTATTTCAGGTTATCTTGCTGAGTTTAAAATTTGAGAACAAGCAGTGCATATAGTTGTGTAAGTCAAGTAAAACTACCCAAGTAAAACTACCCAACAAGACAAGTCAATGCTCCTGTTAGGGTAATACTTTTGACAATGGCCGTAGTTTCACAGATTGGTTGGGTGTTGAAGACAAGACCCAGTCAAGACAACCCCAAAGAGAAGCACTTATGGAATCAAATTACCACCAATGCCTCTATTTCAGGTTATCTTGGAGAGTTTAAGTTTAACTGGTTAAGGATGGAAACAAGACAACCCCAAAGAGAAGCACTGAATAAGCCAACCTTTCTTGATCCTCAATGTAGTCTCACCTGGGGAAGATCATGGAATTATGAGGCAGGTCAGAATCTACTCATCTAATATAGAGGATGCTCCGCCAGGCCCTCCCCATTTTTTTGTTTGAAAAGCACCAACGATTTGGTAGACGGTTGTTAACGACCACACTTTTTACCCAGGTGAACAATTCCTCATCACAAACAACTAGTATCAAGTAACAATTAGCATTTGATGAGGTGACAATCAAGATAACCCCAAAGAGAAGCACTTATGGAATAACAACACCACCAATGCCTCTATTTCAGGTTATATTGAAGTGTTTAAGAAGGTTTTGAGAACATGCAGGGGATATGACTGTGTAAGTCAAGTAAAACTACCCCAACAAGTAGCACTTACTAAATGTAAACAAGACAAGTCAATGCTCCTGTTAGGGTAATACTTTTGACAAATGCATCCCGTAGTTTCACGGATTGGTTGGGTGTTGAAGACAAGACCCAATGAAGACAACCCCAAAGAGAAGCACTTATGGAATTTAGATACCACCAATGCCTCTATTTCAGGTTATCTTGCGGAGTTTAAAATCTGAGAACAAGCAGTGTAAATAGTTGTGTAAGTCAAGTAAAACTACCCCAACAAGTAGCACTTACTATATGTAAACAAGACAAGTCAATGCTCCTGTTAGGGTAATACTTTTGACAAATGAATCCCGTAGTTTCACGGTTTGGCTGGGAGTTGAACACAAGACCCAATCAAGACAACCCCAAAGAGAAGCACTTATGGAATTTAGATACCACCAATGCCTCTATTTCAGGATATCTTGCTGAGTTTAAATTTGAGAACAAGCAGTAGATATGGTTGTGTAAGTCAAGTAAAACTACCCCAACAAGTAGCACTTACTAAATGTAAACAAGACAAGTCAATGCTCCTGTTAGGGTAATACTTTTGACAATGGCCGTAGTTTCACGGATTGGTTGGGTGTTGAAGACAAGACCCAGTCAAGACAACCCCAAAGAGAAGCACTTATGGAATCAAATTACCACCAATGCCTCTATTTCAGGTTATCTTGGAGAGTTTAAGTTTAACTGGTTAAGGATGGAAACAAGACAACCCCAAAGAGAAGCACTGAATAACCCAACCTTTCTTGATCCTCAATGTAGTCTCACCTGAGGAAGATCATGGATTGATGTGGCAGGTCAGAATCTGCTCATGTAATATAGAGGTTGCTCCCTAAGGCCCTCCCCATTTTTTTGTTTGAAAAGCACCAACGATTTGGTAGACGGTTGTTAACGACCACACTTTTTACCCAGGTGAACAATTCCTCATCACAAACAACTAGTATCAAGTAACAATTAGCATTTGATGAGTTGACAATCAAGATAACCCCAAAGAGAAGCACTTATGGAATAACAATACCACCAATGCCTCTATTTCAGGTTATCTTGAAGTGTTTAAGAAGGTTTTGAGAACATGCAGGGGATATGACTGTGTAAGTCAAGTAAAAGTACCCCAACAAGTAGCACTTACTTAATTCAAAAAAGACAAGTCAATGCTTGAGTTAGGGTAATACGTTTGACAAATGCATCCCGTAGTTTCACGAAATGGTTTGAGTTGAAGACAAGACCCAATAAAGACAACCCCAAAGAGAAGCACTTATGGAATTTAGATACCACCAATGCCTCTATTTCAGGTTATCTTGCTGAGTTTAAAATTTGAGAACAAGCAGTGCATATAGTTGTGTAAGTCAAGTAAAACTACCCCAATGAGTAGCACTTACTAAATGTAAACAAGACAAGTCAATGCTCCTGTTAGGGTAGTACTTTTGACAAATGCATCCCGTAGTTTCACGGATTGGTTGGGAGTTGAAGACAAGACCCAATCAAGACAACCCTAAAGAGAAGCACTTATGGAATTTAGATACCACCAATGCGTCTATTTCAGGTTATCTTGCTGAGTTTAAAATTTGAGAACAAGCAGTGCATATAGTTGTGTAAGTCAAGTAAAACTACCCAAGTAAAACTACCCAACAAGACAAGTCAATGCTCCTGTTAAGGTAATACTTTTGACAATGGCCGTAGTTTCACAGATTGCTTGGGTGTTGAAGACAAGACCCAGTCAAGACAACCCCAAAGAGAAGCACTTATGGAATCAAATTACCACCAATGCCTCTATTTCAGGTTATCTTGGAGAGTTTAAGTTTAACTGGTTAAGGATGGAAACAAGACAACCCCAAAGAGAAGCACTGAATAAGCCAACCTTTCTTGATCCTCAATGTAGTCTCACCTGGGGAAGATCATGGAATTATGTGGCAGGTCAGAATCTACTCATCTAATATAGAGGATGCTCCGCCAGGCCCTCCCCATTTTTTTGTTTGAAAAGCACCAACGATTTGGTAGACGGTTGTTAACGACCACACTTTTTACCCAGGTGAACAATTCCTCATCACAAACAACTAGTATCAAGTAACAATTAGCATTTGATGAGGTGACAATCAAGATAACCACAAAGAGAAGCACTTATGGAATAACAACACCACCAATGCCTCTATTTCAGGTTATATTGAAGTGTTTAAGAAGGTTTTGAGAACATGCAGGGGATATGACTGTGTAAGTCAAGTAAAACTACCCCAACAAGTAGCACTTACTAAATGTAAACAAGACAAGTCAATGCTCCTGTTAGGGTAATACTTTTGACAAATGCATCCCGTAGTTTCACGGATTGGTTGGGTGTTGAAGACAAGACCCAATCAAGACAACCCCAAAGAGAAGCACTTATGGAATTTAGATACCACCAATGCCTCTATTTCAGGTTATCTTGCAGAGTTTAAAATCTGAGAACACGCAGTGTAAATAGTTGTGTAAGTCAAGTAAAACTACCCCAACAAGTAGCACTTACTAAATGTAAACAAGACAAGTCAATGCTCCTGTTAGGGTAATACTTTTGACAAATGAATGCCGTAGTTTCACGGTTTGGTTGGGAGTTGATGACAAGACCCAATCAAGACAACCCCAAAGAGAAGTACTTATGGAATTTAGATACCACCAATGCCTCTATTTCAGGTTATCTTGCTGAGTTTAAAATTTGAGAACAAGCAGTGCATATAGTTGTGTAACTCAAGTAAAACTACCCCAACAAGTAGCACTTACTAAATGTAAACAAGACAAGTCAATGCTCCTGTTAGGGTAATACTTTTGACAATTGCCGTAGTTTCACGGATTGGTTGGGCGTTGAAGACAAGACCCAGTCAAGACAACCCCAAAGAGAAGCACTTATGGAATCAAATTACCACCAATGCCTCTATTTCAGGTTATCTTGGAGAGTTTAAGTTTAACTGGTTAAGGATGGAAACAAGACAACCCCAAAGAGAAGCACTGAATAACCCAACCTTTCTTGATCCTCAATGTAGTCTCACCTGGTGAAGATCATGGAATGATGTGGCAGGTCAGAGTCTGCTCATCTAATATAGGATGCTCCGCGAGGCCCTCCCCATTTTTTTGTTTGAAATGCACCAACGATTTGGTAGACGGTTGTTAACGACCACACTTTTTACCCAGGTGAACAATTCCTCATCACAAAAAACTAGTATCAAGTAACAATTAGCATTCGATGAGGTGACAATCAAGGTAACCCCAAAGAGAAGCACTTATGGAATAACAGTACCACCGATGCCTCTATTTCAGGTTATCTTGAAGTGTTTAAGAAGGTTTTGAGAACATGCAGGGGATATGACTGTGTAAGTCAAGTAAAACTACCCCAACAAGTAGCACTTACTTAATTCAAAAAAGACAAGTCAATGCTTGAGTTAGGGTAATACGTTTGACAAATGCATCCCGTAGTTTCACGGATTGGTTGGGAGTTGAAGACAAGACCCAATCAAGACAACCCCAAAGTGAAGCACTTATGGAATTTAGATACCACCAATGCCTCTATTTCAGGTTATATTGCTGAGTTTAAAATTTGAGAACAAGCAGTTTGTATAGTTGTGCAAGTCAAGTAAAACTACCCCAACAAGTAGCACTTACTATATGTAAACAAGACAAGTCAATGCTCCTGTTAGGGTAATACTTTTGACAAATGAATCCCGTAGTTTCACGGTTTGGCTGGGAGTTGAACACAAGATCCAATCAAGACAACCCCAAAGAGAAGCACTTATGGAATTTAGATACCACCAATGCCTCTATTTCAGGATATCTTGCTGAGTTTTAATTTGAGAACAAGCAGTAGATATGGTTGTGTAAGTCAAGTAAAACTACCCCAACAAGTAGCACTTACTAAATGTATACAAGACAAGTCAATGCTCCTGTTAGGGTATTACTTTTGACAAATGAATCCCGTAGTTTCACGGTTTGGTTGGGAGTTGAAGACAAGACCCAATCAAGACAACCCCAAAGAGAAGCACTTATGGAATTTAGATACCACCAATGCCTCTATTTCAGGTTATCTTGCTGAGTTTAAAATTTGAGAACAAGCAGTGCATATAGTTGTGTAAGTCAAGTAAAACTACCCCAACAAGTAGCACTTACTAAATGTAAACAAGACAAGTCAATGCTCCTGTTAGGGTAATACTTTTGACAATGGCCTTAGTATAACGGATTGGTTGGTCGTTGAAGACAAGACCCAGTCAAGACAACCCCAAAGAGAAGCACTTATGGAATCAAATTACCACCAATGCCTCTATTTCAGGTTATCTTGGAGAGTTTAAGTTTAGCTGGTTAAGGATGGAAACAAGACAACCCCAAAGAGAAGCACTGAATAACCCAACCGTTCTTGATCCTCAATGTAGTCTCACCTTGGGAAGATCATTGAATGATGTGGCAGGTCAGAATCTGCTCATCTAATATAGAGGATGCTCCGCCAGGCCCTCCCCATTTTTTTGTTTGAACAGCACCAACGATTTTGTAGACGGTTGTTAACGACCACACTTTTTACCCTGGTGAACAATTCCTCATCACAAACAACTAGTATCAAGTAACAATTAGCATTTGATGAGGTGACAATCAAGATAACCCCAAAGAGAAGCACTTATGGAATAACAACACCACCAATGCCTCTATTTCAGGTTATCTTGAAGTGTTTAAGAAGGTTTTGAGAACATGCAGTGGATATGGCTGTGTATGTCAAGTAAAAGTACCCCAAGAAGTAGCACTTACTAAATGTAAACAAGACAAGTCAATGCTCCTGTTAGGGTAATACTTTTGACTAATGAATCCCGTAGTTTCACGGTTTGGTTGGGAGTTGAAGAGAAGACCCAATCAAGACAACCCCAAAGAGAAGCACTTATGGAATTTAGATACCATCAATGCCTCTATTTCAGGTTATCTTGCTGAGTTTAAAATCTAAGAACAAGCAGTGTATATAGTTGTGTAAGTCAAGTAAAACTACCCCAACAAGTAGCACTTACTAAATGTAAACAAGACAAGTCAATGCTCCTGTTAGGGTAATACTTTTGACAATGGCCGTAGTTTCACGGATTGGTTGGGTGTTGAAGACAAGACCCAGTCAAGACAACCCCAAAGTGAAGCACTTATGGAATCAAATTACCACCAATGCCTCTATTTCAGGTTATCTTGCTGAGTTTAAATTTGAGAACAAGCAGTGCATATAGTTGTGTAAGTCAAGTAAAACTACCCAAGTAAAACTACCCAACAAGACAAGTCAATGCTCCTGTTAGGGTAATACTTTTGACAATGGCCGTAGTTTCACAGATTGGTTGGGTGTTGAAGACAAGACCCAGTCAAGACAACCCCAAAGAGAAGCACTTATGGAATCAAATTACCACCAATGCCTCTATTTCAGGTTATCTTGCTGAGTTTAAAATTTGAGAACAAGCAGTGCATATAGTTGTGTAAGTCAAGTAAAACTACCCCAACAAGTAGCACTTACTAAATGTAAACAAGACAAGTCAATGCTCCTGTTAGGGTAGTACTTTTGACAAAGGCCATAGTTTCACGGATTGGTTGGCCGTTGAAGACAAGACCCAGTCAAGACAACCCCAAAGAGAAGCACTTATGGAATCAAATTACCACCAATGCCTCTATTTCAGGTTATCTTGGAGAGTTTAAGTTTAACTGGTTAAGGATGGAAACAAGACAACCCCAAAGAGAAGCACTGAATAAGCCAACCTTTCTTGATCCTCAATGTAGTCTCACCTGGGGAAGATCATGGAATTATGTGGCAGGTCAGAATCTACTCATCTAATATAGAGGATGCTCCGCCAGGCCCTCCCCATTTTTTTGTTTGAAAAGCACCAACGATTTTGTAGACGGTTGTTAACAACCACACTTTTTACCCAGGTGAGCAATTCCTCATCACAAACAACTAGTATCAAGTAACAATTAGCATTTGATGAGGTGACAATCAAGATAACCCCAAAGAGAAGCACTTATGAAATAACAATACCACCAATGCCTCTATTTCAGGTTATCTTGAAGTGTTTAAGAAGGTTTTGAGAACATGCAGGGGATTTCACTGTGTAAGTCAAGTGAAAGTACCCCAACAAGTAGCACTTACTTAATTCAAAAAAGACAAGTCAATGCTTGAGTTAGGGTAATACGTTTGACAAATGCATCCCGTAGTTTCACGAAATGGTTTGAGTTGAAGACAAGACCCAATAAAGACAACCCCAAAGAGAAGCACTTATGGAATTTAGATACCACCAATGCCTCTATTTCAGGTTATCTTGCTGAGTTTAAAATTTGAGAACAAGCAGTGCATATAGTTGTGTAAGTCAAGTAAAACTACCCCAACGAGTAGCACTTACTAAATGTAAACAAGACAAGTCAATGCTCCTGTTAGGGTAATACTTTTGACAAATGCATCCCGTAGTTTCACGGATTGGTTGGGAGTTGAAGACAAGACCCAATCAAGACAACCCTAAAGAGAAGCACTTATGGAATTTAGATACCACCAATGCCTCTATTTCAGGATATCTTGCTTAGTTTAAATTTGAGAACAAGCAGTAGATATGGTTGTGTAAGTCAAGTAAAACTACCCCAACAAGTAGCACTTACTAAATGTAAACAAGAGAAGTCAATGCTCCTGTTAGGGTAATACTTTTGACAATGGTCGTAGTTTCACGTATTGGTTGGGCGTTGAAGACAAGACCCAGTCAAGACAACCCCAAAGAGAAGCACTTATGGAATCAAATTACCACCAATGCCTCTATTTCAGGTTATCTTGGAGAGTTTAAGTTTAACTGGTTAAGGATGGAAACAAGACAACCCCAAAGAGAAGCACTGAATAAGCCAACCTTTCTTGATCCTCAATGTAGTCTCACCTGGGGAAGATCATGGAATTATGTGGCAGGTCAGAATCTACTCATCTAATATAGAGGATGCTCCGCCAGGCCCTCCCCATTTTTTTGTTTGAAAAGCACCAACGATTTGGTAGACGGTTGTTAACGACCACACTTTTTACCCAGGTGAACAATTCCTCATCACAAACAACTAGTATCAAGTAACAATTAGCATTTGATGAGGTGACAATCAAGATAACCCCAAAGAGAAGCACTTATGGAATAACAACACCACCAATGCCTCTATTTCAGGTTATATTGAAGTGTTTAAGAAGGTTTTGAGAACATGCAGGGGATATGACTGTGTAAGTCAAGTAAAACTACCCCAACAAGTAGCACTTACTAAATGTAAACAAGACAAGTCAATGCTCCTGTTAGGGTAATACTTTTGACAAATGCATCCCGTAGTTTCACAGATTGGTTGGGTGTTGAAGACAAGACCCAATCAAGACAACCCCAAAGAGAAGCACTTATGGAATTTAGATACCACCAATGCCTCTATTTCAGGTTATCTTGCGGAGTTTAAAATCTGAGAACAAGCAGTGTAAATAGTTGTGTAAGTCAAGTAAAACTACCCCAACAAGTAGCACTTACTAAATGTAAACAAGACAAGTCAATGCTCCTGTTAGGGTAATACTTTTGACAAATGAATGCCGTAGTTTCACGGTTTGGTTGGGAGTTGAAGACAAGACCCAATCAAGACAACCCCAAAGAGAAGCACTTATGGAATTTAGATACCACCAATGCTTCTATTTCAGGTTATCTTGCTGAGTTTAAAATTTGAGAACAAGCAGTGCATATAGTTGTGTAAGTCAAGTAAAACTACCCCAACAAGTAGCACTTACTAAATGTAAACAAGACAAGTCAATGCTCCTGTTAGGGTAATACTTTTGACAATGGCCGTAGTTTCACGGATTGGTTGGGTGTTGAAGACAAGACCCAGTCAAGACAACCCCAAAGAGAAGCACTTATGGAATCAAATTACCACCAATGCCTCTATTTCAGTTTATCTTGGAGAGTTTAAGTTTAACTGGTTAAGGATGGAAACAAGACAACCCCAAAGAGAAGCACTGAATAACCCAACCTTTCTTGATCCTCAATGTAGTCTCACCTGAGGAAGATCATGGAATGATGTGGCAGGTCAGAATCTGCTCATGTAATATAGAGGTTGATCCCTCAGGCCCTCCCCATTTTTTTGTTTGAAAAGCACCAACGATTTGGTAGACGGTTGTTAACGACCACACTTTTTACCCAAGTGAACAATTCCTCATCACAAACAACTAGTATCAAGTAACAATTAGCATTTGATGAGTTGACAATCAAGATAACCCCAAAGAGAAGCACTTATGGAATAACAATACCACCAATGACTCTATTTCAGGTTATCTTGAAGTGTTTAAGAAGGTTTTGAGAACATGCAGGGGATATGACTGTGTAAGTCAAGTAAAAGTACCCCAACAAGTAGCACTTACTTAATTCAAAAAAGACAAGTCAATGCTTGAGTTAGGGTAATACGTTTGACAAATGCATCCCGTAGTTTCACGAAATGGTTTGAGTTGAAGACAAGACCCAATAAAGACAACCCCAAAGAGAAGCACTTATGGAATTTAGATACCACCAATGCCTCTATTTCAGGTTATCTTGCTGAGTTTAAAATTTGAGAACAAGCAGTGCATATAGTTGTGTAAGTCAAGTAAAACTACCCCAACGAGTAGCACTTACTAAATGTAAACAAGACAAGTCAATGCTCCTGTTAGGGTAATACTTTTGACAAATGCATCCCGTAGTTTCACGGATTGGTTGGGAGTTGAAGACAAGACCCAATCAAGACAACCCTAAAGAGAAGCACTTATGGAATTTAGATACCACCAATGCGTCTATTTCAGGTTATCTTGCTGTGTTTAAAATTTGAGAACAAGCAGTGCATATAGTTGTGTAAGTCAAGTAAAACTACCCAAGTAAAACTACCCAACAAGACAAGTCAATGCTCCTGTTAGGGTAATACTTTTGACAATGGCCGTAGTTTCACAGATTGGTTGGGTGTTGAAGACAAGACCCAGTCAAGACAACCCCAAAGAGAAGCACTTATGGAATCAAATTACCACCAATGCCTCTATTTCAGGTTATCTTGGAGAGTTTAAGTTTAACTGGTTAAGGATGGAAACAAGACAACCCCAAAGAGAAGCACTGAATAAGCCAACCTTTCTTGATCCTCAATGTAGTCTCACCTGGGGAAGATCATGGAATTATGTGGCAGGTCAGAATCTACTCATCTAATATAGAGGATGCTCCGCCAGGCCCTCCCCATTTTTTTGTTTGAAAAGCACCAACGATTTGGTAGACGGTTGTTAACGACCACACTTTTTACCAAGGTGAACAATTCCTCATCACAAACAACTAGTATCAAGTAACAATTAGCATTTGATGAGGTGACAATCAAGATAACCCCAAAGAGAAGCACTTATGGAATAACAACACCACCAATGCCTCTATTTCAGGTTATATTGAAGTGTTTAAGAAGGTTTTGAGAACATGCAGGGGATATGACTGTGTAAGTCAAGTAAAACTACCCCAACAAGTAGCACTTACTAAATGTAAACAAGACAAGTCAATGCTCCTGTTAGGGTAATACTTTTGACAAATGCATCCCGTAGTTTCACGGATTGGTTGGGTGTTGAAGACAAGACCCAATCAAGACAACCCCAAAGAGAAGCACTTATGGAATTTAGATACCACCAATGCCTCTATTTCAGGTTATCTTGCGGAGTTTAAAATCTGAGAACAAGCAGTGTAAATAGTTGTGTAAGTCAAGTAAAACTACCCCAACAAGTAGCACTTACTAAATGTAAACAAGACAAGTCAATGCTCCTGTTAGGGTAATACTTTTGACAAATGAATGCCGTAGTTTCAGGGTTTGGTTGGGAGTTGAAGACAAGACCCAATCAAGACAACCCCAAAGAGAAGCACTTATGGAATTTAGATACCACCAATGCCTCTATTTCAGGTTATCTTGCTGAGTTTAAAATTTGAGAACAAGCAGTGCATATAGTTGTGTAACTCAAGTAAAACTACCCCAACAAGTAGCACTTACTAAATGTAAACAAGACAAGTCAATGCTCCTGTTAGGGTAATACTTTTGACAAATGAATCCTGTAGTTTCACGGTTTGGTTGGGAGTTGAAGACAAGACCCAATCAAGACAACCCCAAAGAGAAGCACTTATGGAATTTAGATACCACCAATGCCTCTATTTCAGGTTATCTTGCTGAGTTTAAAATTTGAGAACAAGCAGTGCATATAGATGTGTAAGTCAAGTAAAACTACCCCAACAAGTAGCACTTACTAAATGTAAACAAGACAAGTCAAAATTGCTGTCATGGTAATACTTTTGACAAATGAATCCCATAGTTTCACGGTTTGGTTGGGAGTTGAAGACAAGACCCAATCAAGACAACCCCAAAGAGAAGCACTTATGGAATTTAGATACCACCAATGCCTCTATTTCAGGTTATCTTGCTGAGTTTAAATTTGAGAACAAGCAGTAGATATGGTTGTGTAAGTCAAGTAAAACTACCCCAACATTTAGCACTTACTAAATGTAAACAAGACAAGTCAATGCTCCTGTTAGGGTAATACTTTTGACAATGGCCTTAGTATCACGTATTGGTTTGTCGTTCAAGACAAGACCCAGTCAAGACAACCCCAAAGAGAAGCACTTATGGAATCAAATTACCACCAATGCCTCTATTTCAGGTTATCTTGGAGAGTTTAAGTTTAACTGGTTAAGGATGGAAACAAGACAACCCCAAAGAGAAGCAATGAATAACCCAACCTTTCTTGATCCTCAATGTAGTCTCACCTGAGGAAGATCATGGAATTATGTGTCAGGTCAGAATCTGCTCATGTAATATAGAGGTTGCTCCCTCAGGCCCTCCCCATTTTTTTGTTTGAAAAGCACCAACGATTTGGTAGACGGTTGTTAACGACCACACTTTTTACCCAGGTGAACAATTCCTCATCACAAACAACTAGTATCAAGTAACAATTAGCATTTGATGAGTTGACAATCAAGATAACCCCAAAGAGAAGCACTTATGGAATAACAATACCACCAATGACTCTATTTCAGGTTATCTTGAAGTGTTTAAGAAGGTTTTGAGAACATGCAGGGGATATGACTGTGTAAGTCAAGTAAAAGTACCCCAACAAGTAGCACTTACTTAATTCAAAAAAGACAAGTCAATGCTTGAGTTAGGGTAATACGTTTGACAAATGCATCCCGTAGTTTCACGAAATGGTTTGAGTTGAAGACAAGACCCAATAAAGACAACCCCAAAGAGAAGCACTTATGGAATTTAGATACCACCAATGCCTCTATTTCAGGTTATCTTGCTGAGTTTAAAATCTGAGAACAAGCAGTGTATATAGTTGTGTAAGTCAAGTAAAACTACCCCAACAAGTAGCACTTACTAAATGTAAACAAGACAAGTCAATGCTCCTGTTAGGGTAATACTTTTGACAAATGAATCCCGTAGTTTCACGGTTTGGTTGGGAGTTGAAGACAAGACCCAATCAAGACAACCCCAAAGAGAAGCACTTATGGAATTTAGATACCACCAATGCCTCTATTTCAGGTTATCTTGCTGAGTTTAAAATTTGAGAACAAGCAGTGCATATAGTTGTGTAAGTCAAGTAAAACTACCCCAACAAGTAGCACTTACTAAATGTAAACAAGACAAGTCAAAATTCCTGTCATGGTAATACTTTTGACAAATGAATCCCGTAGTTTCACGGTTTGGTTGGGAGTTGAAGACAAGACCCAATCAAGACAACCCCAAAGAGAAGCACTTATGGAATTTAGATACCACCAATGCCTCTATTTCAGGTTATCTTGCTGAGTTTAAATTTGAGAACAAGCAGTAGATATGGTTGTGTAAGTCAAGTAAAACTACCCCAACATTTAGCACTTACTAAATGTAAACAAGACAAGTCAATGCTCCTGTTAGGGTAATACTTTTGACAATGGCCTTAGTATCACGTATTGGTTTGTTGTTGAAGACAAGACCCAGTCAAGACAACCCCAAAGAGAAGCACTTATGGAATCAAATAACCACCAATGCCTCTATTTCAGGTTATCTTGGAGAGTTTAAGTTTAACTGGTTAAGGATGGAAACAAGACAACCCCAAAGAGAAGCACTGAATAAGCCAACCTTTCTTGATCCTCAATGTAGTCTCACCTGGTGAAGATCATGGAATGATTTGGCAGGTCAGAGTCTGCTCATCTAATATAGAGGATGCTCCGCCAGGCCCTCCCCATTTTTTTGTTTGAAAAGCACCAACGATTTGGTAGACGGTTGTTAACATCCACACTTTTTACCCAGGTGAACAATTCCTCATCACAAAAAACTAGTATCAAGTAACAATTAGCATTCGATGAGGTGACAATCAAGATAACCCCAAAGAGAAGCACTTATGGAATAACAATACCACCGATGCCTCTATTTCAGGTTATCTTGAAGTGTTTAAGAAGGTTTTGAGAACATGCAGGGGATATGACTGTGTAAGTCAAGTAAAAGTACCCCAACAAGTAGCACTTACTTAATTCAAAAAAGACAAGTCAATGCTTGAGTTAGGGTAATACGTTTGACAAATGCATCCCATAGTTTCACAGATTGGTTGGGAGTTGAAGACAAGACCCAATCAAGACAACCCCAAAGAGAAGCACTTATGGAATTTAGATACCACCAATGCCTCTATTTCAGGTTATATTGCTGAGTTTAAAATTTGAGAACAAGCAGTGCATATAGTTGTGCAAGTCAAGTAAGACTACCCCAACAAGTAGCACTTACTATATGTAAACAAGACAAGTCAATGCTCCTGTTAGGGTAATACTTTTGACAAATGAATCCCGTAGTTTCACGGTTTGGCTGGGAGTTGAACACAAGACCCAATCAAGACAACCCCAAAGAGAAGCACTTATGGAATTTAGATACCACCAATGCCTCTATTTCAGGATATCTTGCTGAGTTTAAATTTGAGAACAAGCAGTAGATATGGTTGTGTAAGTCAAGTAAAACTACCCCAACAAGTAGCACTTACTAAATGTAAACAAGACAAGTCAATGCTCCTGTTAGGGTAATACTTTTGACAATGGCCGTAGTTTCACGGATTAGTTGGGTGTTGAAGACAAGACCCAGTCAAGACAACCCCAAAGAGAAGCACTTATGGAATCAAATTACCACCAATGCCTCTATTTCAGGTTATCTTGGAGAGTTTAAGTTTAACTGGTTAAGGATGGAAACAAGACAACCCCAAAGAGAAGCAATGAATAACCCAACCTTTCTTGATCCTCAATGTAGTCTCACCTGGTGAAGATCATTGAATGATGTGGCAGGTCAGAATCTACTCATCTAATATAGAGGCTTCTCTGCCAGGCCCTCCCCATTTTTTTGTTTGAAAAGCACCAACAATTTGCATTTGATGAGGCAACCCCATCAAAACCACCCCAAAGGGAAGCACTAATATTTCAGGTTATTTTGTAGAGTTTAAGAAAATTTAAAGTAGAAATGGATTTGGCTGTTTAAGTCCAGTAAAACTTCTCCAACAAGTAGCACTTACTGATTTTGAACAAGACAAGAAAACTCTCAAGTAAGGGTATTACAAATGCATTCCGTAGTTTCAAAATTCTTAGAGCGCTCATGCTTTGCGATTTTCCCAGAATTTCAATTTCAGTGACTGTGAATCAAATTTAATTAGAGTTTGTGGGTGAACACATGGTACTTTGACCAAAGCATCTGCAGCTGAGAGGTTTAACCGAGTGAGACGCCATTCAGCATGTTAGACAGTTTCAATTACTCAATTGGAATAGATACAAGTAACTTGTTAAATTATAAATTAAGTGCCCCCTGAACAGGGACTTGATCCCTGGACCCTTAGATTAAAAGTCTGATGCCCTACCGGCTAAGTAACTTGCTAAATGTGCAATTTACAGAATTCCAAGTCTTCCGTTTTAAATCTCTCTGTCAAGATTCAATCTTTCAAGAGGACGTTTGGTTCATTGGGTTCATTTGGTTCTTTGCACAAAACCTCTGTAGCTGAGTCAAATGTAATGAGTCACATAATTCAACATTTAAGACAGTGCCAATCATTTAATTGGAAAAGATTTAATAAGACAAAAAAATCAAGACACAGTCACACTTTTCTCTGCACCAACATGTGCAGAGAATTGGAGTACTGTTTCGGAGAACATTATTTTCTTTGCACACGATTTACTCCCACAGTAAAGGGGGCAAGCAAATATATATTTTGTCTAATATTTTGAGTTTGGATTGCAGTATCCATTTAAACGACCAGTTTCAATATTATATACTGTACTTTTAATGTTTAAGATATTCTTTCATTGTTTCTGTTTTGCCTTAATCTAGACAAATGCATTTTGATATTTGTATTGCTGCTTTCAACCGTAGTCCATGTGATATTGGTATTATTTGATGCACCTGTGTATGTGAAGCATTTGGATTACTGTTATTTTTGCGGTCAACCTAGTACTTTCATACGGTCAACTCTGTGGTAAACTCTTCTGTTATTATCTACTCTGACCTCATACTTGTCCACCTATTAGGTGGTCTAAAATATCATATATTAAAAACCCTATTGTCCTCACCACTTTTGACACAAACTCCCAACCTTGCAAGTTTAGTCTTCTGTCATGGCTGCCAACACTTCGCCACGAGGTGGCAGCATTAACTTTCTGAGCTGGAATTCTCCAAGGATTAAAATCTGTTACGGCCACTGTTTGTTTGTTGCTGCCTTCTTGTTTCCCTCTGTTATGTGCAGGTGCCAGTCATTAACAATTTATCATCATCCCGCCTCTACCAACCAGCTTCCACCAATCACCTCATCAGTTTCCAGCCAGGGGAGGCCTGCCACACACATAAAAGCCAGTGTGACTCGTCTCTTGCTCTCTCTGTCCTTTTTGTCCCGTTTGTGGCTCATGGACTGGTTTTGCTGTGGCATTGTTAGAGAATTTGATTATATATATATACACATATTTAAGAGCTATATACATATTGTCCCCTAGATTTCCTCTCCCCCTGCTTGCACCAATTGTGAACCCCTTTGTTAGTTCGCCCATGTTTCCGTTCTTTGTGGTTACCTTGACCACCTCCATCATACATTTACAACACGTAGTGCTTTACTTTGTTTAGTATCACTAGGATTGTTGCTACCCGCTGTACTTTTGGGTTAGTTTAGTAAGGTCAGCAGACGTGTGGTCCGCTGTGTTAGCTGTTAGCTTAGCTTGTTTTATTTGGTTATTTTCTTTGGCAACACTGAAGTCCCAAGGCCTGCCGGTTTTGTCGTATCTTACTTTTATGTTTTGTGACCAGTCACCTCATTTAAGCCTATGTTCAACCTTATCCGTTGCTGTTGACATTCCTTTATTGTTTCACTCACCAATTGTTTCTTCAGCTACACCCATAACCCGGACAATTGTAACGTCCGTTACCTCCCCCGCTACCCCTAGACAGTGGGAGTGTAACATAAATTCATTATCTGGAAACGTATATCAAGCGTACTGAACCACATAGGTTTAAATGTAATTCACTAAACATTTTCTTCTCAAGCCGTTGCGGTTGCTATATTAATTCATGAAATATGCCATTTGAAAAGAAAATCATAATTTCTGACTATTTTCAATATCAATGGTATTGGTATTGAAAATGGTATTCAATAATGTATTGTCTTTGAGTAAGTTAATAACGGCACAATTAAGAATTGTTAAAAAGAGGTCAGTGTTGAGAAATAGTTATTAGCTAATGCAGGAGGGCTCAGGGAAATTTAATTAGGGCATTGAGGATCTAAAAAAGAGAAATCCTAAACGGAAACGGTCTAAAGAAAGCTGAAATATATGCACTATTAGTTTGAACTTTGACTTATTCAAAGTGTTAAATTTTGACGTTATGAATAAATATTGCACTTAAAATAGGTCTATTGGCCTGAGCTGGCCACCACAGTAATAATGTCCTGGCTGCGCCCCTGCTGGCAGAGGAGAGGGAAGTTAAAATAAAAGGCCTCACAATGTCATGGAGGATGCTCATGAAAAGGCTCCACATTGGGATGCAAGTAACCCATGGATAGAAGACCCAGCCGCTCTCCAAAACCATAACAGCCGTTAAACCACACATTCTTCGGGAAAGAATTGCAACTGAAGAGAGAAGAATGGCAAGTTTAATTATATTCAATTAAATTGAGTTTGGGGGGCTAGGGTCAGGGTTATTTGTATACCCTGACCCTACCCCCCCAGAGTCCAAGAAAAAAGTACCTTAATTAGCAAGGAAGAAATCTTGAGGAGGAACGCAGAGTGAGGGATCCATCCTTCCAGGGATGGTCAGGAGTGCCATGCATGCCATAATTGACATACATAGCCTATATATATATATATATATATATATAGGAAAAACATTTGAAATCGATGATGAGGTGCTGGCCGGTTAACCAAAAGGAGTCTATTAATTAATTATCTATTAATTATCTATTAATAATTATGGGCCTTTTAGGTCCATAAATGACCTGTGTTATACATGGAAAAAGCTGTGCCTATTTTCTAAATTACCTTTTAATTAATTACATTAAAACCACACTCTGCACACGCCTCATATGTATTTGTAACATAACTTTATGTAACAAAAAAAATTACAGGTTTTATATTTTACTAAATATTTAACGACAGATCCTCTCAATTACATATTTTCCTGCCCAAATGAATTGAACAAAGTGATTCCATAGGTCAGTGTCTTCAGAGACACTTAGAAACAGTTAGAAATGTGTTTCACACAAGAGCTGTAAATAAATGCCTTAGCCAGCATGGACCCAAGGTAAGAGTCGAACGTTGGGATGAGAAATATCACTTGTAAATTATGTGTGGGTTGGGGTTGGGATTGGGGTGAGAGAGAGAGAGAGATAGAGAGAGAGTCGAGGACGCGTGAACTGCGTGCCCAAACAAATTCCAAAGTTGCAAATGATAGCTACAAGGAATTTCTTCTAATAGTTTATGTGTTACGTATTGAGGATTTTAATTGTACGAGGACTGCTGTTCGGTAAATATGAGTTGTAATACTTATTTTTACCCTGCATTTGGTCGATCGAGTCGTGGATGGATTGCTCCCATTCTGGTATTCACATTTAGGAACTTACATTTGAACACCAGCCAAACGTTATATAGAGGCGCTTAAATTAAAGTTACATTTGTTAATGAATCAAATCAATTCATATTTATTTCAGATTCATTAAATATATGTCCTTCAAGTGAATTGTTAAGGATGACTGTTACTTTGCCCACATCGGCAGAGTTTAACATCATGATGTGTGTTTTGTGAGTTGGTTAATTTTTTAATGAGCCGTTGCAAAATTATTTCCTGCTGCAAAACTATGTTTTCAGTCTGCTGCGTGTACGCCATCTCATATCATAAGATGATATGAGACCTGAGAGATGAGGTCTATCAGCAGAGATCAGGCTCTGCTGATGATACAGTCGCTCGCTAGACTTGGGATGAGCAGAGGGGGAGATTAAAATTACTTGTGAGTATATGGTGTTTTTTGTGTGTGTGTGTGTGTGTGTGTGTGTGTGTGTGTGTGTGTGTGTGAGAGAAAGCTAGAAAGGAAGAGTGTGCATGTCATTTGGAAAGAGTCATTAGGGTGGGCCAGGCAGATGGAGAGGGTGGGGGGATCAACATGACATCAAGCTGTTAATGCTAAAGAAGATGAGTGCGAATACATGCATGTCCTAGTGTGCATGTGCTCACATATATACATATAGATGTATCTATATTATAGATGGATAGATAGAACCATCCTTTTATGTGTATGTGTGTGCGTGTGCGTGTGCGCGCGTTGTGGCATCCCGCCCCTTAAACCTCAGCCCTGGCGAGGTTTAAGGATCAGTGGTGGAGGATCAGTGGTGGACGGGGTATACCGCCGCCACCCACTAACTGGCGACAGAGAGCACCACGTCTCTCCCCCCAATCAGCGAGATGGGGGACACCTGGCCGCAGAAGGCCCCGGAGCAAGCTTAAAAAGGACCACAGAGCGGGAGACACGAGTGACACGAAGGGATTACGCAACACGCCAGCGGACTAGAGGCTCACGGAGACCCTAGAGCGAGGACTCATACTCTGATTCTTGTTGAATAAATGCCGAGTGCGGCCTAACCCTTGTTTAAACGTGTGATTCGTACCGGGAACCTGGCACTTTGGGAAGCGGGCTACCACAGCGTGTTCTTTCAAATCTGGGCTACCTAATTTAAAGTTCTTCAAATATCCCCCCCCCCCCCCCAAAAAAAAATAATTGTATGAGAACCAAATCGAAACATAACAAAATTTTATTTAAATCAGAAAAATGATTTTCTGTAGTGTATAGATTATGATAAACAACCTTATTTTAGTGCACACAAGTAATATCTGCAACCATTTGCAATTTTATAGCAATAAACCAAAAAGAAAAAACAGGGAAACACACGTGAAGAATATAGTGGAATCGAATAATTTATAATGGGCAATATTTTACGATAGTAAGGGTTATTTTCCTAATTAATTCATCCTTGTTAAATGACAGCAGTACAACATTAATGCAGTTCTCTCTGATCTCACACAGAGATTCTCACTCAGGAAACATTAGTTGTTTGGTTGTTTCATTATTTTTATAATCAAACAAATGTCCTAGTCTGTTTGATTGACCGGTGATTTGATCAGGGGGGCAGAGTTTGCACCACCCTCATGTACACATGGACCGAGGAGTGGATAGAGAGGCTTTCTAAAGGTGCAGCCAGTAGCAGAGTAGAGATGAATCCTGGCTTCCACATCATAGAAGGAGACCAGACCCTCATCATAATCAACAAACACCCCCAACTGCTGGAGCTCAGCTCTCAGACGGAGACGGACAGCAGGCTTACCGTTAAATACCAACCCATCCTTGTTGAATATAATAACTCAGTAACACGTCTCAGGGGTCAACATGGCCACTCCTAAACACAATAAAGTCTTGTTTTTAACCTGGACCTCAAAGTAAAATCTCCCTGAGGAAAAGTTCTGCCTTGTGAGAACTGTGGTTTTAATAAACAGTGACTCAATAGTACCAGGGATCCTTTGGGTGATTTGAATCTCTAGTCCCTGGTGGCACGACTGGTAGAGCATGGCAGTTGGTGCCGCGCCCTCAGACAACCACAGAACGGCCCGTAGTTCCAGGAAGGAAATTAATTCATGAATGAGTGCATGATTTTCAATCGATAATTCAAGCAAACATCTTTTCTTCACCATTAATAGATCGGTTTGCATTATTTCTATTCAATGACTCCCTCTCTAGGTGAAGCACTTGCTTTTTTAGGCATCACCTCTGATTGGCTGAACCGGTCCCCTGCTGTTGCAGGCATCACCTCTGATTGGCTGATTGGGTGGCCCGGTCCCCTGCTGATTAGGCGCTGATGCGACAGACCTGTCCTCTTATTGAAGCTGAACTGAAGCGGCGTTCACTGGGGAGCCGGCAGCCCTGCAGCCCCACAATGAACCAGGACTGTTGAGGGGCTCAGGGGAGCCGGTTGGTTGGTTGGTCCAACTGAATCCACATCACCAATATGTAACCCACTGCACCACCTTTACTCACATCAAATCACAAAGAAATCTCATTGGGCGCTGTGGATACAAACTCCTGCTAATGGTCATATGTTTTTTTATAATTTGGCTAATATGATCTTCTATAGTTGTAGGTTTGAGAAGGTTTAGGAACCAGACAGATAAGCCACACACAATGAGT
Organism: Pollachius pollachius; assembly: GCF_949987615.1. Taxonomy (NCBI): domain Eukaryota; kingdom Metazoa; phylum Chordata; class Actinopteri; order Gadiformes; family Gadidae; genus Pollachius; species Pollachius pollachius. Next base: position 11,144,645 of record NC_136953.1, on the reverse strand, counting down.
CTTGTTTTTAATAGCATTAAGATTTTGTGTAGCACCAAAAAGCTTTCAACAATTCTATGCTATTTTAGTTATTATCTCATCACATTCGGTGCAAGTAGTTCTTATTGCAAAGTGTTCCACATTCTTACCTCTTTTCATATGGAGTATGTACACCGGGGGTGATTCCCTAAACCACGCGGTCGGCGGCTTGTCCAAGGCTTGTGACGTCACTCAGCTGAAGTTCAGCGCCTTGGAGAGCGACAGCGGAAGACGTCTCCCACTCTGTCTGCTGCGGCTATCCTCGACACACCAGCCACCAAGCCATCGACATATCCACGCCACATTAATTTAACACCTTCATGTTATTCATCTGTGCAATTCTATGCTGATCAAAATATATATAGAAAGAAAGTGACACACACACACACACACACACACACACACACACACACACACACACACACACACACACACACACACACACACACACACACACACACACACACACACACACACACACGCACGCACTCCTTGTCCCTCCTCCCTCGGTGCGGTGGTGGGAACAACTAAAGCGCCATGTGGAGCCGTGTGATTTGCTTCGGTAGTGCCGGGGGTGAGAGACAGAGAGATGATCTGACCCACGAGCACCACGCGCCAATCCCCCATTATCGTAAAGTCTACAAAACCGCAGATATTCACCGCCTTCTACCAGCGAACGACGACGTGACTGCACGTTTCTAAACGGCCCCTGCTCTAAGTAGCCCACGTGAGGTAATTAAGGAGGTCATTAATTAATTAGTGGCAGGTGGCTGTAGTTTATACCTTAATCATGCGATTGAATTAAAAAAAAAGTGAATCATGTCTTACAATATTAAATAAATAGTCTTATTAGATGTTTTATATAATAGTAGGGTTTACGATATACTATGTTAATATGTTATAGGCTAAAGTGTATGTCAGGAACCGGTCGACGGAGTGAATGTCCACCGTTTGAAGGACTAGTGCTCCCCCTGACGGTAGAAGTAGGCATTACACGTCAACCCAGCGATAAAACTATCCAATATCGCTGACCTAAAATATGATAAAATAGAAACAACTCAAGTAATCAAGTTTAGAACCTTAAGCAATTTTTGTAAACATATTTAAAAAATGATGATGGGCACTACATCCGCCATTTCAATAAGTGGTGGGTTAATGTCCCCAGCGTAAAGGACACCATTGGGGGTTGTGATGGCTGTATGTGTGTTACGTCCCCCGCTAGGGGAAGGGGTGGCAACATAAAACCAGATGTTTTTGGTTAACTTCAAGTCGTTTATTCAACCCGGATCTTGGGGTAATCAATAAAACACAAACAGAGGAGGCAAAACTACAAAAGGAAAAGGGCCATTGAGTGCTGTCCAAATCAAAGAAATGAATATAACCAAAGAAAAGCTCCCCAAAATACACGAGTGGAACAGCACCCCTGCGCCTATTGTTCCTAGACAAAGGTGTAACTGCGTGTCGGTTTTCGTTAATGTCTAACAAACTTTCCCTAGGCCCAGTTCCAAGGTAGCTAACAAGAGCCTCAATCAAGTAACAAAAGAAAGCATTTCAAGACCTAAATGGCAAGCTGAAAATCCGAGACAAGCTGCCGCGAATGTTGAGCTCGCCCGACTTTTATCTTCCTCGGATCCTCGGCTTTCCGATGCAGCAACCAATCACGTCCGGGGAAAGGCACATAAAAATTAACATAATGGTAAACAAATCACATGCGGGGAAAAACACATGGTCATATGCATGGCCATCGACAAACGGAGGATTTTACCCATGAGGGCGGGGCGTCGGTCCGCAACCGTAACAATGTGTTTGAATGAAGTTATGTTTTGTTTAGTGAGCAGGACCTAAAAGAAAACAGCATTTGGCGCGATGAGTTTAGCAGTCTGTATCGGCTGGACTTTTATGTTGCTCCTTCTATACATTTTAAGTATGGTTTGCGTGGCATAATGTGTGAGAAATACAGCTTATTGGTTTAAATTAAAATATTTTATATCAATGCAGGGAGCAAGGATAAGGAGACACAAAGAACGTCCCGCACCTCTGTGGTGATACCCGCTCTCGCCACTGGGTGTCGCTCATAACACTGATTATGGGACTGCGGCTTGTGTGTGCCATGGCACAGGGAGTAGACTATAGCAAAGACACCTTAAAAGGGACTATTCTGGGCTACCAAAATTAAACTTAAAGTAGTTCAAATATTAGACTTAAATAATCAAAATAGTACCTACCTAACCTATGTAATATCTACTCGTAATGTGTTGTGTGTGTTGGTACGGCAATAATTAACGCAATCCTGGATGAGCTAGAAAGAAAGAGCAGAGATAGGAGAGAGGAGGAAGAGAAGAGAGAGGAAGGATAGAGGAGAAACTAAGATGAGAGATGGAGAGGAGAGAAGAGCTGACAAGACAAAGTCAGGGTACTCACACAAATGGGGAAAATCTTTACATGTATAGTCACTGGGAGCTTTTGTGTAAGGTGTAACACATACTGGGTTGTTGTATGGTGGAGATATAAAGTCATTGACTGGCTCTTCAGCTACAAAAATGTGCAATTATTATTATTATTATTATTATTATTATTATTATTATTATTATTATCATTATTATTATTATTATTATTATTATTATTATTATTCCTTTATTAAATCCCATCGTTTGTTAAAGGGTTTTAAGGCAACACAGTTGTTTTTGTTTTACCCAACTGTTTTGTTTTACACAACCCAATGTATCTACTGAATACACATTGTACTGGGGTTGTACCAATTCCACTGAAAATGAACCTATTTCACTGAATACACATTGTACTGAGAATGTACCTATTCCACGGAAAATGACCCCGTTCTACTTTTGGCGAATTTTTATCAAAATCTGAAAAGTGTACAAACATTGTATTGAGTTAACAAACATTTAAAATAATAAAAACGTATATTTATTTGATTGATAATATGATCAAAATAATAATAAAAATAACATTTTACACTTTCAACTAACCTAATTCTTTATAAAAAACGTTAAGAAAAAAAGACATTGAACATTTAAGAGTAGTCCAACCAGTTATAATGATTTGTATTTGATATAGTACACAGTGTAAGTTGCTTAATAAATTTTGTTGCATTTAAATAACAGTGAATAGCACAATATGAATGCAGTTTTCTCAGATCTCCCATGGTAGAGATTCCCATTCAGGAAACAACATTAGTTATTTTGGTTGTTTGATTATTTATATTATCAAACAAATGTCCTAGTCTCTTTGATTGGCAGGTGTGATGATCAGGGGGGCAGAGTTTTTACCTCCATCACATACACACGGACAGAGGAATGGATAGATAGGCTCACTAAAGGTGCAGCCGTTAGCAGAGTAGAGATGAACCCTGGCTTTCACATCAAAGAAGGCGACCCGACCCTCATCATAATCAATAAACACCCCCACCTTCTGGAGCTCAGCTCTCAGACGGGGACGGAAAGAACGGTTATTTCTAAAAAAACAACTTATCATTGCTGTAGGAGAGAGTCCAATAACCGTTCTCAGGGGTCCACATGGTCCAACCTTTTCTGTTGATGGACTCTCTGACCACTCCTAAACACCATACAGTCCTGTCTTTAACCTGGACCTCAAAGTAAAATCTCCCTGAGGAGAAGCTCTGCCTCGTAAGCACACATATATAATATGTAAATCTCTTAGGGTTGTCTGGGAGTTTCTTCGCTACACTTACACCATGTACTTGTTTCCCATCCTCAGACAGGATGAGCCTGGGATGAGCTGTATCAGGATCCAGAGTCACATCTACTTCATACTGCTGGAACCTCTAGACCCAGCTCAGTTCAACATCATGTAGCTTCTTCTTCAGCTCTATGTTCAGTGTCTCCTCCAGCTGATCCAGGGATCTACTCAAGGTCCCTAAGTATGACGGAAGACGGACCTCCACCGTCGTCCAGTCCCTGGTGGGTGGAGGATCCTTCAGGGATCTGAAGGCCTGGAGGAAGTGAAGGTTGTCTTTAGTGTGTGAGAGCTGCTTCACCTCTGAGCTTCTATTGGTCAAATCTTCTATTTCCTGCTCCAGCTCTTTGATTAGGTCTTCAGCTTGTTTCTCTTTTTCAGTTTCTCTTTAACCGTTTGGTTGAAGTCTTCCCGCCACTTTAAAACCCAGTATTTCAGAGCAGTGAGGATCTGCAATCCATTGGCTATCTCTCTGTCTGCGTCTTTCTTGCTCAATTCTAATTCTATGTCTCCTTAATCCTTTGTTTTCTCTTCTGGATCATCTGCTGAACTTCAGCCTCCATCTTCCCCAGCTGGGCCATCTTCACTTCATATTCCTCCTTTAGAGGTACAACAGGATGGGACCTGTGGTCACCCTCTGTGCAGGACTGACACACACACACACCTCTTCAGTCTTACAGAAGAGCTCCAGAAGTCGGTCGTGTTTCTTACACATCCTGTCTTCCTGTCTTCCTGACGGTCCATTGGCTCGATCAGCCGATGTTTCTTCAGGACTGTGACTCTCTGATGTGGCTCCAGATGGGTTTGGCAGAAAGAGATAAGACACACCAGGCAGGACTTCACGGCCTTCAGCTGGGTCCCAGTACAGATGTCACAGGAAACTTCTGCTGGTTCAACACAAGGCTGCTCTTTTACTTTAACATTCCTTCTAAACTGAGAGGCCAGCTCTGATAAGAGGGTTTTTACCTGTAGATCAGGTATGGTGTGGAAAAGCTTGTTGCAAACAGGACATTTGTACCGGTCTTGTTCCTCCCAGAACTTAGTAATACAGGTTCTGCAGAAGTTGTGTCCACATGGTGTGGAGACTGGACTGCTGAACACATCCAGACAGATGGAACATTTAGCGGCGGTTTTAGGCACGGGCGAACCGGACAGCAGCCCGGGGCGCCATATATGTGGGGGGCGCCAAATTACGTGGGGGGCGCCACGAGCAGTTAAAAAAAAAAAAATCATCCGCACCGCGAAGCGGTTCTCAATGAAGTACCAGAACATTGTGTGGGGAATTGCCATATTGGCACCTGCTCGTCGAGAAAGGTGCCGTGCACAGAGGGACTGAGTCCTGCCCGGGGCGTAACTGGACGTAGAACCGCTACTGGGAACATGAAAAGTTCTCTTCAGACCAGGAAGTGTTAGCAGAGGCCATTCCTAGACACAGACAACAAGGTTTATGCATCGAGCAATACCATTATTTTTCTAATGCCATGACCATAACGGAAAGAGAGGTTCTATCTTTTTCCAAAGTTGTGCTTTTTTACTCACCTTGTTGTGGTTTCCATCCGTCAGACTATTCGCTCCAAAATATGTGTTATTTTTCTCCTGAACGAGAGAACTGCTTCCACGTCGGATTGCTTTGAACATAAGGTTTCGTTTCCTCAACTTGACGTCCTCTCCTCTCCTCCCCTAACACCTGGCTCTGGCACTAACCCCAGAATCCACCCCCACGGAGATGCAGTTCACTGACGTTTCAACTTTCACACTCTGACTTTGGGCACATTCATGCTCTGTGTAGGTAACGTCAAATGCGTTGATGTTCCTCGCCTCTTTTTTCTGGAGTTAAAAGAGAGCCGGAATAAAACGACTCCGAGAGACATTCTGGGGATTTAGTGGTGTTTGCTACTCACCCGGGTTTCCGGGGCTTCCCCGAATACTTTATCCACCACCGATTCGATTTTGGCGCTACGCTGCTGTTGGAACTCACCCCGGCGAGCACGCGCACAGTGCACACGCGAGCAGCAGCGCTATGAGAGCAGCAGACAGCATTCAGTCTCTGAATAATGAGTAATGGCTGTTACGTCAGTAGCCCTCCGGGTTGAAGGTGTGTGCGCCAGGGACGTGCGGTCAGGGGAGGCAGGGGAGGCAGAGTCCCACCTGTTATTGCGAAAAGAAAAAACAAATGATGAAATACATTTAAACAAAAAAAATTGTATCGCCTATTTATCTGTAGGCCTACTATTAATGTAATTCATGTACGATTTCATTACTTCAATCATTTGTATTACCAAAATCGCTGAATTTGCGTATTTCCTGTTCAATTAGTGCGGCGCGAAGTGCCGCAGAGGTACTGGCTGCCTCACCTCAGATTTTGCAGACACTTGTATTATAGTCCTCACTTTTCATAGAATAGTAAATGTATTTTTGGTATGCTTATAACATATTTAGTCTTCTTGCATATCTGACATAAAACCGCACTTGTAAAAGCATGAGGCGAGGCCGCCAGCATCTCTGCCGCACTGAAGGGGGGGGAAAGACTTTACAAGTATGCTTTGCTCCGCATTTGCTCCTTGTATGTGTGTGTGTGTGTGTGTGTGTGTGTGTGTGTGTGTGTGTGTGTGTGTGTGTGTGTGTGTGTGCGTGTGTGTTTGTGTAAAGAATGTTGATATGAAACACAACCAGTAGTCAATGTTCAAGCTGCCAACTGAATGGTGAATTTAAGCTACTCTACTGGGTTCATATATTTGTAAATCTGACTCCGAAAAAGTCAGTGCCTCACCGGCCACAAACCTCACCGCACGTCACCGGTGGGTGCACACACAGATCTGTACTGCGGTAGCGTCGTAGACTGCAGGCCCACAGCGGATCGTCAATGTGTGTTAGCGATCAGAAAAATATTGTCCTGTCTCCGTCTCCCCCATGTGAGTCAAAGCACGTCAGTCCTGTGACTACAAACACTAGCAGCACTATAATGAGCATCGTCTCTATACAAGTGTGACCCGGTGATGTTCAATAGAGAAGACCCAGATTAAACTGAAACCAGAGACTGCTATGGTAGAAGTATAGAGACTCTATTGACAATGCATCACATAAAAGACTTGTCTCCATTCAACCATGTGGCAGCAAGGGAGTTTCAGTAGAGGGCTGAATGGAGGCCGCAATAAAGGAGGGATGAGGTCAATGGTCAAGTCAGGACATAAATCGAATCAATGATGAATGGACAAAGAAAATGAACAATATAGGTCTAGACTACCAGGAGCTTGGTGTAGTTATGCATTAGTAGAGTTAAGGGTCACAAATAATGTAGACAAATTAAAACCACCATTACACAGGAACCAACTGAAACCAACTCAACGCTGTTCTTAAGCACTCAAATGTACCTACTCACAGCAGATTGAGGTGACTAAACCACACAATAAATCATACACGCAAGAGGGATATTCTGCCCCTCTGTCTCCCCTTTGACACAGTAGACAGCCCCACAAGAAAGATAACAGAAAATGGCCCATTCTAGTGCTCAGTTAAAGGCACACTAACATCTAATAAGGGAAAAACAGTAGATGGTTCTTCTTCTATTGACCTTGTTTAAAGGGGACATATCATACCACCAGGTGTGAGTGTGATTAGCGTTACAAGCCGTTTTGAAAATCTGCGTCTTGTGACATCACAGGTGGGCGTGTCCACCTAGATGTGTGATCACACGCACACCTGGTGGTATGATATGTCCCCTTTAAAACCGACTTGCTTCTTTGCTATAATCACTCAAAGTGTGAGTCCCTTACCAAACATGAAGAGACTGTTACGTATTTTAGGAACACAAGCTGTATTTCCCTCACTTAACCAATAGGGGGTAGGACCAAATATATAAGCCGTAAATACTACACATAGCCACAAGGGAAAGCAGGACATTACTGAAGGCTACAATAGATACTTTAGCCACAGAGGGCAGCATCACAGACCAGGCGAGGAAAACCGAGGATTACGTCACACCGGTTTCTCTCCGAGTCTTCCGGTCCTCGCTGAGTCCATAAAGAAGACCACCTGGCCACGAAACCTTTAGAACTCTCCCGGCAGCGATTACCATACGTGGGTTTGTGGTTAGGATCAGCTAGGAGAACACTCTCGCACGTGCTAAGGCACATCTCCAATCTCTCTTTACTTCAGAGCATCAGTTTACCATACCGAAAATACTTTATACAAATAAAGTCTCGTTAAAGCTATTCCTTTGGATTCGACCCCTCTTTCCAAGAAAAACATTGCAATTTGGTGACCCCGACGTGATTGGAAAGTTCCGGACCGAGACTTGCGACCGCGGGGCCGTCGGGAGTAGTACAAGCTACTTACAGGCGCCACAAGAAAGGTAAACAGAACCTGTTGTCAATGACTAAACTCTGTATAGTTAGATTAGTAACATTAGGTGAATAGCTTGTACTGCCTTCGACTGGTTGCGGGGACGTGTAATCTCGGACTGGTTTAAATTCATACAGCCGGTTAGACGAACGGCCTAGGATACGCTAACAGATTGAAATTGAATAACGAGCTCACGAAGTAAAGGGCTCGGAGTGTGTTTTATATGGGTTTGTAGATAGACTGTATCCAATCCTGATTAGATCTAAATGTTTGTACCAACGTGGGAGACGTATTACCTGTGGTTAAGTGTTATTTATTTGGTGATAAGCTTCGAGTTCAGCCGGGCCACCATAAGGTATATTTATTACCGGCCATAAACTTCCGAACTCTTACGGCGGGGCGAGGAAAGGTCAGGTTTTTAACGTTAATCTAGCTTAGTTGCATATTGAACCGGACGGAGGCTTGGCCGGCGTTAGCCAAGGAGTTCAAATCTAATTGATTCCTCACAGCCCGGTTCATGTAACATCTAATGTGCAATTTTGGTTAGTATAAAACGCAGCCGTAGAGGTAGCACTTACGCAGTACAACCCATCTGCTATCAAGTCCCTCGCTAACCCGCCGTGGGGACAAACTTGCTGGAATCTCATACTTCTTATAGAGATCCAAAACTAGTTTGTTTCTGCAGCATTTTGGATGTACCACGTGGTGTACGATTTAAAGGGACAACGCGTCTTGGAAACGTGCGTTTCCTTTGTTCGTACCTCCACAGTCTTTGTAGTCGGAGCCCTTTCTGAAACAAACGCCATTGCTCAAGAGCAACAGGGGGCCTCGACTTAAGTGTTACATTCTCTCTCTCTCTCTCTCTCTCTCTCTCTCTCTCTCTCTCTCTCTCTCTCTCTCTCTCTCTCTCGCTCTCTCTCTCGCTGCATTGATAATGGTACTGTTGATCTTCCTTGAGACGATTGTTTTACAGGCCACCTGTTGCTGACACGACGACGGAGAACTTGTGAGGAGGCTCCCATGGTGTAGGAGTAACCTCTCTGAGATGAGCCCTTGACAAGGAGGGACGAGTCTTGGGTTCATGAATTACAGACCCGACGGCGACAGAAAGATCACTTGAACTCCCCAAATCCATGCCCAAACCACCCACAGGAACCGGCACACCAATACACGAAGATCACTTGAACTCCCCAAATCCATGCCCAAACCACCCACAGGAACCGGCACACCAATACACGAAGATCACTTGAACTCCCCAAATCCATGCCCAAACCACCCACAGGAACCGGCGCACCAATACACGAAGATCACCTGAACCCCCCAAATCCATTTTAGTCTATCAATCATTTTGAAATTTTAAAATTGTGTTATGACCATCAATTTTTACGTTACTTTCGCACCTGTTGAATATTTTATGACCTTGTAGCACATGACCAAAAGTATTAGCTCAGGATTTCTATTGATAGTTTTGTTTGTGTGCTGTTTGGCCATGTGATTGTATGATAACAAGATTCATGTTCATTGTTGTATTGTTAAATAATGACCTGTATTTTCAACAAGACCCACAACGTGAATGCCGTCTCAGTATTATGGGGACGCGTAGTGGTTTTTCCCCTCTCTTCAAGAGGTTCTTCCATGACGGTTGATGGTGTTGATGATAGATTCTACTTTGACTATGTTTTCGGTGTGGTAAATGGTGTTTATAATTTAAAATATTATTGTATGGTCATCTAAGATGACCAAGGAGGGACTGTTACGTATTTTAGGAACACAAGCTGTATTTCCCTCACTTAACCAATAGGGGGTAGGACCAAATATATAAGCCGTAAATACTACACATAGCCACAAGGGAAAGCAGGACATTACTGAAGGCTACAATAGATACTTTAGCCACAGAGGGCAGCATCACAGACCAGGCGAGGAAAACCGAGGATTACGTCACACCGGTTTCTCTCCGAGTCTTCCGGTCCTCGCTGAGTCCATAAAGAAGACCACCTGGCCACGAAACCTTTAGAACTCTCCCGGCAGCGATTACCATACGTGGGTTTGTGGTTAGGATCAGCTAGGAGAACACTCTCGCACGTGCTAAGGCACATCTCCAATCTCTCTTTACTTCAGAGCATCAGTTTACCATACCGAAAATACTTTATACAAATAAAGTCTCGTTAAAGCTATTCCTTTGGATTCGACCCCTCTTTCCAAGAAAAACATTGCAGTCAAATCAAACAGCCAACCAGGGCCTCAGCTGCTCCCTCAGGTGAGCCTCATGGCAGAGAGAGAGGTCCAGGGGAGCCTCAGGGCAGAGAGAGAGGTCCAAGGGAGCCTCCCGCCCGTTGTTGCTGTCGTCATCACTCAGCTGAAGTTCAGCACCTTGGAGAGCGACAGCGGAAGAAGCCAAGCAAACGCCATATCCACGCCGCATTCATTTAACACCTTCATGTATTCATCTGTGCAATTGTATGCTGATCAAAATAAATATCGAAAGAAAGAGAGAGATAGACACACACACACGCACGCACACACACAGACACAGACAATATTTACAGAACACGGCAAAAGGCAGTGCGCCTCGCCATTGCGATACATCCACTGTAACAGAGCCCATAGTACCGTGGCCGCAAGCTGCTCAGGGCCACACCCCCACCCTCCTCCTTGACCCGCCTCTCTCCTTCTCATTTGCGTTAAAGCTACAGACACCGAAACGGCGTGTTTGGGGAAAGCTCATTGTGCGACTGGCACGTAGTGGCTTTAATTCTGCACCATGGCTGATTTCGGGAACGTCTTCAAATACTGTGTTAGGGGGCCACTAATATCTATATTAAAGCATCCATGAAGTAGCATGCCAAGTAGCATTTAAACAATGCAGGGAGGAACGACTATGGGACACGAAGAACGTTCCGCCCCTCTGTGGTGATACCCGCTCCCGCCACTCGGTGTCGCTCATAACACTTATTATGGGACTGTTGCTTGTATGTGCCATGGCACAGGGAGTAGACTATAGCAAAGACACTTAAAAAAATCATATTCTGAGCTACCTTAATTAAACTTTAAAAAGTGTGTGGTCATCTTCTGCAGTTAATCTAAACAATGGCAGGATGTCAGTACGCCTTGGCCCCAGACTCTCTGGCGCCGTGAGAGGCCCTCCTCTGAATCCAGAGGTGGTTTTGCTGCTTTCCACCATTCATGTATATACCTGATACATAGGCCTGATAATACTCATAAAAGTAATGGTTAATTTGTCCCATAAGAGGAGAAACTAAGATGAGGGATGGAGAGGAGAGAAGAGCCGACAAGAAAAAGTCACGGTACTCACCCACATGGGGAGGGCCTGTACATGTAGTCACTGTGACCTTTGTGTTAGTGTGGAACACATGTTGAGTTATTGTATAGTGGAGAATGAAAGTCATTTACTCATCTTTTTTTTCATTTTTATTGAAATCATTTTACATATGATTGTTATCACTCATGATTCCAATATAAACTAATAGTAACGTTTAGATGATTATGATACTCACATTAATCCTCAAAACGTGTTATACGTTACTGCAACCATTAACAATTGTATAGCAGTAAACCCTTTAAAAAACTGGAGAAAACAGATAATGAAGGATACAATGTTATCTAATAATTGGGTTATAATTTATAATATTCAGGGTTCATTTCGTACTGAATTTCTCCTTGTTAAATGTCAGCAGTAAAACATAAATCCAGATCTCACATGGTAGAGATCCTTACTCAGGAAACAACATTAGTGGTTTGGTTATTTTATCATCAAACAAAAGTCCTAGTCTGTTTGATTGACAGGTGAGATGATGAAGGGAGAAGAGTTTATAATTCCATATAAATAGGAATATGGACAGAGGAATGGATAGATAGGCTCACTAAAGGAACAGCCGGTAGCAGAGTAGAGATGAACCCTGGCTTCCACATCATAGAAGGAGACCAGACCCTCATCATAATCAACAAACACGCCCACCTTCTGGAGCTCAGCTCTCAGAGGGAGACGGACAGCAGGGTTTCCATTAAATACCAACCCATCCTTGATGTAGTAGAGAGTCCAGTAACCCGTCTCAGGGGTCCACCTGGTCAAACCTTTTCTGTTGATGGACTCTCTGGCCATTCCTAAATACCATACACTGTTGTCTTTAACCTGGACCTCAAAGTAAAATCTCCCTGTGGAGAAGCTCTGCCTCGTAAGCACACATGCGTAATATGTAAATCTCTTAGGGTTGTCTGGGAGTGTCTTCGCTACACCTCCATCATGTACTTGTTTCCCATCCTCAGACAGGATGAGCTTAGGATGAGCTGTATCAGGATCCAGAGTCACATCTACTTCATACTGCTGGACCCTCTTCAGTTCAACATCATCACGCAGCTTCTTCATCTCCATGTTCAGTGTCTCCTGCAGCTGATCCAGGGATCTCCTCAAGGTCGCTACGTATGACGGAGGACGGACCTCCACCGTCGTCCGGTCCCTGGTGGGTGGAGGATCCTTCAGGGATCTGAAGGCCTGGAGGAAGTGGAGGTGGTCTTTAGTGTGTGAGAGTGGCTTCAACTCTGTGCTTCTATTGGTCAGGTCTTCTATTTCCTGTTCCAGCTCTTTGATGAGGTCTTCAGATTGTTTCTCTGTGGTTTTTAATCTCTCTTTGACTATTTGGTTGAGATCATCCTGGCACCTTTCAATGCAGCGCATCAGAGCAGTGAGGACCTGCACACCATCGGCTATCTCTCTGTCTGCGTCTGCTTTGCAGCGTTCTACTGTGTCTCTGATCTCCTTAATCTTTACTTTTCTCTCCTGGATCATCTGCGAAACTTCAGCCTCTATCTTCCCCAGCTGGGCCATCTTCACTTCATATTCCTCCTTTAGAGGTACAACAGGATGGGACCTGTGGTCACCCTCTGTGCAGGACTGACACACACACACCTCTTCAGTCTTGCAGAAGAGCTCCAGAAGTCGGTCGTGTTTCTTACACATCCTGTCTTCCAGACGGTCCAATGGCTCGATCAGCCGATGTTTCTTCAGGACTGTGATTCTCTGATGTGGTTCCAGGTGGGTTTGGCAGTAAGAGATAAGACACACCAGGCAGGACTTCACGGCCTTCAGCTGGGTCCCAGTACAGATGTCACAGGAAACTTCTGCTGGTTCAACACAAGGCTGCTCTTTTAATTCTACATTCGTTCTAAACTGAGAGGCCAGCTCTGATAAGAGGATATTGACACGTAGATCAGGTCTAGTGTGGAAATGCTCGTTGCAAAGAGGACATTTGTACCGGTCTTGTTCCTCCCAGAACTTAGTAATACAGGTTCTGCAGAAGTTATGTCCACATGGTGTGGAGACTGGACTGCTGAACACATCCAGACAGATGGAACATGAAAAGTTCTCTTCTGACCAGGAAGTGTTAGCAGAGGCCATTCCTAGACACAGACAACAAGGTTTATGCATCGAGCAATACCATTATCTCTTTAATTCCATAACGGGAAAAGTGTTTTTAACTTCTCTCAAAGTTGTGCTGCTTTTCTCACCTTGTTGTTGTTTCTGTCTGTCAGACTATTCAATGCGTGTTATTTTTCTCCCGAAAGAGAGAACTGCTTCCACGTCGGGCGGCTTTGGTTTCTGTGCACCTTAGGTTTCGTTTCCTAAACATGACGTCATCTCCCCTCCTCCCCTAACACCTGGCTCCTCCCCTAACGCGTTGATGTGTTTTCACTTCTTTCTGAAGTTAAAAGTGAGCCGATGCAGAACGAGAGATATTGTTGGGATTGTGTGGTGATTGGCGACTGTAACTGGGATCATCGGTGTAGATCTATCCAGGTTTCCGAATACTTTCTATCCAACCCCGATCCGATTTTCAAAAGAAACAGACAGAGAGCAAAGTGTGTGCACACTGGGTGCACACACACGGGCAGCAGAGCTGAGAGCAGCAGACAGCGATACAGTCTGGTCAGTGGGGGATTTCCTTTTGCTTTTGGAAAGTTTCCCCCGTTTGAAGAACTAGTGCACCCCCTGCTGCTAAAAGTGGGTCCCACACAGCCACACACACACACACACACACGCACACACGCACACACGCACGCACACACGCACACACGCACACCCACACACACACACACACACACACACACACACTAAGTGTGTGTGTGTGTGTGCCTATACTTCAGGTGATCTTGGTGAGTTTAAGAAGGTTTTGAGAACATGCAGTGGATATGGTTGTGCGATTTTCACAGAATTTAAATTTCAATGACTGTGAATCAGAATTGAAGTACAGTTTTTGGGAGAACATATGGTTCATTGCCCAAAACTTCTGCAGCTGAGAGGTTTAACCAAATCAGACACGTCATTCAGCATGTTAGACAGTGTCAATTACTCAATTGGAATAGATACAAGTAACTTGTTAAACGTAAAAATTATAAATTAAGTGCCGCCTGAACAGGGACTTCAACCCTGGACCCTTAGATTAAAAGTCTGATGCCCTACCGGCTAAGTAACTTGCTAAACGTGCAATTTACCGGATTCCAAGTCTTCCGTTTTAAGATTCAATCTTTCAAGAGAACATTTGGTTCATTTGGTTCTTTGCACAAAACCACTGAGTGTTCTACTGAGCGACATCATTCAACATTTAAGGCAGTGCCAATTAGTTCATTGGACTAGATTTAAAAAGACGCAAACATCAAGACACAATCACACTTTTCAAAGATTTACCATTTCAACAACATGTGAGGAGAATTGGAGAAGTGTTTCAGAGAACATTATTTTCTTTGCACACGATTTACTACCGCAGTAAAGGGGGCGAGCGAATATATATTGTGTCCAAAATTGTGACTTTGGATTGCACTATCCATTTAAACGATCAGTATCAATATTATATACTGTACCTTTAATGTTTAAGTTATTCGTTCATTGTTTCTGTTTTGTCTTAATCTGGACCAATGCAATTTTACATTTGTATAGCTGTAGTTCTACCGTAGTCCATGTGATATTGGTATTATTTGATTTACATGCACCTGTGTATGTGAAGCATTTGGATTACTGTTATTTTTGCGGTCAACCTAGTACTTTCATACGGTCAACTCTGTGGTAAACTCTGCTGTAATTATCTACTCTGACCTCATACTGGTCCACCTATTAGGTGGTCTAAAATATTAGATGTTAAAAACCCTATTGTCCTCACCACTTTTGACACAAACTCCCAACCTTGCAAGTTTAGTCTTCTGTCATGGCTGCCAACACTTCGCCACGAGGTGGCAGCATTAACTTTCTGAGCTGGAATGTCCAAGGATTAAAGAGCAATTTGAAAAGAGAGATTTTTTTTCACCATCTAAAGTCATTATCTTGAAACATATATCAAGCGTACTGAACCGCATAGGTTTAAATGTAGCTGGATTTCACAGATATTTCAATAAACGTTTTCTTCTTAAGCCATTGTTGTTGCTATATTAATTCATAAAATATGCCATTTGAAAAGAAAATCATAATTTCTGACTCTTTTCAATATCAAAGGTATTCAATAATGTATTGTGTTTGAGTAAGCTAATAACGGCACAATTAACAAGTGTTTAAAAGAGGTCACTGTTGAGATAAATAGTTATAAGCTAATACAGGAGGGCACAGGGGAATTTAATTAGGGCATTGAAGCATCACTCCGCCTGCCATCGTTTCAAGCCAAGCAAAGAGACTGACTTGGAAAGCAAGCCTTTCTCCTGCATGGAGAAAAGTTATTAAAGAGGACATCTGCTAATAACAGCAAGTTTACGGAGTGGTGTAAAGTGGAGCGCATCGGAGAAGCCGATGGCGGCCGTTGAGCCAAAGTGTAGTGGCCGTCGCTGTTGAAATGAGCAACCAAGAGGAAAATAGACTACCCTGGCAGAGGAGAAGGAACTTGAAATAATAAAAGAAGGCCTCACAATGTCATGGAGGATGGTCATGAAAAGGCTCCACATTGGGATGCAAGGTACCCATGGATAGAAGACCCAGCCGCTCTCCAAAACCATAACAGCCGTTAAAACACACATTCTTGAGGAAAGAATTGCAACTGAAGAGAAAAGAATGGCAAGTTTAATTATATTCAATTAAATTGAATTTGGGGGGCTAGGGTCAGGGTTCTTTGTATACCCTGACCCTACCCCCCCAGAGTCCAAGAAAAAACTCCCTTAATTAGCAAGGAAGAAATCTTGAGGAGGAACGCAGAGTGAGGGATCCCTCCTTCCAGGGATGGTCAGGAGTGCCATGCATGCCATAATTGACATACATAGCCTACATATATACAGTGGGGCAAAAAAGTATTTAGTCAGCCACCAATTGTGCAAGTTCTCCCACTTAAAAAGATGAGAGAGGCCTGTAATTTTCATCATAGGTATACCTCAGCTATCAGAGACAAAATGAAAAAAAAAATCCAGAAAATCACATTGTCTGATTTTTAAAGAATTTATTTGCAAATTATGGTAGAAAATAAGTATTTGGTCAATAACAAAAGGTCATCTCAATACTTTGTTACATGCCCTTTGTTGGCAATGACAGAGGTCAAACGTTTTCTGTAAGTCTTTACAAGGTTTTCACACACTGCTGCTGGTATTTTGGCCCATTCCTCCATGCAGATCTCCTCTAGAGCAGTGATGTTTTTGGGCCTTCGCTGGGCAACACGGACTTTCAACTCCCTCCAAAGATTTTCTATGGGGTTGAGATCTGGAGACTGGCTAGGCCACTCCAGGACCTTGAAATGCTTCTTACGAAGCCACTCCTTCGTTGCCCGGGCGGTGTGTTTGGGGTCATTGTCATGCTGAAAGACCCAGCC